>NC_134353.1:246801003-247112908 GCF_048569485.1 Anomaloglossus baeobatrachus
TTTTTCACTTCTTTGAGTGCCCGAGCTGACTTTTTGCATCATGTGGGTATGATTGTCACGAGGAAGAAGTTGTTGATGATGGCTAATTTTGTACGGGTATGCCCACAAGACATTTCAGAGAACTTTACACACTGTGCTATACAGGAGCCCTAATTGTCTGGAAAAACTGTGTGCACTGCTGTTTCCGGCAGGGTTGTTCGTGCCTTGTTCCACGACGGCAGTGGCAATGTCCTCCACAACCTCTCTGTTTACCGGTCGTCGCCCGTGCCCTGGCTGAACACTCAGTAACACTGTTGCCTCAAAACGTGTCATCTGTCTCAGTGAATTGACAGCTATTGAACCGCTACATATGAAGGTTTTTCAAATGACAAAAGGCTCTCAGTACAGCTGTAGCATTCCTGGCATTCTCATAAAACAACCGCACTAACAGCTAACGATCCGGTAAAGAGACAGGCATCTTGCAGATAGCGCCACTTTTTCACCTGGTGGGGAGTTTTGGTATAAATTATTTTTTAATATGCCTTCCATTTCCCCATGCCTTGAATAGCATATATATCAATTTTCAACCAATTCTGTCCACTGGGTCAGTCTGCACACAGCTGCAAACACCGTACGTTATTTATGACCACCTTGTATATCACAAGAGAGGCTAGAGCATAGACATTACTGGGGGGCATACACATTACTGGTGGAGGGCATACACATTACTGAGATGCATACATGTTACTGAGGGGCATAAACATAACTGAGGGACATACACATTACTGGGGGCATAGATTTTACTGGGAGGTGTAGCCATAACTGGAAGCATAGACATTACTGGGGGCATAGATGTCACTGGGATGCATAGACATTACTAGGATGGAGGACATATAGCTCTGCGGGGCCCATACAGCTCTGTGGGGCCCATACAGCTCTATGGGACTCATACAATCCTAGATAGCCTATATTGCCCTGTAGGGAGGACATACAGCTCTGAGGGGCACATATTGTTGTGGGGAGCACACACAGCTGGGGGGGGCATACAGTTCTGGGGGGCCCATACAGCTAGAAGGGAAGGCAGGGGGGCACATACAGCTCTAGGCTCGGTTGTTGCTGCCTGGCGCTGCTCTGAGGCTCTACTCTCTATAGTCTCTTCATTTGTGAGAGCACCACATCGCACGCTAGCTTAGCCCACAGATGAACTTCTATACACGTGCACGCAGCATTCAGCAGTGTATGCTGTGTGCAAGTACTGAGTTTAAAGGGTTTTAGAACGGCAATCCAAGAATTCAGCCCTGGGGCCTTAGAACTGATCACCGCACATGATGACTGTGAGTGCCCCCCAGCTGTCCAGTTACCTGGGTGTACCGGGTACTGATGCCGGTTACCCATGCTATGGTTTAGAATGGTGATCATTAATTGATCTGAGTACCTCTGAACAACCATGCTATATAGTTCATTTAGGATGGAGTTTTCTAAGGAGGTGGGCAGAGGCTTTATATTTTTTATTATAAGATGCCTTCTATGAAGATCCAAGGGGTGTGTGATGATACTGAAGTCACACCCTGTAAATCTTGTTCACAGCTTATTATGCCTCTTAATGTTAACTTGAGTAGTTGACAAATTCACTTGTTGCTTAAACAGGTTTTCCATTATATTAACTATGAAGCTCTATAGGCAAAGGGGTGAGGGGGCATAAAAAAATAGAAACAGTACTCACCTCTGGGTTGAGTGCCTCACCGTAAGTCTTACAGCTGCATTCCCTGAAAGACTGCATGTGTAAGAGGGTGGCCAGAGGAAGATACCTCTAGTCATTACCCCACGGCATCTGTACACCAACATTGCCATATGCCACATGATCAGGGCTGCCAGGAAACAATCTGTAAGCAGTATGTTTCCTTTAGGGAATAGTTAGATAGGGACACCAAATCAGGTGACAACTGTGGTGCAGTTGCAAAATATAAAAAAGTCTGGGCTGACAGCGAGAAGGCGAAGTCGGTGCCAAGATTTCCAAGGGAATAGTCCAGGCACGTGTCACCTGCGGTAAAATCATATGGAAGTGTACTGCACCCAGAGAAACCCTGAGACTGCATACCATTGCCAGAGAAACCCGAAGGCTACATACCATTGCCAGAGATACCTGATTACTGAATACCATTGCCAGACAAACCCTAAGACTGCATACCATTGCCAGAGAAACCCAAAGATAGCATACCATCGCCAGAGAATCCAGAACACTGCATAACTTTGCCAGAGAAACAAGAAGACTGAATGTTATCATCAGAGGAACCCGAAGTCCGAATACCATTATCAGAGGAACCCGAAAACCGAACAATATCGCCAGAGGAACCTGAAGACCGAACACTGAATAACGTTACCAGAAGAGCATTAGGCTACGCGGTCAAGCACTGAAGATTTGACATCTAGAACCAGAGACTGAAACACGAACATTTGTTCCAGAGCAGCATTCATGTGAGCTGGGCCAAATCTTTCTGCCATGACATCCAGTTCCGAGAGAATAGCTAACTACTAAGATTAACTGTCAGTGTAGTGCATTTCAACATAGGTGCGCCCCATTAGTGAACCGACTAGCACAAATAGATTGTGAAGGTATAATTGTCTTGCTTAATAATATATTATGACTATAAGTAATGTTGACAAGGATATTCCCATGAGGGAAAGACCGGAATTGGGTTATTGTTAAGAGAATTTGTGTAACTGTGAAGTGAAATGTGTTGACTGTAATTTGATTTGTTTGCTTTGAACATTTGCATTGCTTTTCACTTACCCATCACACTGCCATTCTCCTTTTTCCCACCTAATAAAAACCTGTTGTGGTTACCACTGGGTTGTCTTTACTGCATGTTGCATCTCTGACCGCCGTCTTGCACAGGTATCATTCCAGCGGATGGCGTCACTTCATGGCTGCTGTCAATTACTGGCTGGTGATTGGCTGCAGTTCTCTCATTCCATATGAACAGGAAACTTGTGCTGGAACCAGTGCATGTCCAGGAGGTCTGTACATTTATTTTTACTATGCCCTTACCTCCTGGGACCATGGAGTTTTAATGTTAATGTGGTGTAGAGACCCCTTTAATTATACTATTCTAGAAATAATGCAGAATATGTACTCTGCTCCTTTCCAAACATCGGTTAATTTCATGATAAGCAGAACTTGTGTTATCAGTGCCTAGGCACTGGGCCGGGGCATTGCCCTGTCGACATTTGTAGTTATTCATTTTTTAGATAAAGCAAATAAATGTTTATATAAAAGGTGAATGATTTTGGCTACAAATATTACTGTCTCATTTTCAAGGATGCAATATGTTGTGTATAGTCTAACGCAAGTGTTATTGAGTTGTTGGTAAAAAAAGTGGCTTCCTATTATGGAGACAAAGATAATTGTGAGATGTGCTGAGTGGGGAAAAAGTAAAGAAAAATAAAAACTATGAAAAGAAGTTAAAACCTGCACTAGATAATGAAAAATGTCACATTAGGCTGTAATAAAGATGTATAATGTTCTAAAGTGTTGGATACTTTAATATTCTGTATTTTCTTGCTATTATTTTCTTCTCCATGCTTGTTTCATTAGATATAACAGTGCCTATGGTTTCTATTCAGGCCAGTTGGAACATAATTACAGATCAGTCACTTGTGTTGTAGAAGCAGCTATTGAGAATATAAACAAGTATACAGAACACCAAAACTAAACGTTCTTTTGCCCTGCTATAAATGTATAGTGCTGGTACAGTTCATGACAAAAATTGGTACACCCGTCACATTTTTAGAAATATTTTATTGTATCTTTTAATGGAACAACAATGATGATATGACACTTTGATACAATATGATACACGGTCTCCCGGTGAAGCACATGCGAAACACGTGTCGGGACCGGGTCCACATGTGAGGCTGACAGACTCCCTTTCTGGGTGCTATACATACCACAGGTAGGTCCTTCAGGTGCCATTTTACCTACCACTATATGACCTTTTTTTTTTTTTTCCTCTGAGATTATTCTGGTGGTGTTACATACTGGTGTATTCAGGCCCTTATCTGGACCTTATCCTGTTGGTTACTGTTTAATGTATGGACATTCCATCACTCCACTAGCCCAGGGGGTATACTATTGATATCTTTTGGTTACTTATATGCCCCCCCGAGATATAGTAATACTACTTTCTTACCAGTTTTAGTTAAGGGGTAGTCTGTCTCCCTCCCTGGGACCTTTTTTTCTCTCTCTGTCTCATCTAATTGGATTTTAACTATGTATGTCTAACTACTAACTGTCATCACGTGATTTTTGATATTTGCACTTTTTGTAATAATAAAAACTGTATACTTTTTCACAACTGTGGTACAATAGTTTTACTTAAAAAAACCATGATAAATACCCCTTCTTGTTCACAAGTTTTTGTATGTATTCTATGGGGTCCATGTATATTACAACAAATATGAGGTCCGCTCTACTTGGTCTCTGTTTTTCTAATATGAAGTAGTCAGTATACAGCTTGTATAACAGTGTAAATTTAATGTGCCCTCTAAATAACTCATAACCCAGCTATTAATGTCCAAACCGCTGGCATAAGTGAAAATGGCCAAATTGTGCCCGAAGTGTCAATATTTTGAGTGGACATCATTATTTTGAAGCACTGTCTTACCCATTCTGCAAATAATTGCTATTCCTACTACCATTTATATCAGAACAGATTGATAATTGACGAGAAAAAAAATCTGCTTATCTTATCAATTTTATTTACTGCTAGACAATCATATTTTGCCCCACAGGTATTGCACCCACTCACTTCATTCAAAGTCAATTATCCAGCCAATTAATCCCAGGCATGACTATAGAGAGGATCCTGTCCACACTGTATAGAAAAAAAAGGAATTTTAGACGTAAAGTAACTCAGCACAGTTTGTAGTCATACCTCCTGGGCAAAATCGCCAATTAAATATTTTGTCAACATAGCAGAGCAAAAATTTGGAGGGGCATGAGTATGGCTATGTGCGCACAGTGCGTTTTTCGTGGCATTTTTCCGCGTTTTTCGGGTGCGTTTTTGGGCTCAAAACTGCATGACTTTGCTTCCCCAGCAAAGCCTTTGAGTTTTCATTTTTGCTGTCCGCACACAACTTTTTTAAAGCTGCGTTTTTGAGCTTAAAAAAAATGGACATGTCAATTCTTTCCTGCGTTTTCTGTGTTTCCCCCCCTCCATGCAATGCATTGGAAAAAACGCAAAGATCAAAAACGCAGCAAAACACAGCTAAAAACGTACCAAAACTCGGTAAAAACGCGTGCATTTTTTGCGCGTTTTTGTCGCGGGTGCATTTTTATGCATTTTTGTGCATTTTTAGCGGCCTTAGGGCTCGTGCGCACGTTGCGTAATTGCATGCATTTACACTGCGTATAGCACTGCAGTGTAAATGTCCTGCGTCCCGTGCACAATCTATAAAGATTGTGCATGAGATGTGTGCACGATGCTTTTATGAACGTAGCGATTTGGATGCTAAAATTTTGACCCAAATCCGTGCGTTCATAAAATCAGCATGTCAATTAATTTGTGCGCTATGGATGCAGCTCCCACTCTGTCTATGGTGGGGGCAGCAGCCATAGCGCATGAAATCGGCTTTTTTCGTACTAAAAAACTGCATCCATTATGCAGTGTTTCTGCAGCGATTTGAATCGCACATGTGCTGTCAAATCGCTGCAGAATATACAGCAGGTACATGCACATGAGCCCAAAAACACACAAAAACGCAGTATCAAAAAAACGCAGCGTGCGCACATAGCCTATATCATATAGGCACAGCAAACAAAGCATACACAAGGGGCACAGATCTGGCCCACCACAGTACCGAATAAACAGAACTAGTAGAGGGAGGACTACTCTTACCAGCTCCCTATCTACAGTATATATGGAAATAATGCACCCCTACCCCCCCCCCCCAAAAAAAAAAAAAATTCTTTTTTGGGAGATCTGATGTGGTATCATAGTATCATAGTTTTTAAGGTTGAAGGGAGACTCTAAGTCCATCTAGTTCAACCCGTAGCCTAACATGTTGATCCAGAGGAAGGCAAAAAACCCCAATGTGGCAAACAAGTTCCAATGGGGAAAAAATTTCCTTCCTGACTCCACATCCGGCAATCAGACTAGTTCTCTGGATCAATACCATGTCATAAAATCTAATATACATAACTGGTAATATTACATTTTTCAAGAAAGGCATCCAGGCTCTGCTTAAATGTTAGTAGTGAATCACTCATTACAACATCATGCGGCAGAGAGTTCCATAGTCTCACTGCTCGTACAGTAAAGAATCCTCGTCTGTGATTTTGATTAAACCTTCTTTCCTCAAGACGTAGCGGATGCCCCCATGTTCCAGTCGCAGGCCTAGGTGTAAAAAGATCTTTGGAAAGGTCTCTGTACTGTCCCCTCATATATTTATACATTGTGATTAGATCCCCCCTAAGCCTTCGTTTTTCCAAACTAAATAACCCCAAGTTTAATAACCTGTCTTGGTATTGCAGCCCACCCATTCCTCTAATAATCTTGGTCGCTCTTCTCTGCACCCTCTCCAGTTCAGCTATGTCCTTCTTATATATCGATGACCAGAATTGTACACAGTATTCTAAGTGCGGTCGCACTAGTGACTTCTGTAGAGGTAGAACTATATTTTTTTCATGAACACTTATACCTCTTTTAATACATCCCATTATTTTATTAGCCCTGGCAGCAGTTGCCTGACACTGTCCACTAAAGTGAAGTTTACCATCCACCCATACACCCAAGTCTTTTTCTGTGTCTGTTTTACCCAGTGTTCTACAATTAAGTACATAATCATAAATGTTATTTCCTCTACCCAAGTGCATGACCTTACATTTATCTACATTAAACTTCAATTGCCACTTCTCAGCCCAATCCTCCAATTTACATAAATCTCCCTGTAATATAAAATTATCCTCCTTTGTATTGATTACCCTGCAGAGTTTAGTATCATCTGCAAATATTGAAATTCTACTCCGCATGCCCCCAACAAGGTCATTTATAAATATGTTGAAAAGAAGCGGGCCCAATACTGACCCCTGTGGTACCCCACTATGAACTGAGACCCAGTCCGAGTACGTACCATTAATAACCACACTTTGTTTCCTATCACTGAGCCAGTTTTTAACCCAGTTACACATAGTCATGAGAAATGTGGTAGTCATGAGAAATGTGGTCAGCATATGGCTTCCATATTAGACTTCTCCATGACTGTCACATTGGATCCCAAAAAGAGTGTCACTTGTGGAACGAGCGTATACAGCCACACAAGTATTTACATATGTAAAAATGTGCTGATGGTTCACTGTATAATTATGTTCATAATATGCTGATTTTAATATGTAGGGGGAGTGATTTAGGGAAGGCTAATATGGCATTTGAATATTCAAAGTATGTTTATCTGACTCAACTGATCTAATAGATTTATTTAAAATATCTGCAGACAACTATTATTTCTAATGGGATTAGTTACGTTTCCTTTTGGATTCCAGTATATTTGACATCAAGTATAAAGTTGTGGATTATAAAAACCAAAAAATGTAAGTGATGAGGCAATTTTATATTTTATTAACCTAAATAAAAAAAGAAAATATGACTATAGTGAATGATTAGGAGTCTTTGAAATTACTGGGACCAAAGTTACAATTAATCCGCCACTGCACATTACAAGTTTGTTGGAGAGAGAAATAAAAAAGTAACAAATAGCTCCTTTTTTTTAAATGAAAAGTGTTTTATATGAATGTACCTAGTTCATGCTTGTGTTAGAATACCATACAACATTTTGTCAATGGTTAGCATGTCAGTCACATTTCTCTATAGGAACATAAGGATCGATAACATAACCAATTCACAAAGTGTTCCAGCTATGCAACTAACGTGTTAAATCATCAACTACATTTTCGACTACATTTTTCATGACCTTGATTGTGGGATTATTTCTAGTTAGCGCAAAACTTTTGTCATCTAGAAAGGCAGAGGCATAACTTGAATTGTAAGTCTCAATGCAAATCAGACCCCCCATCTATTATTTGTCATTGATAATGCTGATAGCTTGGATGACATGCGTAGGGACACCAGGACCCAGTTGTGAATACTACCTCTGCACATCTATTAGTTACACCACTTCAGAAAAACATGTTGCCAACTATATTTCAGAGACTGATTGAAAATAAAACTAATCCAAATGTCTATTAACAAAATATTATATTATTTCTAGTGATGAACAAGCATGCTCGCCATTGCTCATTACTTGATTGAGCATTGGGGTGCTCGGATACGCTCTAGTTTATACTTCCATTATACTCGGTACTTGAGTCACGCCCAAGAAATCCTATGCTCGATAAAATAACGAGTAGTAATGAGCGAGCACCACCATGCTCAGGTGCTTGGTTCTCGTAACGAGCAGTTGATGCTCAGATGGGTGCGACTCGAGTAACCGAGTATAATGGAAGTCAATGGGAAACACGAACATTTTTCTGGGAACTCTTGTGGAAAAATGCCATCAAACCATCAGAACACTTAAGTCCCTCTTTGATGTCCACTATACTCTGGTACTCGAGTCGCAGCCATCCGAGAATCCGACTGCTTGTTATGAGTACCGAGCACTCACGCATGGTAATGCTCGCTCATCACTAGTAACAAGCAGTGGTGAGCACTCTTGCCCATCACTAATTATTTCCAATAAGCAAAATGACAGTAAAAGAAGTGATCCAGGGTTGGAAAAACATGGCTTCACAATACCATTCACAATCTATAGACTGGGGTACCACTGATCATGTTGTTTTTTTTTCATTTTGGAAAAATCCTTTAATTAATCAAATTTTATTAGACTCCTGGAGACCATTATAATGCAGGATTGCAACGCTATACTATACTCTTCAAGGAGGCTAAGAGGTGGCATTGCCCATAGAAAGAGAGGCACTGCTATATATATGTATATATATATATACACACACAGTGCAGTGGGTATGGAAAATATTCAGATCCCTTTAAATTTTACTCTTTTCATTGCAGCCATTTGGTAAATTTAAAAAAAAATCTTTTTTCTTCTCATTAATGTAGACTCTGCACCCCATCTTGACAGAACCCCCCCCCCCGAAATGTAGAAATTTTTGCTAATGTTTTAGAAAATAAAAACTAAAATATCACATGGTTATAAGTATTCAGACCCTTTGCTCAGACACATATTTAAGTCTCATGCTGTCCATTTTCTTGTGATCCTACTTGAGATGGTTTTAGGGTACTGTCTCACTAAACGACGTACCAGCGATTCCAACCACGATATGACCTGGTCAGGATTGCTGGTGCGTTGCTACATGGCCGCTGGTGAGCTGTCAATCAGGCAGATCTCACCAGTGACCAGCCACCAGCGACTTGTGGAAACGATGCTGTGCTTGGTAACCAAGGTAAATATCGGGTAACTAAGCAAAATGCTTTGCTTAGTTACCTGATATTTACCCTGGTTACCAGCGCACACCGCTTAGCGCTGGCTCCCTGCACTCGTAGCCATGGTACACATTGGGTTACTAAGCAAACCTGATGTGTACTCTGGCTACGTGTGCAGGGAGCCAGCACTGGCAGCCTGAGAGCGGCGTGCGCAGGTAACCAAGGTAAATATCGGGTAACCAAGCAAAGCGCTTCGCTTAGTTACCCAATATGTACCTTGGTTACCAACATCCGCAGCTTCCAGATGCCGGCTCCCTGCTCCCTGTACATTCAGTTCGTTGCTCTCTCGCTGTCAAACACAGCGATGTGTGCTTCACAGTGGGAGAGCAACGAGCAAAAAATGAACCAGCACTGTGTGTAACGATCAGCGATTTCACAGCAAGGGCCAGGTCGCTGCTTAGTGTCACACACAGCGAGATCGCTGATGAGGTCACTGGTACGTCACAAAACCTGTGACTCAGCAGCGATCTTGCTATGTGAGAAGTACCCCTTACTCCTTCATTGGAGTCTAGCTGTGTTTATTTATACTGATAGGACTTTGATAGGACAGAAGGAGGCAACTGTTTTTCCAACATAACCTTGTATAAAGGGTGGCACGGTGGCTCAGTGGTTAGCACTGTAGTCTTGCAGTGCTGGGGTCCTGGGTTCAAATCCCACCAAGGACACCATCTGCAAGGAGTTTGTATGTTTCCCCGTGTTTGCGTGGGTTTCCTCCGGGTACTTCAGTTTCCTCCCACACTCCAAAGACATAAAGATAGGGACTTTAATTTGTGAGCCCCAATGGGGACAGTGTTCCTGATGTATGTAAAGCGCTGCACAATATCTTAGCGCTATATAAAAATGAAGATTTGATTTTTTTTTTTGTATGCGGCTTGATTCATACGTCCTTCACAAAGATGAACCTGCCCAATTCCAGCCTTGCTGAAGCATCCCCAGATCATCACCGATCCTCCACCAAATTTGACAGTGGGTGCAAGACACTGTGGCTTGTACGCCTCTCCAGGTCTCCAACTATCCATTAGATGACAAGGTGTTAGGCAAAGCTGAAAATTAGGTAAAGAAAATTCAACAAACATCTTTAAGAAGGAGGTATGAATCAAGCTGCATACAAGGTTATCCTGGAAAAACAGTTGCTTTCTTCTGCTCAAGCAATGTTCCCCAACTCTGGGAACTGTTTTTTCCAGCAGGACAATGCGCCATGCCACACAGCTAGGTCAATCAATGTGTGGATGAAGGACCACCACATCAAAACCCTGTCATGGCCAGCCCAATCTCCAAACCTGAACCCCATTTAAAATCTCTGGAATGTAATCAAAAGAAAGATGGATAGTCAGAAGCCATCAAACAAAGAAGAACTGCTTACATTTTTGCACCAGGAGTGGCATAAGGTCACCCAAAAGCAGTGTGAAAGAGTGGTGGAAAGCATGCCAAGATGCATGAAAGCTGTGATTAAAAATCATGGTTATTACACAAAATATTGATTTCTGAACTCTTCCTGAGATAAAACATTAGTATTGTTGCTTCTAAATGATAATGAACTTGTTTTCTTTGCATTATTTCAGGTCTGAAAGCAATGCATTATTTTGTTATTTTGACCATTTCTCATTTTCAGAAAATAAATCCAAAATTTTTTTGCTTGGAAATTCGGAGACATGTTGTCAGTAGATTATAGAATAAAAGAATAATTTAAAATTTACTCAAAAATATAAAAATATATCTATAAAGAGAAAAACTGAATAAATAAATATATATATTTATATATATATATATATATATATATATATATATATATATATATATATATATACATATATATATATATATATATATATATATATATATAAATAAATAATGCAGGTCTTTTACTGTAGCCTGATAAAATATTTTTTTTTCTACAAATTCCAAATATATCCTGCAACTATATTACAGATCTTGTTATAAAACTTTTCTGGCAGCACAGCTACTTTTAATTTATTACATGTTATACAGTATTACTGCAGAAAATATTTTGATGTATGCATTATTCAGTAGCAAGCGTTTGCTTTGTCTGTCTCTATCAGGTCGGTTCTGCTTTGGTGAATGGAGGTGCTGCCCCTGAAGCATTTTATTCAAATGCATAAACAGAAAGTGATTTTGAAATGCAAAATAGGAAGATGAAATAACGGGATATAGAAGATGAAACATGACAAGGTAGAATAGAGGAAGCTGTGATATAGGTGTCAGAACACTGCAATGTAATCACGAAAGCACAAAGCCTGAAAATGACTAGTGAAGAGAGGACTGCTGCTTATACTTACAGGAAAATGCAATCTAAAAAGTTATTTTCTGTGCTGCTATTTAATTCCACAGAGAGAAAAAGGAAACCCAAGGAGCAGACTTAAAGTGGTATTCTAAGGAGTTATTTTACTGTAATTAAAATGAAAATTTCAAGGCTGTTTCTGCATTTAGGCAAGGGCTACATAGTGACTTGTGCCATGGTAGCCATCGACTAATCAAAGTTTGCTCAGTGGCACTGCTACATCATGGGGCTTTAGGAATCAATTGGGTGCATTGCAACAACCACACTGCCATAACTGTGACAAGCAAGTCTGAATTTTTTGCTACTTGCTTGTCTCAGTTGTGGTATTGTTGGTATCGCAATGCAATCACATTCACTTCTATAGCGTTGCGATGTAGCAACGGCAGCAAGTGAACTTTGTTTGTGAAATGGCTGTCGTGGCAAAAGTAACCATGTACCCCTGACCTTAATTATCACTACTTTGGAGTTAGTTTCAACACAGTAAAGAGCTTTATTCTACTCTTAATGTCACTAATGTATATGGTTGGACTGGCTGTCTGCCCTCTTTCAATAGCTAAGCCAGCACCCTTTTCTGTCTTGGCATTAAAGGAAACCAATCACCAGGATTTTCGCATATAAGCTAAAGCCAATGCTATACTGGCACTATCAGGCTGATTCTATACATACCTGTAGTGGTCAGCTCGGATGTTTAGGTTCTGAAATCCAAGAAAGTGAAGTTTATAAAATTAGCTGCTTCTTGAGTGACAGTTGCACTGGAGCAAATATTATATTCATAGTTATCCCCTCCCTCTGTTAGAATTAGCATAAGCATTATACAAACGACTCACTTTGTCTAGCAGGACCTGTGGTGAGGTCATACCCATGTGACTAGAAGGGGCGGGGCCTCAGCCACCAAAGCTGGATACCAGGTCACATGGGTATGACCTCACACAGGTCCTTCCATAGACAAAGTGAGTTGTTTGTATAATGCTTATGCTAATTCTAACAGTGGGAGGGGATAACTATGAATATATTATCTGCTGCAGTGCAACTGTCACTCAAGCAGTTGCTCATTTTACAAACTTCATTTTCTTGGATTTCAAAACCTAAACATCCGAGCTGAACACTACAGGTATTTATGGAATCAGCCTGATAGTGCCAGTATAGCACTGGCTTTAGCTTATATACGTAAATCCTGGTGATTGGTTTCCCTTTAAAAGATGAGCTGATGGGGTTCAGGACCAATCTGATATTTCAACATTGGCCAGGTCTCTTAATTAGCATACCAGCCAAACCCCCAGCGTCAGCGATCAGAAAGGTATCCCCTAGTTCTTGGGGTATATAGGGTTTGAGAAATGTTGATAATTTCTTCCAGAAATACTGCCACAATTTAAATACAAATTTAATGAGTGGACTCAGAAACAGTGTGACAACCGCGCAAAAGCTCGGTTAGTATAACTGTCCCACTTAAATCCCCATTTTGCTTTCTTTTGCAGTCCTCTAGCCCTTACTAACACCATTTTATAACACTTAAGTTTGGGTCTCTTAGATTAATTTGGGGTTCAGCACACAAGGTCAAGTTCAGACCCGACGAACCCAAACATCTGCAGGTTCTTCCATCTCCACCCTTAATCCATCTGTATCCTTGGGGTGGATGAGCCCATTCATTCATACCCAAGTATGAGTGAACTAAGTTGTACATGGGAGCTCTAAAAATGAGAGCCCTAATTTGGGTAATATTTAAAGGCTTTTGTTAACATGGCATGGCATGTAAACCGTTGAGAAATTTAATAAATTGTTACCTTTTGCACACAAAAAATAATTGATAATATAGTATAGAAAAGAACACATATGCTTTCATGCATAATTTATTTGCATATATTGAGACTTGCAAAAAGAGGCCAAGAGTAAGGTAAAAGGATTTTGAGGGTATGTTAATAGCAAAAGAAAAGTGAAGGAGACCATAGGAGTCCTGCAGAATCAAAAAGGTGAAACAATCAACAAGGTGGAACAGCAAGTGGAGCTACTAAATTCGTATTTGTCTTCTCCCAAAAAAATAATGCAAGCATCAACAATAATCATGATAGAAGTGATGATCAGGCGGAGTCCAAGTTGACAATAAGCAAAGAATTGATATTAGAACACTTAGCTAAGTTAAAGGAAACCAAGTCCCCAGGTCCAGATGATTTACACCCTAGAGTCCTGAAATAGATGAGGAAATAATAGTACCGCTTGCAATAATCTTCAATAAGTCATGGGAAACAGGAGAGGTCCCTCTAGATTGGAAAAGGGCAAATGTGGATCCTATGTACAAAAAGGGGAAAATGGAGGATCCGGGGAATTACAGGCCAGTAAGCCTGACCTCTATTGCAGGAAAAATCTTCGAACAAATTGTCAAAGAATATTTACTTAGGGACCTGGATGGAAAGGCATTAATTAACCAAAGCCAGCAAGGCTTTATGACCAATAAATCTTGTCAGACCAACCTGATTTCCTTCTACAACAAAGTAATTGAATGGTTGGACCAGGGGAATGCTTTGGATATAGTATATCTTGATTTCAGTAAGGCATTTGATAAAGTATCACATGACATTCTCATTGAAAAAATGATCAAGTATGGAATTGACAAAAAATCAGTTAGATGGATTCACAACTGGCTTAATAATCAGGCACAACGAGTAAGGCGGGCTTTACACGCTGCGACATCACTAGCAATTGCTAGCGATGTCGAGAGCGATAGCACCCACCCCCGTCGTACATGTGATATCTGGTGCTTGCTGCCATAGCAAACATAATCGCTATGGCAGCTTCACACGCACATATCTGGTCTGCGACGTCACTGTGACCGCCGAACAATTCCTCCTTCAAAGGGGGGTGCGTTCGGCGTCACAGCGACATCACCGTGACGTCACTAAGCGGCTGGCCAATAGAAGCGGAGGGGTGGAGATGAGCGGGACATAACATCCCACCCACCTCCTTCCTTCCACATTGCTGGTGGACGCAGGTAAGGAAATGTTTGTCGTTCCTGCGGTTTCACACACAGCGATATGTGGTGCTGCAGGAACGACAAACAACATCGTATCTGCAGCAGTAACACCATTATAGAAATGAACGACGTGACACAGGTCAGCGTTTTTTTACACTTTTGCGCTCGTTCATCGTCTCACCTAGGATTTACACGTTGCGATGTCGCTACCGGCGCCGAATGTGCATCACTAACGATGTGACCCCGACGATATATCGGTAGCGATGTCGCAATGTGTAAAGCCCGCCTAATACTAAATGGATACACATCAACCTGGAGGAAGTCAAAAGCGGGGTGCCGCAAGGCTCTGTCCTGGGGCCAGTGCTGTTTAAGATCTTTATAAATGACCTGGATAACGGAATTATTGGGAAACTCATAAAATGTGCAGAAGATACTAAGATAGGAGGAGTACCCAACACTAGAGAGGAAAGAGAGCGTATTCAAAAGGATCTAGATACACTCGAACAATGGGCTGAGGAGAACAGGATGGTTTTTAACGGGGACAAATGCAAAGTCCCACATCTGGGTAAAAGAAATGTAAAAAGCATATATAATATGGGAGGAATAGAACTAGGTGATAGCACCGGGGAACAGGACTTGGGCATAATAGTGGATCCCAGATTCAACATGAGCCAACAATGCAGAGCTGCAGCTAAGAAGGCCAACACAATTCTGGGATGTATCAAGATAAGCATTGAATCTAGATCAAGAGAGATAATTATTCCCCTACACTCTGCTTTTGTCAGACCTCACCAACAAGTCCAGAGAAGAGCAACCAAGATGGTAGAAGGTCTGCAAACCATGTCATATGAAGAACGGCTAAAATAACTAGGGATGTTTAGTTTGAAAAAGAGAAGGCTGAGAGGAAACGTAATAGCGTTCTTCAAATATTTGAAAGGTAGTCACAGTGCAGAGGGAACTACCCTATTTTCATTAGCACAAGAAGTACAAGAAGCAATGGGATGAAACTTAAAGGAAGTATATTCAGTGGAACAGGCTACCATGGGAGGTGGTGAGCTCTCCATCAATGGAAATCTTCAAGCGGAAGCTGGATAAACATAAAGCTGGGATGATTTAGGAAAGCCTGCACTCGCAGGGGGTTGGAACCGATGGCCCCTGAGGTGCCTTCCTACTCTACCATTTCATTCTATGATTTTCCTATGTGTACTACAGTTCTTAAGCATTACATAGAAAATGTCCTTAAATTACATGAGTTAGGGCAGAATATGACACCATATCAACTAATTGTATTAGACTACACCCTAGACTAGAAATTACATAAAAAGAGAACTAAAGGGTAACATAGTCATGGTCCTATAAATGACCAAATAATCAAAAACAAGTCAGAAACGAACTTCTTGCAAAAATATAAAAAGTGTTTATTACATAGTCCAATTACAAGAAGTGACATACAAAAACAAATATCAGAGTATTATCAGGTTTTTAAGGAGTGTCACTGATGACGAATCACATAGGGCCCAGAAACCACATATGGCGAGGATATAGATTAGTAGACATGTACTAGATAGTTATATAATTAAACCCAATATAGATAGAATTAGGTTACCAATAGACATGTGTATGGTTCTTTATCTTTCTATACTGAAAGATAAAGAACCATACACATGTCTATTACATCATTTTTGTCATATATTGAAGTGCAGCCATAGGCTAAAATAGGGACTCCATGAGGAAGCTCCCATATAATATTCACTCCAAGTTAACACAGTGTTAATTTCCAAAGCCTATGAGTCAGACCATCACAATCATTCACTCACCCATAGTACACTAGGCCCCCCGAAGAAGAGATCGAAACGTGCACGTCGGGGCACGTTTTTCTTTGGCACCACTAACCACTATGGGTGAGTTAAGTCGGGAGTAAATATTATATGGGAGCTTCCTCATGTAGTCTCTTTTTTAGCCTATGGCTGCACTTCAATATATGACAAAAATGATGTAATAGACATGTGTATGGTTCTTTATCTTTCAGTATAGAAAGATAAAGAACCATACACATGTCTATTGGTAACCTAATTCTATCTATATTGGGTTTATTTATATAACTATCTAGTACATGTCTACTAATCTATATCCTCGCCACATGTGGTTTATTGGCCCTATGTGATTCGTCATCAGTGACACTCCTTAAAAACCAGATAATTGTTACTTGATACTCTGATATTTGTTTTTGTATGTCACTTCTTGTAATTGGACTATGTAATAAACACTTTTTATATTTTTGCAAGAAGTTTATTTCTGACTTGTTTTTGATTATTTGGTCACTTATAGGACCATGACTACATTACCCTTTAGTTCTCTTGTTATGCAATATAAAATGTCCATGCAACAGTAGCTCAATTTTTTTTTTAATTTTTGTTTCATTGTTTCATGTCAATTGTTAACTTATTTCTTATTTTGTTATATTTAAATTATGTTCAGAAGTTGTAGACTAGTCTGATCTCTTCGTTTTCTAAAAGCATTGCAATTATCTCCACAGACTTATAATACCGCTCTCCCATGATGTCATAAAACTGCACAACATATGGTTACTGTGGTAATAAACAAAAACATAATTGTAAAGGAAATCCAGTGCCCCGCTGGGCTACTAAACATATGGTATGGTCTAATAAATAATATATTTAACTAATATAACACACTTGTCACAGCCAGATCTGGAGATTTACTCAATTTATAAATAAATTATATGTCAATTTAATTTTCTAGTATTCGTTTATGTTCTGTGCTTCTACAACATTGAAGTGAAATAAAGCACATGTTACCACGTTTATTATACGGAAAGATTTCCTACTGTGTTCATAAAAAAAATCAAAGAGCTAATGGAGATGAAAATGAAAGGATTTGTCAGAAATCTAGACGAATAAATAAAATGAATCACTTGTTATATTTGTATATAATCTCCAGTTTCCCCTACCTTTTGTTCATAGCAACTTTTTGTTTATTTCAATTGGTACGCTCTACAGCTGAAACTAGAATTTTAAATACACCATCTAAAAAGACACATCTGCATGTTTTTCTCACTATCTGACATGAAATCAGAATAAACCTTTCTTGTTTTAGATCAATTGGGAACTAAAATCTAATATATAAAGCTGAATGTGTGTATGTGTGTGTGTGTGTATGTGTGTATGTATGTCCGGGATTGGCATCCACACCGTCGCAGCTACAGCCACAAAATTTTGCTCACTCACACTTCTGGACCCCGAGAGCGTCATAGGCTATGTTTTGTGGGGAAATTTTAACCCTGCTCTTTACAATTATTCAACAAAAAACCTGCCTCCATTAAAGTGAATGGAGCTGGGAGCCACAGTGCAGCCAGAACTTCAGAAGAATGCGCGGCCATGCCCTTATATGGAATGTTGGCGTGTCACAATGCAGCCAGGAAAAGAGACAGACACAGAGCCACGCCCTTATATGGAATGTTGGCGTGTCACAATGCAGCCAGGGAAAGAGACAGACACAGACAGGGAAAGAGGCAGACACAGACAGGGTAAGAAACAGACATAGACAGGGTAAGAGACAGACACAAAGAGACAGACACAGACAAAGAAACAGACTGACAGGGAAAGAGAGACAGGGAAAGAGAGGGAAAATGACAGACAGGGAAAGAGACAGACAGGAAAAGTGACAGAGATAGA
Source organism: Anomaloglossus baeobatrachus (assembly GCF_048569485.1). Classification (NCBI taxonomy): domain Eukaryota; kingdom Metazoa; phylum Chordata; class Amphibia; order Anura; family Aromobatidae; genus Anomaloglossus; species Anomaloglossus baeobatrachus. The sequence goes on from NC_134353.1 coordinate 246,819,436, forward strand.
CAGACAGGGAAAGAGATTGAGACAGACGTAGAAAGAGACAGATAAAGAGAGAGAGAGACAGAGAGATTTATACAGAGGGGGAGACAGACAGAGAATGGGAGAGAAACAGAGAGACTGTTACTATCCCGGGCAGCGCCGGGTGCTAGGTTGTGAGGCAAAATTTTAACTCCGCGCGTTCCAATTTACCAATCAATTTTGCCCCTATCTACATAATGGGGAAAAAGTGAAACGAAAAGTGTTGGGGGCAAATTGACAGCTGCCAGATATGAACAAGGGGGACTTAAAGAATAAGTGCGATGGCGCCAAAGAGTATATACTGTACAGTTGCTAAGGTGGGGCCCCGACATGGGATACTCACCACACTCGGGGATATGAACACACACACACACAATGCATTACACACTACCACGCACTTGAACACATACCACCATCAGCACACATCTCACCACACATACACCAACCTTGCCACATAATCGCCCTAAAACACACACAAGTCTGGTATTATCCTTCAAAAATAAAAATCTGATTAATAAGCAGCCAAACTACAAGAACAACAAATGTACCACATAGGAAATACGGCAGCTGTCAGTCACATGACCTGTCTATTATGTGTATGTGTGAGCTAATATATACTGTCAGGGGGAGGGCTTTCTGTTGCCTGGAGATTTATCAGGCTGCCAATAGCAACCAATCAGAGCTTAGCTTCTATATCTGAGCTCTGATTGGTTAATATAGGCAACAATTTAATAATTACATTTCTATCTATTTGTTTTGTGGTTTTTGTGTGCAGAATACATTTTTGTTAATACATTCTATTTTGTTAACAGCAGTTATTTACCCGGGCGAAGCCGGGTAGTACAGCTAGTTATTTATATTTGCCAAATGTCAGAATAATGAGAGAGAGAGAATGTTTTAAGGCATTTTTGTAACTTTCCACAAGGTCAAAAGTTTACATGCATTTCCTTAGTATTTCGTACCATTGCCTTTAAACTGTAAGACTTGGGTGGAACGTTTTGTATACCCTTCCACAAGCTTCTCACAATAGTTGGTAGGAATTTGGGTCCATTCTTCCTGACAGAACTGGTGGAACTGAGCCATGCACAGCCCTTTTGTTTTGTTTTTATATATCTAATATATAAAGCTGAGTGTATGTATGTGTGTGTGCGTGTGTGTGTGTGTGTGTATGTCCGCTAAAGGGATCCACAATGTCGCATTTACAATCACAAAATTTTGCACCGACGCCTCATGTGACCAAGGGAGCGTCGTAGACTATGTTTTGACGGGAAAATGTAACCCCGCGCTTTACAGTTACTCTTCAAAATACATGCCTCCATTAACGTGAATGTAACTGCAAGCTATTAGGTTATTAATAGGGATGAGCGAATGTATTCGCCACTATTCGGTATCTGGCAAAAAATGGGTATTGAGCATACTTTTGGGGGCTTCATATCTTACAGAACTTAGATAGTGGCTTGCTCTTTTTAAAACACAATCTCAGTGTTACCAAATTTGAATTAATACTAGGTGTCAGTGGCACTACTTCTGCCTCACGACCAGTACCTTCCTAGCAGCAACCTAGCATACTTTTGGGGGCTTCATATCTTACAGAACTTAGATAGTGGCTTGCTCTTATTAAAACACAGTCTCAGTGTTACCAAATTTTTATTAATACTAGGTGTCAGTGGCACTACTTCTGCCTGAAGCGAAATACTGTTATAGCACCAAGCTAGCATCCTGGTGGTGGTGTCTTCAGATCTTATAGAACCTACATATTGCCCTGCTCTTACTAAAACACAGTCTGAGTGCCAAAAATCAATACTAAAATAAAAGTGGTATCAAACCATGTTTTCTTTTGGGGCTGAAAGACATTCACAACATCTTTGTCGACTCCTCCAAGTGGTACTTTGTCCAATAAAGGTACCTTGCGGTTTTTAGACTTACAGAAACAGCTATCATGGGAAACTATTAACACAAGTTTAACAACCCAGCATCAGTGTTGTTCCACTGCCTGTACAAAAAGTCCTGTTACAGTATTCACCTTCAAATAATCAAACCAAAAAAATGGGAAAAAGAGGCAGTAAGGGCCATGGACGAGGTGGTAGTGACAGTGGTGGTCACCCAAGCAGTCTGACTGAGCCAAAGAAAAAGGTTCCTGCTTTATCTACCTCTACCTTCCTATCCCAAATTTCTTGTCCATGTAGGAAAGCACTCTTGAGCCCTGAACAGTGCGAACAGTTAACGAGTTGGCTAGCAAAAAATGCCTCCAGTTACTTGTTGAGTAGCAAATAGCAAGGGTCCACACAGACAGACTTGAGTAGCCCAGAGGCTGGCCCATCGAATCCTCAGCCTGGTCCTCCTTCCTCACCACATCAGTATTCTAAGGATACATATGACACCAAAGCAGGTTACTCTGAGGAACTGTTTACGGGACCCTTTGACCTTTCTTGTCTCTCACCGTGCAACACTACCAACGCAGGTGAGGCCGTGGTGTTAAGTAATGCACAGATCTTTGAGTACCCAAGGCCAGAAGAAAGCCATGTTGTTGGCCGTGACATGCTGGGCAATCAGGTGGAAGTGTTGGAGGATGATGAGACACAGTTGCCCTCAGGTCAGCCTCAAACCTCCATTACCGAAGATGTTGACCTTCAGGAATTTGAAGATGACCTGGTCGATGATGAGGTGACTGATCCAACATGGACGGGTGGCATGGATTGCGAGAGCAGCAGTGCAGAGAAGCATGTGCCCATAGTCTGCAAAAAGGCTTTAAGAGATAGGGTTTCGACCACTGCCAGAGGTCAATCAACTGTGCACATGACACCACCACCTGTGGCATCTTAGAATCCAAGGGTCCGTGCACCAACTGTGCCATCTCAGAGTCCAAGGGTCCGTGGTGCGATTGTGTGGGAGTTTAGTTTTTTCCAAGAGTCCTTCGGACCAAATGGTTGCCATTTGTCAAATCTGTCAGGCCAAGCATAGCAGAGGCAGACATACTTACAGCTTGGGCACCTCCACCATGAGAAACCATATGTTAGCCAAGCAAACCACTAGGTGGTTGACAGCTCTAGGTGAAAAACAGGATTTCCAGACTCCAAACTTTGCCACTTGCCCTGGGATGCCTGCTTTCCAAATTGGTGTGCAAGAAGGTGGAGCTGATGCCTCCTTCTCCCAACCTGATGTTGTCCAAACTCAATCATCAACGACCACATCTGGTTCGGTGTCCCAGCGTTCCATTCAGTTGTCCATACCACAGACCTTCAAAAATAAGCGAAAATATCCCGTTACGCACCCAAGGGCAGAAACCATAACTGCACACATTGCACGATTGATAGTCCTTGAGATGTTGCTGCATCGGTTTGTGGGAACAGAAGCTTTCTGCGACCTTTTGGCGGTGTTAGAACATCAGTACTCTGTGCCTAGCCTATTTTTCTCATTGTGCTGTCCCCGCGCTCCACAATCACGTGTCCGTAAACATCAAATGGGCCCTCACCAACACCATAAGAGGGAAGGTCCACTTAACCACAGACACGTGGACAAGCGGAAGTGGACAAGGACGCTACATCTCACTGATGGGTGAACCTGGTGGCGGCTGGTTCAGAGTCTGAGCCAGCAACATCCCATATAGTTCCCACACCCAGAATAGCGGGTCCCACTTCAATCACAGTTTCAGTAGCCTCCCAGACAGCAACAACTCCCTCCTCCTCCTACTCTTCATCTGGCTCCTGTGCATTCTCCTCAACATCCACCGGTGTCCAACCATCGACATCATTCCCCAGCTGGGATCTCTGCAGCACTGCCTCAGCTAAGCGGCAACACGCTCTACTGAAGCTCATCTGTATCGGTGATAAATCACAACTCGCACACAGCATCTGAGCTTTTGAAAGCAATAACTTAGCAGACAGATGAGTGGCTTGCACTGTTGGACCTCCATCTAGGGACCTACTTACCAAGGTACGATGTATTAGCGCACATTTCCGCAAATCATCTCCCTTTTTTGCTGGCCTGGCAGTTCTACAGCAGTGCTTACACTTGCCTCATCTCAGACTAGTATGTGACCTCCCTACAAGATGGAATACAACCTATCTTATGTTGGCCAGCATCAATGAGCAGCAGGGGGCAGTATCCCAATTCCAGCTGGAACAGCTGCAAAACATAAGTGCTTCCGAGTGGGTGTGGATTGCAGACATTTGTTCAGTCTTGGAGAATTTTGATTACTGTGCCAACATTGTGAGCAGTGATGATACTCTTATCAGCATTACCATTCCACTGATTTGTTTATTGAAATGCTCTCTGGATGGTTTGACTGACCAAAGTGTTAATGCACCGAGGTGTCTGTGGATTCAGACTTCACAATGGTTGTTAGTAATCCGCACAACCTCGGCTAATAGGCTCATGCCACCTTTGCTCAGCATCATGAGGATGAGGATGAGGAAGATGATGAAGAACAGGAATGTTTTGAAGTTGGTTACCTTGGTAACCTAACTTTTCCAAGCTCAACACTTGGCCAGACCTCGCCTTATACGCTTTGGAAGTGCTAGCTTGCCCTGCTGGAAGTGTGTTGTCTGAGCGTGTTTTCAGCTCAGCGGGGTCAATAATAACAGATACTCGCACATGACTTTCCAAAAGAAGTGCAGACAGTTTGACTATGATTAAAATGAACCATAGATGGATTGCCCCAGAGTACCTCGGCCGCCTGTTAACAAAACCCAATAAGAAGTGTATACCGCCCCTGCAGCAGTCGGACTGCTCGGATCCGGGGGTTGCCATGGCTCGAGGTTCTCCAGACCCGGGGGCTCACGGACACTTGAAAATGAGAAGGGGACTATTTACAGAGGGGTTAGTGTTCGTGACGCCACCCATGGTTTGTGGTAAGGGGAGTACCGCCGCTGCCGATGGGAGTACCCGGGGAGATGGAGTGGGGCAGCCATATGACGTTCCCTGCACGGGTAGGGTAGGTCCTGGGACTCTGGATGGTGATGGCGCAGGTAAACGTGGTGCAGACCATGCAGCAGGCAGGACGCAGGGGGGGAGCAACGTACTCACTCAGGCCGTGTGGATGTTGGTGCAACCATTAAGTAGACTCTGACACATGAGTAAACCAAGTCTCTGAGTACCACTGCCTCTCTGGGGAGCTCGTCCGGGAATCTGTTCCCATTGGCATTGCTGATGGTCCTGACCTGCCTCCATGCACTGGTGTTTAGACGTTTCTGAGTGACCCCTCGGCCATAAGCTGTCGGGGTCCCACTCCCTATATTTTGAGAGAGGAGCTGTGCTCTTGATGGTTGACACTTGGGATTTCAGTGGGCCGTATGGGTTGGAAAGCCCCTCGTTGTGTTAGTGCCTTCAATCTCTGAGCTCTGGGGGAAAGTTCATAAAGGGACTATCCTCCACAGGTTAATTATCAAGTTGCATGAAGCTACTCCCTGATCTATTGTCCAGTACCCCGCCATGCTCGGTATCGGTCCGGTCACTAGATATTCCGGTGTCGACCGTTCCCCAAAACTAAGTATGGCACCTCTCTCCAATACCCTGTGACCGGGTCTCCGACTCCTCCGGTCCCAGACCACCGTCTGCGCCTTAGCAAAAGTCTCCTATGGAGCTACAACTCCCCTAGCTCCTCACTCTCTGAGGGCTACCACTGATCTTACTATAATCCCTCCCACCAGCCTGCCTGATCCCTAGGCGGGTGGACCTATTCCAGCTAGACCACCCACTGGTGTGCCTGACAGGGTGTAGTGTGAGGTGACTAGGATTTAAATGCAGATAGAAGCAATACTAATAGTTAGGATCCCAGAACCATGGAGGGTGAGTTCTGCACCATAAGGAAAGAAGTGCAGTTCCTTGTGACACCCTGACTAATTCAGGGGCGTCACAAGTGTAGCCCCAAAATTTGTATTTCTTAAGTTCAATTAAGTTCCATTGTTTCTCATTCAAAACTATTTTGTCTTCCATCATCTAATGACACCGCATGAATAAATCTAACTTGTTATGGTGCTGCAATTTCATTGTTTGGCCCACCCAGGGCAATATTTTTCAAGCCTCTATACATTATGCACTGGCACAACCGCTGTCGAGGCTACACTGTCTAGTACAATTAGTCAGGCAGTCTCTATTTGTGTTCTATATTGATGCTGTGCTACACGGTGTGTTACACATGGCCCCTGCGGAATCAGAATTTTTTTAGCTCCTTGGCATGCTATGCTCTGTTGCAAATCCTACCAATTTTTTTTACAAAAAAAAGCTGTTGGGAGCTGTTGGGAGTACCTTGTGATGCTGTGCTACATGGTGTTTGAACCATTCCCCCCCTGGGGAAACGGATTTTTTTTAAATCCTCGGTGTTAGCTAGTGGAATAAAGCCTGAGTTCCAGAGTGAAACAACTGCCACTTCCACGGTGCTGCATGCTTCACAAATTACGGTCTCGGAAGCAGGCGATGATGCCTCCTGCTCCCAACCCTAGATAATAGTATAATGCCATAAGCATACCGAAAAATATTGAAGCATACAATGAAAAATACCACTTGTTAACTTGAAAGTGCGAATAATGAAATGCATACCTGCCATGAATATTAGAAAAAGGAGATATTTAGCAATCTCATTGATCAATGTAACTGAGCCCCAAAACCTCGTCAAGGTATATCTCTATATTTGGTTCCCTAGCTCTATGACCCTAACTGTGTGTCATCTCATTGTAATTAAAAACTTTTTGGGGGGGCTCAGTTACATTGATTAATGCGATTGCTAAATATCTCCTTTTTCCTAATATTCATGGCAGGTATGCATTTCATTATTCACACTTTTAAGTTAGCAAGTGGCATTTTTCATTGTATGCTTTAATATTTTTCGGTATGCTTATGGCATTATACTATTATCTATGTTTGATGTGCAGCCTTATCCTTATGTATTATGTATTTTTTGGCTTGCATTCATGATATATCCTAGTGCTCACTTCAGTTATCCCATTTAGTAATCCTGCTCCCAATTTGCTTTTGGTCAGATGCAATCATCATCAACGACATCAGCTTCGATGTCCCAGCGTGGCGTTCATTTGTCCATAAAACATGCATTACTGAATCATTTGAATAGAATTTGAATAGAGGGCAACTTTAGCCGGTGGTGTTGGTGGAGGAGGAGGAGAAGGAGGAGGGCAAGGACAACACCCAAATGGCCACATTGGCAATAGCACTGTAAAGTGTTATGGAGTACGTCTTCCAACTTTCACACTAATGATATACGGGAGGTAGAAAACTACAAATGACTGCCATCCCTCCTCAATGTATGTTACAGAGCCCACCTGAGAGCCTGAAGAAGTCTGAGATTTGTGGACATCCAGTGGCCCTTCCTACATTTGAGTAGAGGGCCATTGGAGCCATGCAGTCGGTGGTGCTGGTGGAGGAGGAGGAGGGCAAGGTCAACATCCCAACGGGCACAGTGTAGCTGACCTTTTAAAGTGCTGTCAAATATGTCCCAAAAAAGGAGGTGTGAGACAGACACCAATATAATGTATAAGTTTCAGCCCTTTCTAATTGAAAAAGAAGGGAAAATGTAAAAAATGAAACGTCTGAACATATGCTAAACAAAGAAAGCTTCTGTCCAGAGCAATAACAAGGATTCAGGTAGTAAAATTTCCAGGATTTATTAAACGCTTGTGTGACGCCTTGGCCGGGCCAGGTAGTCACAAATAGGCCCCTACACAACACCTTCCCTCACAGGTAACAGCAGCCGACCTTCAAAACCCTAGTCACCCCCCTCAGGGCTAGATGGACACACCAGGGGGTGGAACCAGGCAGTTGGAAGACGCCCACCGAGGAGTCTAGACAGACCAGGGTTGGAAAGTAAAGAGACAAGTGTTAGAGTTCAAGTTGGAGAGGAGTGTGGGCTGGAGCTGTGCCCAGCTCCAGCAGAGGCAAATACCCCCAAATTGAACGGCGCCAGGGTAGGAGTCCTGGTGCCATTGGCTAGGAGGCAGACGGCGGTCTCCATCTGCAGGAGTCGGGAAGATGGCTCGGTGGAACCGAGGTGGACCGGGACAGGATTATAGCCTGCCGGTACCGACCCGGGCAACCGACTCAGAAACCGGAGCACACAGGGGGGTACTCGGACCCTGAAGCCGGGACGGGACCAGAAGCGACTGGAACCGGTTAATTAACCAATTGAGAATTAGAGGTCCTGTCCCACCCAAAGTCCCTATTAGAAGACAACAGCCCACCGAGGGGGATAGAAGGCCACCGCCAGGGCTCAGAGATCCCACGGGTCAGCGTCTGCGGGCAAGGGCTCCTTAGGCCACATCCAGCCGGGAGCGGACTCCTGAAGTTGCAGGCACAGGCAGTCCACCATTCTAAAAAGGTGCAGGAGAAGGACAGAGACCACTAGCCGGGTGGGGGAACCAGAACGCAGGCAGCTGCGGGCACCAACCACCATCACCTTGGTTTACCAGAGACTCGTGTGTTTCCTTAATAGTGAGTACACCAGCACCATGCGGTCGCCCATCTCCCTGCACCAAACCCCAACGGGTCCCGAGGCCACCATCCCTGCCCATGGAGGGGTTACCAACTTGCTGCATAACATCTCCCCCGGGTGCCCCGTAACTGCAGCGGTGGTGTCCAACCTCACCACACACCGTGGGTGGCGTCACGAACTTACTACGGCTCAGCACGTACATATACGTCCTACGTCCACCATCCCCCACCCTTTTCATTCGGTGTGTCCGCAGGATCCTCATGTTCCGTAGACCCTCGAGCCACCCACCGGAAGGTCTGGATCGGAGCAGCGGTAGGCTGCTGGCACGGGGACGGCACACTTGCGTTATCATAAAAACAGACAATATCTGTGCAACATGATCAAGTCATGACTCCAGCAGAGGAAAAAATGTTTGACACTGCGACGCGTTTCAACTGCAAAGATGCAGTGTTTGTCAAGCGATATTCTACTCCATGTGAGTGAGTGAGCCTTTTACAGTAGAGAAGGAAATCCTTCAGAATCCACAGGTGTCTCGTTACTCTCAGTCCATCTGATTTAACTCTTTCTTCATCTGTACATGATATATATCACATAAGGAAGGATTAACTTCCCTTCCATGAATAGACAAACATGTACCAACCAAACAGAAAAAAATCATATGTATCAATAAATATCTCTGTCATTGTACATACTATTACTGCAACAAATGTAAAGAATCAATTTTACAATATACAGACAAAAAAGTTTTCTTACATCAACATTACATAATGAATCAGTGATTTCACATATCCATATACACTCATAGATATCCAGTAATTAAGCAGTGTTAATACAAGAAACAAAAAAACGGAAATCACTATTTTCATATATTGTTCATCACACTTGTTAATAAACACCATCTCTGAAATGACAAAAGATAAAAAGTGAAAAGAAAACCATTATGCATTGATATGTTGAGAAAAATATACAGAAAAACTCATGGAAAACATTAATCCTGTGGATATAACACTACCTGATATAGCAAACTACCAAAATATCTAGACGCTAAAGATGTAATTGTGTTGAAATAGCAAACTACTACAAAAAGACCTCTCAACCAGCTATTTGAGGGATCACTGCATGTAAAAAAAAAAAAAAAAGAGAGATAGATTAAGAAAGAGACAGACCTGGAACGGAATAGACCTTGAATGAGACAGACCTGGAACAAGACAGATCTGGAACTAGACAGACCTGGAACAAGACAGACGGGGAATGAGACAGACGGGGAAAGAGACAGACAGACAGAGATAGCGAGAGACAGACAGACACAGAGATAGAGACAGACAGAGAGAGAGACAGACAGACACAGAGATAGAGAGAGACAGACAGACACAGACAGAGACAGACAGACAGACTGGGAGAGAGACAGAGAGACAGTTACTATCCCGGGCAACGCCTGGGTACTACAGCTAGTATATATATATTTGTTTTTTTTTTATATACAGTACAGACCAAACGTTTGGACACACTTTCTCATTCAAAGAGTTTTCTTTATTTTCATTACTCTAAAAATTGTAGCTTCACAATGAAGGCATCAAAACTATGAATTAAAACATGTGGAATAAAATATTTAAAGTGTGAAACAACTGAAAATATGTTTTATATTGTAGGTTCTTCAAAGTAGCCACCTTTTGCTTTGATTACTGGTTTGCACACTCTTGGCATCCTCTTGATGAGCTTCAAGAGGTAGTCACCGGAAATGAATTTCCAACAGTCTTGAAGGAGTTCCCAGAGATGTTTAGCACTTGTTAGCCCTTTTGCCTTCACTCTGCGGTACAGCTCACCCCAAACCATCTCGAGTGGGTTCAGGTCTGGTGACTGTAGAGACCAGGTCATCTGGCGTAGCATCCCATCACTCTCATTCTTAGTCAAATAGCCCTTACACAGCCTGGAGGTGTGTTTGGGGTCATTGTCTTGTTGAAAAAAAACCGATGGTCCATCTAAATGCAAACCGGATGGAATAGCACGCTGCTGCAAGATGCTGTGGTAAGCATGCTGGTTCAGTATGTCTTAAATTTTGAATAAATCCCCAACAGTGTCACCAGCAAAGCACCCCCACACCATCACACCTCCTCCTTCATGCTTCATGGTGGGAACCAGGCATGTAGACTCCATCCGTTCACCTTTTCTACCAAGGCATGGTGGTTGGATGCAAAGATCTCAAATTTGGACTCATCAGACCAAAGCACAGATTTCCACTGGTCTAATGTCCATTTCTTGTGTTCTTTAGCCCAAACAAGTCTCTTCTGCTTGTTGCCTGTCCTTAGCAGTGGTTTCCTAGCAACTATTTTACCATGAAGGCCTGCTGCACAAAGGTTTGATTCAATATCTAATATATAAAGCTGAGTGTATGTGTGTATGTATATATGTATGTCCGCTAAAGGAATCCGCACCGTCACATTTACAATCACAAAATTTTGCATAGACACCCCATGTGACTCAGGGAATGTCATAGACTATGTTTGGACGGGAAAATGTAACTCCGCGCTTTACAGTTACTCTCCAAAAAACCTGCCTCCATTAAAGTTCATGGAGCTGCGAGCTATTAGGTTATTAATAGGAGCTGTGATTGCTTGCTATAGGAACAAAATAAATTGTTAGTATAAGAAGCTTATGTGTGAGGTAATAAGATGTCGGTGGGGAGACGGATAGAGAGAGACAGAAAAAGACAGACAGAGGCAGACAGACAGTCAAAGAAACAGACAGAGGCAGACAGACACAGACAAACAGGGAAAGACACAGGCAGACAGGGAAATAGACAGACAGACAGGGAAAGAGACAGGCAGACAGGGAAAGAAACAGGCAGAGAGACAGACAGAGACAGCCAGGGAAAGAGACAGCCAGACAGTGAAAGAGACAAGGAAAGAGACAGAGACAAGTAACTAGACAGGGAAAGAGACAGAGACAAGTAAAGAGACAGGGAAAGAGACAGATGGGGAAAGAGACAGACGGGGAAAAAGACAGATGGGAAAGAGACAGCCAGACAGTGAAAGAGACAAGGAAAGAGACAGAGACAAGTAAAAAGACAGGGAAAGAGACAGAGACAGATGGGGAAAGAGACAGTTGGGGAAAAAGACAGATGGGAAAGAGACAGATGGGGAAAGAGACAGACTTGGAAAGAGACAGACCTGGAACGAGACAGACCTGGAAAGAGACAGACCTGGAACGAGACAGACAGGGAAAGAGACAGACGGAGAAAGAGACAGATGGGGAAAGAGACAGATGGGGAAAGAGACAGACCTGGAAAGAGACAGACCTGGAATGAAACAGACCTGGAACGAGAAAGACCTGGAATGAGACAAATGAGGATCGAGACAGACGACAAACGAGACAGATGGGGAACGAGACAGACAGGGAAAGAGACAGACGGGAAAAGAGACAGATCGGGAAAGAGACAGATCAGGAAAGAGACAGACCTGGAATGAGACAGATGGTGAAAGAGACAGACGAAGAAAGAGACAGACCTGGAACGAGACAGACCTGGAATGGGACAGACCTGGAACGAGACATACCTGGAACGAGACAGACCTGGAATGAGACAGACAGGGAATGAGACAGAGGGGGAAAGAGACATACCTGTAAAGAGACAGATGTGGAAAGAGACAGATGTGGAAAGAGACAGATGGGGAAAGAGAAAGACATGGAACGAGACAGACCTGGAATGAGACAGACCTGGAAAGAGACAGATGGGGAAAGAGACACACCTGGAACGAGACAGACCTTGAATGAGACAGACGAGGAAAGAGACTGACAGACAGATAGAGAGAGACAGACAGACACAGAGATAGAGAGAGAGAGACAGAGATAGAGACAGACAGAGAGACTGAAACAGAGACAGAGAGACTGATAGATACAGACAGACAGAGACAGACACACAGAAACAGACAGACAGAGACAGACAGAAACTCGAAGAGAGACAGAGAGACAGTTACTATCCCAGGCAACGCCTGGGTACTACAGCTAGTACATTAATAAAATCTATTACAATTCTGACCTTTGTCGGTTTTTTTCTGTGCAATTATTATCCTAGTAGCATAGATAAAGAGACTTTTAGAAAAAGTATTTCTAAAGATTTTTTATGATAGGCTAATAAGCGCATGAACTAGTCACAAAGGCGTTAGTTCTTGCCCTCATTCTGCCCTCTTAGCATGGTAGCACACCCACAGGGGTGTGCTAACATCCTATTCAATGCAGCATCACCAGTGGTGATGCACGTACATGTATCCGCAGTCACAGCTGATCCAAAGTCCCGACACTTCTAGTCATATTGCACTAGACCTCTCTGAAGCTGGGATGTGTACACTTGGCTTCATACTGCGCATGAAGTGCTGGGATTTCAGATCAGCGGTGACAGCAGACACAGGTACGCGCGTCACCACTGGTGATGCTGCATTGAATAGCATTTTAGTACATCCCTTTGGACATGCTACCATGCTAAGAGGGCAGAATGAACGCAGGAACTAACGCCCTTGCGATTAGTCCCTGCGCTCATTAGCATATCATAAAAGATCTTTAGAAATACGTTTTCTAAAGATCTCTTTGTCTATGCTAGTAGATACAGGGACGGTTAGGCAGGGATTAGCAATATGCACCCAAAACTGCTTGTGATTCTCGGTGCATGTTGGACCTGCCAGGTTCACTTTTAAGTGCAAGAATGCATCAATTAGGATATAGCACACCTGTAGCAAGAGATGCAATGCAATAATTAGCAGGATCTTGGAAAATAATTGGCTACCTTGGTTTGCCCTATCCTGTCTTTGGTCCTGATAAGTGTCTCAGAAATTGTCAAGTCAGCCGGATCTAACTGTAACTGGATCATTCCACCTAGGAGGAGGAGATACATCACAGGAGGCCATGGAGGATAGATCACTCTCTGAATGCATGGCTAGATCGGTGGTAGACTAAAGGGTACTTGGCACGCTGCGACATCGCAAGCCGATGCTGTGATGCCGAGCATGATAGTCCCCGCCCCCGTCGCAGCTGCGATATCCTTGTGATAGCTGGCGTAGCGAACGTTATCGCTATGGCAGCTTCACATGGACTCACCTGTCCTGGGACGTCTTATTAAGGGGGCGGGTCGTACGGCATCACTGCGACGTCACACGACAGGTGGCCAATAGGAGCGGAGGGGCGGAGATGAGCGGGATGTAAACATCCCGCCCACCTTCTCCCTTCCGCATATCCTACGGGAGCCGCGGTGACACCAGTAGGAGATGTTCCTCGCTCCTGCGGCTTCACACACAGCGATGTGTGCTGTCGCAGGAACGAGGAACAACATCGGACCGTCGCGTCAGCGTAATTATGGATTACGCCGACGCTGCACCAATGATACGATTATGACGCTTTTGCGCTCGTTAATCGTATCATCTAGGCTTTACACACTACAATGTCGCCTGCGATGCTGGATGTGCGTCACTTTCAATTTGACCCCACCGACATCGCACCTGCGATGTCGTATGTGCTAAGTACCCCTTACTTGCCAGCCATGATGCCATGCACAACAGATACAGAGAGCACTTTTATAATAATATAAAGGCATAGGGAATAAACACAAATTGAAACATAAGGCAAATAATCCTACAAAATAATCAGCCCAAATATTATTATTAGATATTGTATGCTATTGTAAAATCTATATAAACTTGATATTCACTATTCTTTGCAGTAAACAGGAACATTTATATTTCTTAACATTTTAGTAATCACCATTACGGTTAGCAAGTGTTTAGAGAATACATTGTTTTACAAAATGCTGAGTGTAACTGGAGTCTACAGTCTCATTGTGCTGACACAGAGCACCGGGAGAAAGAAAGCACTCCGCCACCATAATGCAACATTAGGGAGAGAGCTAGAAGGCTTTTTATATTGCCCTAATTGGCTGACAAGTCTCAAAATTAGAATCTGCTCATCAGCACAACAGTCAAGCTAATGAACATGTATAGAAAATCCTGAATGGAATAAAGCGCAAACATTCACATTATTGAGGAGCCACAGAAATATTCAAGTTATTTCATTTCCATATTTATGACTTTATTTTAAAGCTGCATTTTATTTCAGGATGTGCTGGAGAGAGCGAGTCACAATGTATTATAGGTGTGTTTTCTGTTACATGTCAGTCACAGAGGTATGATGTATAAATGCTTTAGACCTTGTGCACACGCTGTATTTTTTACCGCGCTTTTGCACATTTTTTGGGTGCAGTTTTGGCCCCAAAACTGCCTGCATTTTCTTCCCCAGCAAAGTCTATGAGATTTCAGTTTTTCTGTCCGCACGTTGCAGCTTTTTTTTTTGTCTGTGTCTCTGTGGTAACCACAGAGATGCGTCATGTCAATACTTTCTACGTTTTTGAGCCCTTCCAGTCAATAGATTTGACTTTAAAAAAAGCACTGAGAAAAAAACGTGGTAAAAATCACAGTAAAACGTGGCAAAAAATGCATGTCAAGGGTGCGGTTTGTTGGACCTAAAAATGTTCATCTTTGTGGTCTCCGCAAAGATAAAGCGTGCACACACAGCCTTAAGGCCGCTTTACACGCACGTGAATTTACACGTCACGGAATTCGTGACACACATCCGGCCTCTTTAGCAATGTCGTTGCGTGTGAAACCTACGAGCGATTGAAAAAGGTTGCAAAATCGTGCAGAATCGTTGCTCGTTGACATGCTCCCCTATTCCCAATTATCGTTGCTGCTGCAGGTATGATGTTGTTCGTCGTTCCTGCGGCAGCACACATCGCTATGTGTGACACCGCAGGAACGAGGAACCTCACCTTACTTGCGGCCGACGGCAATGAATAAGGAAGGAGGTGGGCGGGATGTTACGGCCGCTCATCTTCGCCCCTCCTCTTCTATTGGGCGCCCGCTTAGTGACGTCGCAGTGACGCCGAACTAACCGCCCCCTTAGAAAGGAGGTGGTTTGCGCCGGTCACAGCGACGTCGCTAGGCAGGTAAGTAGTGTGACGGGTCCGAGCGATGTTGTGCGGCTGTGCGCCATGGGCAGCGATTTGCCCGTGACGCACAACCGATGGGGGCGGGTACGCACGCTAGCGATCTCGCTAGCAAGATCGCAGTGTGTAAAGCGGCTTTTAATGTGGCTTCAAATCAAACAAATTTATTATTTATGCTTAACAGTTGTAAAAATCTATCTTAACTTTTTCAAAAGTATATAGAGAAAGTGCAATGGCTTTCTAATATAGTACCTATAGCATTTGTACATTTCGAGAAACCAATCAAGGTATACATATAAAATATAAAAATCTAGGACAAAATAATCAAAAACTACTCTACAGTAAGTAAATAAATAGTAGTACATGTAAACAACACAGAGTACTGAATTTACTCAATTTTTGTCAAAAAAGCATAAAAGCCATCCCACCACAACAATGTGTAACCAATAGGGATGAGCGAATGTATTCGCCACTATTCAGTATCTGACGGATAATGGGGTATTCACACTATTTGCTATCCGACAAATAAAACAGTATCCGCTCAGATACTTTCATTTTCATTTCTGACTTCCTGGCGCCTGTTTTCCAGCCAATGAACACATCTGATGTTGCTTGCCCTCACAGTAACGCTGCAGCCATCTTTGTTGTGGTGTTACTGTGTTTGGCTTGGCTGCACAGCGTCATAGGGGCTATATAAGCCAGCGACCATTTTGGTCGGTCGGTCTCTCTCTCTCTCTCTCTCTCTGTCGGTCAGGCGGTCTCTCATTCTCTCTTTCATACTCACCGATCACCGGTGCGGTGCTGCACAGCTGTCACACTGCTCCGGCGGCTTCTCCTGCTTTTGAAAATGCCGGCAGCTCATGAGGCCATCTCGTATTCCCTGCTTCCCCCGCCCACCGGCGCGTATGATTGGTTGCATTCAGACGAGCCATAACACTGAGTGACAGCTGTCTCACTGCAACCAATCATAGCCGCCGGTGGGCGGGTCTATGTAGTGCAGTAAAATAAATAAATAATTAAAAAACAACGGCGTTTGATCCCCCCCCAATTTTGATACCAGCCAAGATAAAGCCCCATGGCTGAAGGCTGGTATTCTCAGGATGGGGAGCCCCATGTTATGGGGATCCCCCCACCATAAAAATATCAGCCAGCAGCCGCCCAAAATTGACGCATCCATTAGATGCAACAGTCCCGGGACTCTACCCGGCTCATCCCGAAATGCCCTGGTGTGGTGGCAATTGGGGTAATAAGGAGTAAATGGCAGCCCATAGCTGCCACTAAGTCCTAGGTTAATCATGGCAGGCATCTATGAGACACCCCCCATGATTAACCTGTAAGTGAAAGTAAATAAACACATACACCCGAAAAAATCCTTTATTTGGAATAAAATATGAAAAAAATAACACCCTCTTTCACCACTTTATTAAAATCCCCACATACCCCTCCAGGTCCGGCGTAATCCACACGAGGTCCCACGATGCATCCAGCTCTGCTACATGAAGCTGACAGGAGCAGAGCAACTGAAGTGAGTTGCGTTATCAGCGGTGACATCACTCAGGATACTTGCAGCCACCGCTCTCAGGTGGAGGCCTCCAGCTGGCGGTCACGGGTAACCTGAGTGATGGCTGATCGCGTGGCTCACTTCAGTCACTCAGGAAATTTGCAGTCACTGGTGAGTCCTTCACCTGTGATCGCAAATCAGGCCGCAGCACACAGATAGAGCTGCGCTATGACAATGAAGTCGGGTGAAGTTCATCTGAGTTCATTCTGATTGTGCGGCTCTGTCTGGAAGCCAGCCATGCTCTATGGGGATGTAGCAGAGCTGAGTGGGACCACACTGTCAAAAATGCATCCACGTACGCAGCATTTTGGATGCTTTTTGAAACACACATGCAGTGTAAAGTATGAGGAAGGGAATGTGAATGAGCAGAGCTGCAGTGTAAAGCATGGGAAAGGAAACGTGAATGAGCAGAGTTGCAGTGTAAATCACGGGAAAGGAAACGTGAATGAGCAGAGTTGCAGTGTAAAGCACGGGAAAGAAAACGTGAATGAGCAGAGTTGCAGTGTAAAGCATGGGAAAGGAAACGTGAATGAGCAATTCTGCAGTGTAAAGCATGGGGAAGGAAACGTGAATGAGCAGAACTGCAGTGTAAAGGGAAAGAGAGAGAGAGGATAGAGAGAGAGAAGGACCAGGCATGATTCCAGCACAGCCGTTCTCAAAGCAGGAAGCTGCGCTCACAGCCACTCTCTGCTCATGCGGCCAGCGTTTACTGTGAAGGAGGAGGGATCGCAGGGGATCAACGTTGCGCCAGGTACAGAGACACCGGGGAACACCGGAGAACACCGGGGTGTATGGGGGGTGACTTAGCTGAACCCAGGGAGGAGTTTTCTGTCGCATGTGTCTTGGCAGAGGAAGAAGGTGAATGCGGCTGGCGCAGTGGTGTGCGTGCTGCCATCTTGGATAATCAGGAGGGGGATTGGGGGTTAGGGGGGCAGAAATGCAGTTACGCACCTTCTACAGGCTGTGCCCATATTGTTTCTGCCTTTTCTCATCCATTTCAGCCTTTTCCTCAGTCACCACAGCTCGCCGTTAGGTCCAATGTGAAATTATTCAGGTTTCCCATAGACTTACATAGGGCATCAAATATTCGCAAATACGCGAATAGCGGCAACCTATTCGTCGGATATTCGTCGAAGCAGATATTTTGCTAATCGATCATCCCTAGTAACCAATCATCATGGTTCATATCTGAGCTCGCTTTATGCTACCGGCAGTCAAAATAAATGGGAGCAGACCAGGAACTGGACCTCATTGTTTGTACCTGGCTGTTGAAATCTAAATAGACAAGATGCAGAGCCTAAAAAGGGGAGCACGCCCCTGTATGTACTAATGTAGTGCCCCTGAAGCCATCAAGAGCTACAAGGTACTGCATCCTGTCAAAGATGCAGGGCCTAGCCCCAGGGACCCAGAAAACCAGTGCCGGTAACACCAAAACACATTATAAGCCCTGTTTTTCCCCCATTCCCAAAGACAATGGATGGCCACCTAGGGGTGGAGCCGTTCCAGTCCACTAGATGACAACAAGGGGGGAGGGTTCAGACAGTCAGTAAGTGGAAGTGAGAGGAGACGGACGTAACTGTACTGACAGGAGAGTGTAACGGTCACCTGAGGGCCCAGGCGTGTGGTTGCCAGTGGAGTACGGTGGAGTACTCCCGGAACCATAGCACCGATGGGGTATAGAGCCCTAGGTCAGGCAAACGCTCCAGGCAGACCTGATAAAACTTGCACAGTGAGGGGGCCATCCAGGACCTCACTGACTTTAAAGTTCGGGACACAGTAGCAATGGGAGAACCGGTGAACAGGACCAGAGAAATCGACCCCACAGGGTTCAAACTACCTGTCATACGGATTAAGACTGAGAGACTACCAAGAGAAGACCCACAGACGCTCCAAGCGTTTGGGGGTCCTACCAACCAGAGACAGGTGCAGGGGAAAGATGCTACTAGGTCACCACACCGCCACTGGAACTAAGGGGACCAGTGGTGAGGACCAGCCATCATCAGCCATAACAATGCTTTGAGTAAAAGGAAACAGTTACATTGCAATCCTTTGTGTGGCCTACATTCTTTCCATGCCCAACAACATCATCAATCCCCTGGGGCCTGGATGTTGGGCCCTCCGCAAGTAGGGCCAGGCTCCAGGGGATTGCCACTAACACCAGCCCCAGTAGAGAAAACTGTGCAGCGGCGACTCCACTAAGATAGCCGCAAATCGCAAGTGGCATCACGACAAAAACTTTTATTATAACTCCCCTATAAATAACCCCCTTTTTAAAGCGACCCCAAAGTCAAAGAATCGGGCAACGGCCACCCAGTGAACTGTCCCAACGTAACCAGGCCCACGTCCGAGTACCCCATAGTCTTGCGGTGAGTCACTAATAACAGAGATCTAAAGCATATTAATCATATATTTACAATATGACAAATGAGTGCACAGGATGAAATGTATGTGGCTGTATGTAAATCATATAGCCAAAGTTCAAGAGCACTATGAGCTTATTGATTTAATTAAATACTGTATAAATCCTTAAAGTGGTGTTGTGGTGTTAGAGGGGTTGTCCGCTCTAAAATGACAAGTCTGCAGTCACTCTATGTGTCACGAATGTCTCCTTTCATTAGGAGACTAGTAACAGGTTTGGGTCCAGAGTCTCACTTTGCATTATGAGACTCTAGATATTAAATGTGTTTTCCTTTCGTTTGGTGCACCAAAAGTTAATGTCAGTTTTCCTTGCTAGCAGCGTTTGATTACGTCTCCTCATGTGCATCCAGTTTGTGACCACACCCATCACCTTTAAATTGTCACATGAACCACCAGCTGTTGCCGGTTATACAGAATCCACACTGATACTTGCCTTCAAAGAGGAAGGTTGCTGCTGCTGCTTTTGTGTAGTCCTGCTAGTGGAAGCAGTCCTGGCTGTAGTCCTGGTGCCTGTCGTTTGTCTGCAGCCATGAATTTAATGTGTATCCTTTTGTGTAGCCCCCTGTTTGTCTTCCTTTCGTTATGTTGTATTAGTAAAGACAGAAGCACTTCATTTAGACACAACATCATAATATTAATAGTGACATTTAAGTTATTAACCATTTATAGCCACTTCAATAAAAATGAGAAATCTGAAGACACTAGGAACAATTGGCTTAAAAGTTTATTTTTATTTATAGCAAAAACTCAATTAAAAACATGCTACACAAGTTTATGAGGTAACATAATAATAATAATGAAAAAATAATAATGTCAGATATAAGAAAAGGACTGACATACACAGCCACCAGCGGTCCTAGTATATTTCTGGGGTCCCAAGGGTAGTGTTACGTCACCACTGGAGTCCGCTCCAGTGACTTCTGCTCCAATCGCCAGGCGACACCATGTTCCTGCCGTGGATAGTGCTGGTGATGGGAGAGGAGTCGATGCCAGCGGCACCGGTGGGCGCAGGCTCCGATCATCCACTGGGCTGGGTTATCTTGGGATCTGCAGTACCACTGGCTGACTGTGGGTGGTGTGTGTCTTCAAGCTGAAGTTGCCAGTGTTCAGCTACAGCCAATGGGAAGACACCACACCCTTCTTAGCTCCCCTCCTGTCTGCTCACCTCTGTCAGAGATAGTTCTGATTTCCTGGCTCCTGGTCTGCCCTATTCTGTTTTGAGATTCCTGTGTGCTGACTTCTACGTGTTTTCTGACTACCCTTCTGCCTGCTGTTTTTGTACCTCGCTGCCCGATCTAAATTTGACCTCTGCTACGTTTTCTGATTACGTCCTTGCCTGCCGATTCTGTCCCTGTTCTGCTATTCCTGGTTTGACCCTGCCTGATGACTACTCTCATCGGACTGCAGCCTTCCACAGGTAGTGATCTCCAGGGCCCTGTGTAATTCCAAATCCCTGTATAGGGGTTAAAGGGTTTTAGGGTTTTGGGGGTCCTGCTTGGTGAGTGGCTTCCCTCTAGTCTGTCCAATACATCCCACCTGAGTCTGTTGATCCAGGCAGGCGTTACAGGTAGTGTACGGTTGTTTAAAGGGATAACAGGCCAAAAAATAATTTCTAATTCCTACACTGCTACTCAAACCATAAGATCCTACATTTCATAACACTAATCAAAACATGTTAATACTAGAGCTGAGCGCGGTTCGCGGTTCGTGGTTCTCCAGTTCGCGGCTGGAGTGATTTTGGGGGCTGTTCTAGATCGAACTAGAACTTGAGCTTTTTGCTAAAGCTCAATAGTTCTAGATACGTTCGAGAACGGTTCTAGCAGCAAAAAAAACAGCTAATTCCTAGCTGGCTTTCCGCTGTAATAGTGTAAGTCACTCTGTGACTCACACTATTATGACATTTCAGAGTATAGTGTGCGGGAACAGCGCATTCAGATCACTGCTGTATGTATAATGGCGATCGCCATTTTTTTTTCTTTCCCTTGTCTTCCTTCCCTAAGCGCGCGCGTGTAGTGGGGAGGGCCAGCATGTCAGCCAATCCCAGACACACACACAGCTAAGTGGACTTTTAGCCAGAGAAGCAACGGCATGTGGGATAGGATGTCCATGTCACATGTCCCTGCATTATAAAACCGGACATTTTCCTCCAGCACGCCATTATCTGCCTTCTGCGTCCTTGGTGTCAGACATCACTGGCGCAGCTCCTATCGCCGATACTGCTGTGTACGCTCCATACACAGCGCTGTACAGCATAGGGATAGCACTTTCTATCAGTCCTTTTAAGGGCTCATACCGGCAGGGTCAGAGCCATAGGTGACAGGTCCGTGAAAACAGAGTTTAACAGCTACACAAGATGACAGCGTCTGTGTAGCTAAGGTCAGGGATTTCCTCGCTGCATTTCCCCATTAGGAGGGATAGAAAGGCAGGCTTCCTTTCCTCTACCCAGACCCACATCCCTGCCACTGTACCCTCCTGCCCTTTGCATACTAAAACTCATTGTTACTAAGCCATTATACTAGCAAACACTGAGTGAACTTAGTGGCATCCTAAACGTGGCTGTTGGACTGCTGTATTGCCCCAGTAGTGCAAAGATATTTGCAGCACGTCTGCCTGCATTGCACACTCCAACTTATTGTTACTAAGCCATTATACTAGCAAACACTGAGTGAACTTAGTGGCATCCTAAACGTGGCTATTGGACTTCTGTATTGCCCCAGTAGTGCAAAGATATTTGCAGCACGTCTGCCTGCATTGCACACTCAAACTCATTGTTACTAAGCCATTATACTAGCAAACACTGAGTGAACTTAGTGTCATCCTAAACGTGGCTATTGGACTTCTGTATTGCTATAATACCGACAAAAAAACCCCTATTTAAAATATACAATTTTATTTGACATACCACATCAAAGAACAGTTGCAAAATTTAAAATTAGGTTAATGCATATATTATGGTTAGTGAGAGGTTTGCGGGCTTGTCCCTAAAACTCCCCCTACCTACCCATGGGGGTCGGCACCCTATGACATCACGCTCACGGTGCCCCCACTCTACGTCGACTGGCCCTGTTAGCACCCTGAACTCAACACTAGTTGGTGCTGCTATTCTGAGGGGCTCTTTTAGTTTAAAGTGGTTCCCATTCATACCTCAGTAATGAAACATTGTTGATCTTGCTCTGGTCAACAATATTTCTAATACATAATTTCAATGTTCACAATAAGTCTAGCAACCATTTATAATTGATTTAGAGCCAGGGTCTGGGATCCAGTCCAGGGTTCCTGCATTAATCCCAAGATATCATCAAACTAGATGGATCGACAAAATAGCCCGTCCTTATTACTGCCCGACGCGTTTCCCCTCCAGGACTTGAAATCAGAAGGAGGTTCTTCAGGGGCTTTTCCAGATTGAAATCACATAGATGGTAAACTGTAACAACAATATGCCTTAAATTAATCAAAACAACCCTTTGATAATTCCACCAGCCATATACATGTTTTCCACTCCCTAATAAGTCTCTACTTACTAAATATCCCATTTATCAAGAAATGAATCAATTCTTCAATGAGGAATTCTCTTATTGCTGAAAACACAAAATATATAGATATATATAGACATTGTCATTCCTAGGTCCCCTCTAGTTTCCACATTTTACTCCCACAAAGGTACTCACTTGCAGACAGAGCAGCACAAATGAAGCAGAATATCTGTCCTGAACCACCACAAAATAAGCGATTGTTTGCGCTAGTCACCCACTGGGTCTAATTTCCCTCCAATATGGCAAACAATCGCTTATTTTGTGGTGGTTCAGGACAGATATTCTGCTTCATTTGTGCTGCTCTGTCTGCAAGTGAGTACCTTTGTGGGAGTAAAATGTGGAAACTAGAGGGGACCTAGGAATGACAATGTCTATATGTATCTATATATTTTGTGTTTTCAGCAATAAGAGAATTCCTCATTGAAGGATCGATTCATTTCTTGATAAATGGGATATTTAGTAAGTAGAGACTTATTAGGGAGTGGAAAACATGTATATGGCTGGTGGAATTATCAAAGGGTTGTTTTGATTAATTTAAGGCATATTGTTGTTACAGTTTACCATCTATGTGATTTCAATCTGGAAAAGCCCCTGAAGAACCTCCTTCTGATTTCAAGTCCTGGAGGGGAAACGCGTCGGGCAGTAATAAGGACGGGCTATTTTGTCGATCCATCTAGTTTGATGATATCTTGGGATTAATGCAGGAACCCTGGACTGGATCCCAGACCCTGGCTCTAAATCAATTATAAATGGTTGCTAGACTTATTGTGAACATTGAAATTATGTATTAGAAATATTGTTGACCAGAGCAAGATCAACAATGTTTCATTACTGAGGTATGAATAAGAACCACTTTAAACTAAAAGAGCCCCTCAGAATAGCAGCACCAACTAGTGTTGAGTTCAGGGTGCTAACAGGGCCAGTCGACGTAGAGTGGGGGCACCGTGAGCGTGACGTCATAGGGTGCCGACCCCCACGGGTAGGTAGGGGGAGTTTTAGGGACAAGCCCGCAAAACTCTCACTAACCATAATATATGCATTAACCTAATTTTAAATTTTGCACCTGTTCTTTGATGTGGTATGTCAAATAAAATTGTATATTTTAAATAGGGGTTTTTTTGTCAGTATTATAGTGGTTATACCCCTGATAAAAGAGTATATAATTCTCTTTTTGGTCGTAAATTGTCACTTCTGTATTGCCCCAGTAGTGCAAAGATATTTGCAGCACGTCTGCCTGCATTGCACACTCCAACTCATTGTTACTAAGCCATTATACTAGCAAACACTGAGTGAACTTAGTGGCATCCTAAACGTGGCTATTGGACTTCTGTATAGTCCCACTAGTGCAAAGATATTTGCAGCACGTCTGCCTGCATTGCACACTCAAACTCATTGTTACTAAGCCATTATACTAGCAATTTATGTTGCCAGTTTAAGGGCCGTAGTTGCATTGTCAGGGATAATTATTCTTTATTATTCTGTTGTTAATAAAGCTAGACCACCGCTGCAATCTACACCACCTCTCAATTTTTACTACCACATTTTAAGTGCACAATCTTGTCGCAATTAACATGAGTGGCAAAATGACAGATGCTGGTGGAAAGGGGAAGAGGCGTGTTGGAAAAGGAAAAAAAGGGTTTGTCCGTGGGGAAGGTGGCAAAGCTCCATTAACATCTGCTGAAGATAGACCATCTTCCAGCAAAAGTAAGATGTCTACTACTTACCGTGGACAATCCGATGTGCTCCCTTTTTTACGGACACGAACAACAGGAACAAAGGTAGATGATGGCCAAAAAAGGAAAATGCTTGAATGGATCTCAAGTGGTCCAAAAAGTGCCCTCTCAGCCACCTCAACTATCGCATCCAAAAAACACCAGTCCTCTGAGTTGTCATCCCAATCAAACTTGCTTTCTCCCAGCTCTGAAGTCTCCATCAGCCCTGCACAGTATGGTGGAACTGAGATGGCTGAGTCTGCAGAGCTGTTCAGTCACACTATAGCCTGGGAATCAGAGGTCTGCTCCCAATCTACAGTGAGTACAGACCAGGAAATGGTCTGCAGTGATGCCCAGAACCTTTGTGACTATGATTCAGTCCGTGAGGACCAAGTTTCTGAGCATAATGTTGACCCTTTGTCAAAAACTGCAACACCTGTGGTTATAGACAATGAGGAACATACTGATGACGATGAGACGCAGATACCAGATTGTGATGACAACTTAAATATTCGGTCAGGGCAAGAAGAGGCTCGGTCTGAGGGTGAAGGGAGTGCAAACACAACAATTGATGAGGAAGTTCTAGATCCCACCTACTGTCAACCCACAGTCAGGCACTCGAGGAGGTCAACAGAGGCGGTGGAGGAGGATGCAACCGACGACGAAGTTACCTTGCGCCTTCCTGGACAGAGTCGGAGCACTGGTAGCACGTCTACAACTGCATCATCAGCCACCACTCTGCCTCTGAGCACTAGTCGGGGGGGCTCAGCAGGTCGCATGCCCTCTAAGCCTTGCCTAGCCTGGTCCTTTTTTGACATAGAAAAAGATCGCCCAAATTATGTGATGTGTAAAATTTGTCGTGATTCTGTTAGTAGAGGTCAAAACCTCAGCAGTTTGACAACTTCTTCCATGAATCGTCACATGAATAAATATCATAGGTCCCAGTGGGAAGCTTACCGTGCTGCAATGCGGCCTAGCGGAGCGAACCATCCACGGCCTGCCCCTTCCAGTGCATCCGCGCGCTCTTCATCTTCTAGGACTGTGGGGACAGCTGTCACACCTGGTTTCCCACGCACAACTTCCACCACTGTAACCGCAACAGGCAGTTTGCTTGGTAGGTCGTCAGTTGGTTTGGAAGGGGAAACAAGTGCATGTGTACAGCTCTCTCAGACATCGATAGCACCAACGTTGGATGAAGGCAACATCATGTCTCCGACTGCACTTTCCTCACAAACCTGCATTTTTCCAGGGACACCCTACTCAACACTGTCTACACACAGCAGCCAGATCTCTGTCCCTCAGATGTGGACAAATAAAAGGCCATTTCCTGCGACTCATGACAAAGCTAAGAGGTTGACTTTATCCCTCTGTAAGCTCTTGGCTACCGAAATGCTGCCTTTCCGCCTGGTGGACACACAGGATTTTAGAGACCTTATGTCTGTCGCTGTGCCCCAGTACCAGATGCCCAGTCGCCACTACTTCTCTAAGAAAGATGTGCCCGCGCTACACCAGCATGTCGCACACAACATCACCGCTTCCTTGAGAAACTCTGTGTGTGAACGGGTGCATTTTACCACCGATACTTGGACCAGTAAGCATGGACAGGGACGTTACATGTCGCTGACTAGGCACTGGGTAACTATGGTGATAGATGGTGAAGGGTCTGCTGCACAAGTCTTGCCGTCCCCACGACTTGTGTGTCAATCCTCTGTCTGTCCAAGTTCCGCCACTGCTTCTGCCTCCTCCACCTCATCTGTGTCCTCCACCTCCGCCCCAAGCCTGCCTGGTCAGGCCACCAGCGTTCTCACTGCGCAGAAGGAATCACGCACCCCTCATTACTATGCTGGCAGCAGAGCGCAACGTCATCAGGCGGTCTTTAGCTTGACATGTCTTGGGAATAAGAGCTGAGGAGTTGTGGTCAGCTCTGCGGTCTGAGTTTAATAAATGGTTGCCTCCACTCAACCTGCAGCCTGGTAAGGCCGTGTGCGACAATGCTGCAAACCTGGGTGCGGCCCTTCGCCTGGGCAAGGTGACACACGTGCCTTGTATGGCTCACGTGTTGAACCTTGTTGTCCAGCAATTTTTAACACACTATCCCGGCCTAGATGGCCTTCTGAACAGGGCACGAAAACTGTCTGCTCACTTCCGCCATTCAACCGCCGCAGCTGAGCGACTTGCATCGCTCCAGAAGTCTGTCGGCCTGCCGGTTCATCGCCTGAAATGCGATGTGGCGACACGCTGGAATTCAACTCTCCACATGTTACAGCGACTGTGGCAGCACCGCCGAGCCCTGGTGCAATACGTCATGACGTATAGCCTGGGCCAACGAGATGCAGAGGTGGGGCAGATCCCCCTGATGGAGTGGTCTCAGATCAAGGACCTATGCACCCTTCTGCACAGTTTCGACATGGCGACGAATATGTTTAGCGCTGACAATGCCATTATCAGCATGACAATTCCAGTCATTTACATGCTGGAGCACACGCTAAACACTATTCGGAGTCAGGGGGTGGGACAACAGGAAGGGGAGGAACTACAGGAGGATTCATATGCACAAGACATAACAACATCTCCAAGGTCCAGACGTTCATCATCACCAACGCAGCAGGCATGGGACCATGGGGGACAGGGATCAACAAGGGCGCATGGTAGCAGGCGAAATGTTGAGGAAGGTGCAGGAGAACATGAAGAAATGGAGGACGAACTGTCCATGGACATGGAAAACTCAGCGGATGAGGGAGACCTTGGTCAAATTTCAGTTGAAAGAGGTTGGGGGGAGATGTCAGAGGAAGAAAGAACGGTTAACACCTCTATGCCACAAACACAGCGTGGACTTGGTCCGCATGGCTGCGCAAGACACATGAGTGCTTTCTTGCTGCACTACCTCCAACATGACCCTCGTATTGTCAAAATTAGAAGTGATGATGACTACTGGCTTGCCACACTATTAGATCCCCGGTACAAGTCCAAATTTTGTGACATAATTCCAGCCATAGAAAGGGACGCACGTATGCAGGAGTATCAGCAGAAGCTGTTACTCGATCTTAGCTCGGCTTTTCCACCAAACAACCGTGCAGGTGCAGGGAGTGAATCTCCCAGTTGTAACTTGACAAACATGGGACGGTCTCGTCATCTTCAACAGTCTACCCGTACCAGTAGGACTGTATGTGGTGCTGGTAACAGCAATTTTATAGAATCTTTTCACAATTTTTTTAGACCCTCCTTTGCAAGGCCAACAGAGACAACAAGTCTAACACATAGTCAATGGCTGGAGAGGATGATACAGGAGTATCTCCAAATGAACATCGATGCCATGACTTTGCAAATGGAGCCTTGCTCATTTTGGGCTTCAAATCTTAAAAAATGGCCAGAGCTCTCCACTTACGCCTTGGAGATTTTGTCGTGTCCAGCTGCCAGCGTTGTCTCTGAACGTGTCTTCAGTGCTGCTGGGTGTGTGCTGACAGATAAGCGCACGCGTCTGTCCAGTGACAATGTGGACAGACTAACGTTCATCAAAATGAACAAGTCATGGATCCACAAGGAATTTACTACCCCTGTGTAATCCTGGGGAGAGTAAATGCTTGTGGATTTGGAATGTGCTTGATGCAAATCAAAACATCCTGTTTGCAACTAGGGCACAAGTGCTGCCACTGATGGGGTGTCTGTGTGGCCCAATTTTTTGAAAAAAGGGAGACTCCGCTTGGAGTAACCCTTGCTTGCTGTGTTTTTTAAAAGGAGCCAAGATGAACAAGTCATGGTTCAGCAAAGACTTTGCTACCTACCCCGGTGTCATCCTGGGGACAGTTAATTATGGCGTATTTTTGAATGTGCTTGATGCAAATCAAAACATCCTGTTTGCAACTAGGGCACAAGTGCTGCCACTGAAGGGGTGGGTGTGTGTGTGGCCCAATTTTTTGAAAAAAAGGGAGACTCCGCTTGGAGTAACCCTTACTTACATTGTTTTTAAAAGGAGCCAAGATGAACAAGTCATGGTTCAGCAAAGACTTTGCTACCTACCCCGGTGTCATCCTGGGGACGGTTAAGAATGGCGTATTTTTGAATGTGCTTGATGCAAATCTAGCTGTGAAGTGTACAACTAGGGCACAAGTGCTGCCACTGAATGGGTGGGTGTGTGTGGGGCACAATTTTTGGAAAAAAGGGAGACTCCGCTTGGAGTAACCCTTGGTTGCTGTGTTTTTTAAAAGGAGCGAAGATGAACAAGTCATGGTTCAGCAAAGACTTTGCTACCTACCCCGGTCTCATCCTGGGGACAGTTAATTATGGCGTATTTTTGAATGTGCTTGATGCAAATCAAAACATCCTGTTTGCAACTAGGGCACAAGTGCTGCCACTGATGGGGTGTCTGTGGGGCCCAATTTTTGGAAAAAAGGGAGACTCCGCTTGGAGTAACCCTTGCTTGCTGTGTTTTTTAAAAGGAGCCAAGATGAACAAGTCATGGTTCAGCAAAGACTTTGCTACCTACCCCGGTGTCATCCTGGGGACGGTTAAGAATGGCGTATTTTTGAATGTGCTTGATGCAAATCTAGCTGTGAAGTGTACAACTAGGGCACAAGTGCTGCCACTGAATGGGTGGGTGTGTGTGGGGCACAATTTTTGGATAAAAGGGAGACTCCGCTTGGAGTAACCCTTGCTTGCTGTGTTTTTTAAAAGGAGCCAAGATGAACAAGTCATGGTTCAGCAAAGACTTTGATACCTACCCCGGTGTCATCCTGGGGACGGTTTAGAATGGCGTATTTTTTAATGTGCTTGATGCAAATCAAAACATCCTGTTTGCAACTAGGGCACAAGTGCTGCCACTGATGGGGTGTCTGTGGGGCCCAATTTTTGGAAAAAAGGGAGACTCCGCTTGGAGTAACCCTTGCTTGCTGTGTTTTTTAAAAGGAGCCAAGATGAACAAGTCATGGTTCAGCAAAGACTTTGCTACCTACCCCGGTGTCATCCTGGGGACGGTTAAGAATGGCGTATTTTTGAATGTGCTTGATGCAAATCTAGCTGTGAAGTGTACAACTAGGGCACAAGTGCTGCCACTGAATGGGTGGGTGTGTGTGGGGCACAATTTTTGGATAAAAGGGAGACTCCGCTTGGAGTAACCCTTGCTTGCTGTGTTTTTTAAAAGGAGCCAAGATGAACAAGTCATGGTTCAGCAAAGACTTTGATACCTACCCCGGTGTCATCCTGGGGACGGTTTAGAATGGCGTATTTTTTAATGTGCTTGATGCAAATCAAAACATCCTGTTTGCAACTAGGGCACAAGCGCTGCCACTGATGGGGTGCCTGTGTGGCCCAATTTTTTGAAACAAGGGAGACTCCGCTTGGAGTAACCCTTACTTACATTGTTTTTAAAAATGATCCAAGATGAACAGAGCTGGGATCAGGAAAGACTTAGCTACTAGTGATGAGCGAGTACTAAAAAGCTCGGGTGCTCGAAGCTCGGGCCGAGCCTCCCAAGATACTCGTGTACTCGGGCCGAGCAACGAGCCCAATGTTATCCTATGGGAGACCCGAGTATTTTTGTGAAATGACCCCCCGGCAGCATGGAGAAACCCAAAAAATGGCACAAAAGTCTCAGAAGAGTGCTCAAATGACATGGCAACAGCATGGGGAAGACCCCTTGAAGCATTTATCACTGAAAAGTCACAGCTGTGAACAATTTTGTCCGCGTTTTACGCCATTTTTACGGACTCACCAGAAAACCTTCCAAAATGACCCCAAAATGATTTTTCATGGCGGAAATGTTAAGGGCACATACCCAATAGTGAGATAGAGCTGGTGTATGTTACTTTTTGAGATTAATACATGAAAGATTTTACGTGAAAACATTGTGTGGCACTCCGATGTCCCTGAGAAGAGACGTACATGAAGGCCTCTTGAGTCTAATGTGCCCATTTTGAGGAAGTGAGTCTTTGTAGTATTTTCCTTTGCCAGGGCAGTCCAAAATTGTGAGGTTCACCAATGCCCCTGCATACAGACGTGCATGAGGGCCTCAAAACATTAAGTGTCCATTGTCAGGAAGTGGGTGTATTATAGTATAGCCCTTAGGCAGGGCAGCCAAAAATTGGGAGGCTCCACATTGTCCCTGGATAGAGACGTGCATGATGGCCTGTAAACCTGAAGTGCCCATTGTAAGGAAGTGGGTCTATTGTAGTATAGCCCTTAGGCAGGGCAGCCCAAAATTGGGAGGCTCCACGTTGTCCCTGGATAGAGACGTGCATGAGGGCCTGTAAACCTGAAGTGCCCATTGTAAGGAAGTGGGTCTATTGTAGTATAGCCCTTAGGCAGGGCAGCCAAAAATTGGGAGGTTCCACGTTGTCCCTGGATAGAGACGTGCATGAGGGCCTGTAAACCTGAAGTGCCCATTGTAAGGAAGTGGGTGTATTATAGTATAGCCCTTAGGCAGGGCAGCCAAAAATTGGGAGGCTCCACATTGTCCCTGGATAGAGACGTGCATGATGGCCTGTAAACCTGAAGTGCCCATTGTAAGGAAGTGGGTCTATTGTAGTATAGCCCTTAGGCAGGGCAGCCAAAAATTGGGAGGCTCCACGTTGTCCCTGGATAGAGACGTGCATGAGGGCCTGTAAACCTGAAGTGCCCATTGTAAGGAAGTGGGTCTATTGTAGTATAGCCCTTAGGCAGGGCAGCCAAAAATTGGGAGGCTCCACATTGTCCCTGGATAGAGACGTGCATGATGGCCTGTAAACCTGAAGTGCCCATTGTAAGGAAGTGGGTCTATTGTAGTATAGCCCTTAGGCAGGGCAGCCAAAAATTGGGAGGCTCCACGTTGTCCCTGGATAGAGACGTGCATGAGGGCCTGTAAACCTGAAGTGCCCATTGGAAGGAAGTGGGTCTATTGTAGTATAGCCCTTAGGCAGGGCAGCCAAAAATTGGGAGGCTCCACGTTGTCCCTGGATAGAGACGTGCATGATGGCCTGTAAACCTGAAGTGCCCATTGTAAGGAAGTGGGTCTATTGTAGTATAGCCCTTAGGCAGGGCAGCCCAAAATTGGGAGGCTCCACATTGTCCCTGGATAGAGACGTGCATGATGGCCTGTAAACCTGAAGTGCCCATTGTAAGGAAGTGGGTCTATTGTAGTATAGCCCTTAGGCAGGGCAGCCAAAAATTGGGAGGCTCCACGTTGTCCCTGGATAGAGACCTGTTAGGTTCTTAGTGCCTCCGTGCTTGCATTTAAAAACCGCACGTGTGTGCCTGTTGGTGGCAGCTTTCCGCTGCATTTGTGTGAGTTTTGCAAAAACTTGGATATAACGCACAAGTCTAGTGAATACACATCAGCTCAGCATTGCAAAATGCGCAAGGGCGTTGTCAACGAACAAGGAAGTGGACGTGATGGTGGTGCAGGCAGAGACCGAGGTTGTGTGCAAGCTCTAATTTCGCCACAACAAAGGGCCACATCTAGTCGCTCGCACGTCCTGTCCCAAATTCTTGGGGACCGCAGCAGTACACCGCTCTTGAACCAAGACCAGTGTCAACAGGTTGTTAGTTGGATAGCGGATAATGCTTCCAGTCAGATTGGCACCACCACAAACACTCTGTCTTCCACACGGTCAAGTGTCAGTAGTCGTGATACTGCACCGCACATTTCAGAACCTGATCCTCCTTCCTACCACCAGGCCGAGTACACGTCCACGGACATTACTGATCCCACACTTGGACACTCGGAAGAGCTGTTCGTTCACGTTTCCATTCACAAATTCTGGCCTCTCGCCAGCTCCTGTTGAAGTGGGCCATGACGAGATTGTATGTACAGATGCCCAAATATTTGAGCAGCCACGTTCTCACGAAGTTGGCAACGTGTCTCAACAAGGGGTGGACGATGATGAGACACAATTGTCAGGAAGTCAGGAGGAGGAGCAGGGTGCGGAAGAGGAAGACGACGTGGTGGATGATCCAGTAACTGACCCAACCTGGCAGGAGGATATGCAGAGCGAGGACAGCAGTGCACAGGGGGAGGGAGGCGTAGCATCACAACAGGCAGTAAGAAGCAGAGTGGTGGCCCCAGGCAGACGTTAGGCAACTGTTCCCCGGAACAACACGACACAAGGTGCCTGTACAAATGTTAGGTCTTCCCGAGTCTGGCTGTAATACTATTGTATGTATTGAGGATTTCGATTGCGTTAGGGCAATGACAACCAGAGACGAGTTCTTGGTGCAAGACGTTTATAATATGCAACCAGCAAATATGTACATAAACGGAACAAAAACACAGTAGAACATAAATACAGGAAATACCTTCCAGGGACGGAGCGAAAGGGAATTCCCGGGACCGCGCACCGGACTCCCCCAGGGAGACCACCAAGAGCGAACCCCTATACAGGGACTGTCTGGCAATCACCCCAGAAGCCCTAAATGCGCAGCAGCCGGGACACAAAAGGGCAATAGGTAAGTCCAAAAATGTCCGTACGTGATGTGAGTCCAGAGTGGTATTAAACGGAAGGAACCGGGCAGAAGTGCCGACCAAAGACGGCAAACGGAGTCCGGGCACAGCTAGATGATACCAGATGAAGTCCAGAGTCGGTGTCGGTTGTTTTCCAAGAGGATCCGAATAACAATCAGGAACCAAAAGCAGCAGGGCAGGAGCACACAGGAAGCAGTATACTCAGGCACTGGACTAAGCTTTAGGGGCGGCTTTTAAACAGATGGACAGGAAGTAGGGCAACAGAACAGAAAACTCCATGTTAACAAAGGGCAAGCTCTTTCAAAAGAAAACTGGAAAACCCGGAACTCTGACACTGGCAGTTTTTTAAGTTGGCTCCAGATGATTCTAAAAAGGCCATTTGCAACACCTGCCATGCCAGCATCAGCAGGGGTACCAAAACTAGCAGCCTGACCACCACCAGCATGATCAGGCACATGTCAGCCAAGCACCCGACTTTGTGGGAAGTACAACAGAGTCGAGGAGCAGTGCTTGCTGATGTCACTGCTACATCTTCGCTGGTTGTGCATGCGAGCCAATCTCCTGTCCATGCTGCCTGCGAACAAGCCTCCTCCACTCCTGCACCTGCAGTTGCCTACGCAGAAAGAACACCATCATCAAGCACGTCCTTGTCCCAGGGCAACGTTCAGTTATCCATTCAGCAAACCTTTGAACGCAGGCGCAAATACACTGCCAACACCCCACATGCCACAGTTCTAAATGCTAACATTTCGCGACTGCTTGCGCTGGAAATGTTGCCTTTTAGGCTGGTTGAGACAGAAGCATTCCGCGACCTGATGGTGGCAGCTGTCCCACGTTACTCGGTCCACAGCCGCCACTATTTCTCCCGGTGTGTCGTCCCCGCATTGCATAACCACGTGTCACAAAACATCACACGTGCCCTGAACAACGCTGTTTCAGCCAAAGTCCACCTAACCACAGACACGTGGACAAGTGCATGTGGGCAAGGCCGCTACATCTCGTTGACGTCACACTGGGTTAATATTGTGCAAGCTGGGACCCAGTCTGAGCGAGGGACGGAACACGTCCTTCACACACCAAGTTTTGCAGGCCCTACCTCAGTCAGGGTTTCACACACACTCTACAGCTCCGGAATGTCATGCTCCTCAGCCTCCTCCTCCTCCTGCGCATCCTGATCCACTTTACCCTCCACACCAGTCCCAAGCTGGAAGTGTCGCGGGCGGAGGAGGGGACGGTGCGCTCTCCCACTGCTCGGGTCCGGCTGACGCTGCTCTACGGCTGCTGCTGCTCGTTGGCTCGAGCGATGGCGGGATCCCGGGGACTCGAGCGGCGCTACTCGCCCGTGAGTGAAAAGGGGTGGTTTGGGTTTTGGGGATATTGTCCGTGACGCCACCCACGGTTGTGGTGATTGTGTGGACACCACCGCTGCTCTGGACGGGGATCCCGGGAGCCTGTGACAGGGAGCAGCTTTGTTGTTATTTCTCCCCTCCGTGGGTAGGGGGGTTGGTTGTCCCGGGGCCTGGTGATGGGGTAGACATGGATGACAGGCGGGTTGCGGGGCCTGATGAGGTGCAGGGTCGCAGGGGCAGCGCTGTGCCGCACGGCACGGAGGTACTCACTCAGCCCAATGATGATGACACAGTTCACGGTTAAACAAGTGGCTGGATGGACGGGTCACTCGGACGGCTGCGGTTGTTCCTCCCTGCAGGTTAGTGATGACTGTCTCTCCCTGCACCTAAGTTAAGTGTTGGTAGTGATGGTTTCCCAACGGTAACCCGCTCCCCGACCTGGATATGGGCCGGAGGAGCCCCTTTTGCCCACAGGCGCTGGCCCTGGGAGACGGTTGCCCTTGGCGGTGGCTGTGTCTCCCCTTCACGGTTGTACGGTTGCCTTCTATCTGGACTTGGCTGTTTGGAAACCCTGAGGTTTCCTTCACTAACGGATTTGGCAAATTCACGGCGACACCAAGCCTTGCCGGGATCCGAAAGTCCTCTGCCAATGGTGCTGGCTTCTCTTTGTATACCGGTCCGGTACGGCCGGGTCACCACCCGTCCACGGTCCTTACGGCAGACTCCAATCGGCCTCCACTGCAGACGGTCACCACATCCTGCCAACCTTGCTGTCCTGTCCGGGCCACACACCCGGACCAACTTCAGGCTCTTTGCTGTCACTTTTCTCCTCTCTACTACTTTCCTCCTTCCACTTCATTAGCTTAACTCTCACTGCCTGTGTTTTCCCTCCTCCTCGGTGGGTGGAGACCAACCGCCTGGCTCCACACCCTGGTGTGGACAACAGCCCCTGGGGAAGGCAACAAGGATTTTGTGTTTTGACTATGATATGCCTGCAGGGAGTGTGGGGTGTTTAAGTGTTGTGCTCTGTGGCCCCTGGCTTGTCCAGGGCGACACAGAAGCACTGCAGCACTGCCTCGGCGAAGCGGCAACAGGCAGTGCTGAAGCTAATCTGCATAGGTGACAAACCCCACAATGCAGAAGAGGTGTGGACAGCTCTGAAACAGCAGGCAGATCACTGCCTCACAACTCTGAACCTAAAGCCAGGAAAGGTCGTGTGTGACAATGGCCGGAACCTAGTGGCGGCTTTGAGGCGAGGCCAGCTGACACATGTTCCATGCGTGGCCCATGTGCTCAACCTCGTGGTTCAGCGGTTTCTAAAGTCATACTCAGAGCTGTCTGATCTGCTGGTAAAAGTTCGCCGCCTGTCTGCACATTTTCGAAAGTCACCTACTGCTTCAGCCGGCCTTGCCGGCTTAAGACGCCGTTTGCATCTTCCGGCACACAGACTGGTGTGTGATGTCCCCACGCGTTGGAATTCAACTCTGCACAAGTTGGTCAGGATATGTGAGCAGAAGAGGGCAGTTGTTGAGTACCTGCA
This sequence comes from Anomaloglossus baeobatrachus, assembly GCF_048569485.1. NCBI lineage: Eukaryota > Metazoa > Chordata > Amphibia > Anura > Aromobatidae > Anomaloglossus > Anomaloglossus baeobatrachus. The sequence goes on from NC_134353.1 coordinate 246,855,417, forward strand.
TCACCTAAGCCGTCGGGAAATGGGTCAAACTCCACACATAACACCTGAGGAGTGGAGATGGATGTCCGACCTATGCACCATCCGCCAAAACTTTGAGGACTCCACCAAGATGGTGAGCGGCGATGACGACATTATTAGCGTCACCATACCGCTTCTCTGCCTTCTAAAATGGTCTCTGCTCAAAAAACAACCATGATGCATTGCAGGCGGAGCGCGATGAGTTTGAGCAAGAAACAGTAGTGGGTGTGGGTGATGATAACACACAGCCCAGCCTCGTCTCATCACAACGTGCAGTGGAGGACTATGACGAGGAGGAGGATGAAGACATGGAGCAACTCTCTGGCCAAATTGAGGATATGACATGCAGTCATATCCTCGGTTCAGCGTGGCTGGCCAGAAGACAGGGTAGATGATGAGGAGGAGGAGCAGGAGGACAGCATGTTCAGTCATCGTGTTGGTCAGGATACTGAAGTGATGGCTGTTAAGAGTCTGGCACACATGGCTGACTTTATGGTAAGCTGCCTGTCTCGTGACCCTCGCGTTAAGAACATCTTGGCCGACAATCATTACTGGTTGGTAACACTGTTAGACCCACGCTAAAAGGAGAACTTTATGTCTCTTATTCCCGAGGCGGAGAGGTCAGGCAAAATGCAGCAGTTCCAGAAGGCCATAGTCACGGAAGTAGGCAAAGCATTCCCCTCACAAAACGCTAGCGGCATAGGTCATGAATCAGTGGACAACCGAGGCGTACAGCCGAGAGAGGCACAAGTCCAATCCGCCAGAGGTAGGGGAACAGTCTTTAAGATGTGGGACAGTTTTCTCAGCCCCTCACGTACCACAGCCCCTGAGGTGCGGGGTAGTGCCACAAGAAATCCTAAGTTTGCCCAGATGCTGAAGGAGTACCTTGCAGATCGAACAACTGTACTCCGACATTCCTCTGTGCCTTACAATTATTGGGTATCCAAGCTGGACACGTGGCATGAATTGGCTCTCTACGCCTTGGAAGTCCTGGCCTGCCCTGCTGCTAGCGTTTTGTCAGAGCGTGTTTTTAGTGCCGCAGGTGGAATCATTACAGATAAACGCACCCGCCTGTCAACTGAAAATGCTGACAGGCTGAATCTGATCAAGATGAACAAGGGTTGGATTGGGCCAGACTTCACCACACCACCAGCAAATGAGAGCGGAATTTAAAGTTTGCCATGTACCTCCACTCACCCATGGGTACACACTTCTGGACTTTGGATAATCGCTGGACTGCTCCTCCTTCTCCTCATGCGCCACCATGATGATGACCGTTACAAATTGCAATACTTAGGCCTTTGTTTCAGGTATACCCCCAGTGGTAAATTTTTTCGCCCATTCTTTGCAGAATGGACATTACAACGACAGGAGACCCGCTCCTTTGCAATGGGAACAATGTTTTGAGGCCCTCATGCACGTCTCTACCCAGGGACAACGTGGAGCCTCCCAATTTTTGGCTGCCCTGCCTAAGGGCTATACTACAATAGACCCACTTCCTTCCAATGGGCACTTCAGGTTTACAGGCCCTCATGCACGTCTCTACCCAGGGACAACGTGGAGCCTCCCAATTTTTGGCTGCCCTGCCTAAGGGCTATACTACAATAGACCCACTTCCTTCCAATGGGCACTTCAGGTTTACAGGCCCTCATGCACGTCTCTATCCAGGGACAACGTGGAGCCTCCCAATTTTTGGCTGCCCTGCCTAAGGGCTATACTACAATAGACCCACTTCCTTACAATGGGCACTTCATGTTTACAGGCCATCATGCACGTCTCTATCCAGGGACAATATGGAGCCTGACGCTGCCACCGACTGCCACACACATGCTGTTTTTAAATGCAAGCACGGACGCAATAAGAACCTAACTGGTTTTTAGGAGCGACAATTACTGAGAAGTCTGACACTATCAGACACTGCTGACTGACGTGTATTATACACTAGACTTGTGCGTTATATAATAGTTTGTGCAAAACGCGCACCTGTACCCTGCCACCGACTGCCACACACGTGCTGTTTTTAAATGCAAGCACGGACGCAATAAGAACCTAACTGGTTTTTAGGAGCGACAATTACTGAGAAGTCTGACACTATCAGACACTGCTGACTGACGTGTATTATACACTAGACTTGTGCGTTATATAATAGTTTGTGCAAAACGCGCACCTGTACCCTGCCACCGACTGCCACACACGTGCTGTTTTTAAATGCAAGCACGGACGCAATAAGAACCTAACTGGTTTTTAGGAGCGACAATTACTGAGAAGTCTGACACTATCAGACACTGCTGACTGACGTGTATTATTATACACTAGACTTGTGCGTTATATAATAGTTTGTGCAAAACGCGCACCTGTACCCTGCCACCGACTGCCACACACGTGCTGTTTTTAAATGCAACCACGGACGCAATAAGAACCTAACTTGTTTTTAGGAGCGACAATTACTGAGAAGTCTGACACTATCAGACACTGCTGACTGACGTGTATTATACACTAGACTTGTGCGTTATATAATAGTTTGTGCAAAACGCGCACCTGTACCCTGCCACCGACTGCCACACACGTGCTGTTTTTAAATGCAAGCACGGACGCAATAAGAACCTAACTGGTTTTTAGGAGCGACAATTACTGAGAAGTCTGACACTATCAGACACTGCTGACTGACGTGTATTATTATACACTAGACTTGTGCGTTATATAATAGTTTGTGCAAAACGCGCACCTGTACCCTGCCACCGACTGCCACACACGTGCTGTTTTTAAATGCAAGCACGGACGCAATAAGAACCTAACTGGTTTTTAGGAGCGACAATTACTGAGAAGTCTGACACTATCAGACACTGCTGACTGACGTGTATTATACACTAGACTTGTGCGTTATATAATAATTTGTGCAAAACGCGCACCTGTACGCTGCCACTGACTGCCACACACGTGCTGTTTTTAAATGCAAGCACGGACGCAATAAGAACCTAACTGGTTTTTCGGAGCGACAATTACTGAGAAGTCTGACACTATCAGACACTGCTGACTGACGTGTATTATACACTAGACTTGTGCGTTATATAATAGTTTGTGCAAAACGCGCACCTGTACCCTGCCACCGACTGCCACACACGTGCTGTTTTTAAATGCAAGCACGGACGCAATAAGAACCTAACTGGTTTTTAGGAGCGACAATTACTGAGAAGTCTGACACTATCAGACACTGCTGACTGACGTGTATTATTATACACTAGACTTGTGCGTTATATAATAGTTTGTGCAAAACGCGCACCTGTACCCTGCCACCGACTGCCACACACGTGCTGTTTTTAAATGCAAGCACGGACGCAATAAGAACCTAACTGGTTTTTAGGAGCGACAATTACTGAGAAGTCTGACACTATCAGACACTGCTGACTGACGTGTATTATACACTAGACTTGTGCGTTATATAATAATTTGTGCAAAACGCGCACCTGTACGCTGCCACTGACTGCCACACACGTGCTGTTTTTAAATGCAAGCACGGACGCAATAAGAACCTAACTGGTTTTTCGGAGCGACAATTACTGAGAAGTCTGACACTATCAGACACTGCTGACTGACGTGTATTATACACTAGACTTGTGCGTTATATAATAGTTTGTGCAAAACGCGCACCTGTACGCTGCCACCGACTGCCACACACGTGCTGTTTTTAAATGCAAGCACGGACGCAATAAGAACCTAACTGGTTTTTAGGAGCGACAATTACTGAGAAGTCTGACACTATCAGACACTGCTGACTGACGTGTATTATACACTAGACTTGTGCGTTATATAATAGTTTGTGCAAAACGCGCACCTGTACGCTGCCACTGACTGCCACACACGTGCTGTTTTTAAATGCAAGCACGGACGCAATAAGAACCTAACTGGTTTTTAGGAGCGACAATTACTGAGAAGTCTGACACTATCAGACACTGCTGACTGACGTGTATTATTATACACTAGACTTGTGCGTTATATAATAGTTTGTGCAAAACGCGCACCTGTACCCTGCCACCGACTGCCACACACGTGCTGTTTTTAAATGCAAGCACGGACGCAATAAGAACCTAACTGGTTTTTAGGAGCGACAATTACTGAGAAGTCTGACACTATCTGGACTGTTTTACACTGTGTACACCAGCCCCAGATATGATGAAGGCTGGTATACGGTCACCACTACCCTGCCTGCCTGCCTGTATACTGCTACAATAGTCCTGACAAGGACTCTTCTGGTCACTAGCCTGTATTCCGACCTGGCTATACCCTGCCTGTATATAGCAACAACAGTCCTGAGAAGGACTCTGCTACTGTACTCCGACCTGGCTATACCCTGCCTGCCTGTATACAACTAGAATAGTCCTGAGAAGGACTTCTGGTCACACTGTTTGCAGCCCTGCTCCGGAACTAACTATAAAGGGCCGCAAAGCTTTCCCTGAATCAGCGACACTCTCCCTGCACTGACTGTCTGGATAGTTGTGAGCAGAGCACAGCGCGCCGGCCGATATAAAGGCTCGGTCACGCTGTGCAGGCCGGCCAATCACTGCAATTCCACAACTAACAGGGCTGTGGCATTGCAGTGGTCTGCCAGCCAATCCCTGCATGAGGGCTGGCTCTCAAAAGAGCGCCAACATGCAGAAATGAAGACCACGAGTACAGCACGAGTATCGCGAGATTACTCGGTCCCCGCCGAGCAGCCCGAGTACAGCGATACTCGTGCGAGTACCGAGTAGTGACAAGCATGCTCGCTCATCACTATTAGCTACCCACCCCGGTGTCATCCTGAGGACAGTTAAGAATGGCGTATTTTTGAATGTGCTTGATGCAAATCTTGCTGTAAAGTGTACAACTAGGGCACAAGTGCTGCCACTGAATGGGTGGGTGTGTGTGGGGCCCAATTTTTGGAAAAAAGGGAGACTCCGCTTGGAGTCACCTTGCGGTGTTTTACATGATTTTAGAAGGGCGTGCCATGCCTATATCTGTGTCTCGTCCTCTTTTTCCTCGTTACGCTCTTTTGTTTTCGCATGAGAATTTGTTCTTGTCACTTTCCCATGTGTTTGTGTTGTGTTGTGAGTTGTTTGTCACCTTTTGGACACCTTTGAGGGTGTTTTTTAGGTGTTTTTATGTGTTTGTGATTGCCTGCCATTGTTTCCTATGCGGTTCGATTTCAGTTCGTCGAATGTTCGACGAACCGAACTCGAACGGGACCTCCGTTCGGCGAACCGAACTCGAGCCGAACCACGACCGGTTCGCTCATCTCTAGTTAATACCCATGTGAAAACTCACCCATAAGAGTTTGATAAATGAATACCCCTTGTCAGAAACTGACAAGGTGAGTGCAGCCTCACTCTATACACTTGTATTGAGCGAGGCTGCGCCCATCTAGTCAGATTCTGGCCGAGAGTACACATACCGCATACTTATACAATACACACATGACCGTTATTCCCGGCTCTGACACTGGAGAATCCTAATAGTGCAGAGTTCATGCAATGTGAGGTTTCCTAGGTCACACAAAGTGACTATAGATTTATAATTTTAGATGAACAACTCCTTTAGAGATTTTACCTTTAGGTTGACAGGCCCCTTAAACAACTCTTCACAATATTGCAGATGCTGTTTGAGTGCTTAACTAGTTCCTATTGGTTTCTGCTTGACATATTTGAAATGCCTATTCAGCCAAGTTGGGACATTTTTGTGTCCAGTGATTTGCTGAAATAGCATTATTCACCCAACTCCTTTTCACATCTGTCAACTAACTTAACCACACTTTCTGTGCTGTTAATAGTCTAAGGCAGGGGTCTCAAACACGCGGCCCGCGGGCCGCATGCGGCCCTTCAGGTGGCTTCTTGCGGCCCGCTGGCCCGTGGACCCGGTAAAGATGGCGACCGGTGCAAGAGGCCGCAGCCTCCAGCTATCTATTTCAGTTTACAGTTTTGCCTTTGCCGGGCACAGTGAAGTTCTCGCTGCAGAACACAATAACAGCCGCCTGCCAATCAGAGGCAAGCACCTGCTCCATATGACCTCAGATGCTTACCTGTGATTGGCCAGTGGCTGTTGTGCAGTGTGAACTGCTCTGAGTGCTCTGCACGCGCCGGCAGAAAGTTCAGCAGTGACAGGCAGGAGCTGTGATCATTATCGGGTCCACATGCCTGATTGCTGCTGAGCCGACGGAGGATAGGTGAGCAGAATGTTTTTGTGTGTTTCTGCCGCTGGCTGAGCCTGCACAGGGTGTGTGTGTGTGTGTGTGTGTGTGTGTCAGCTGAGGCTGCACAGGGTATGTGTGTGTGTGTGTGTGAGTGTGTGTGTGTTTCTGCTGCTGGCTGAGGCTGCACAGGGTGTGTGTGTGTGTGTGTGTGTCCGCTGAGGCTGCACAGGGTGTGTGTGTGTGTTTCTGCTGCTGGCTGAGGCTGCACAGGGTGTGTGTGTGTGTGTGTGTTTCTGCTGCTGGCTGAGGCTGCACAGGGTGTGTGTGTGTGTGTGTGTGTCAGCTGAGGCTGCACAGGGTGTGTGTGTGTGTGTTTCTGCTGCTGGCTGAGGCTGCACAGGGTGTGTGTGTGTCTGTTAGCTGAGGCTGCACAGGATGTGTGTGTGTGTGTGTGTGTGTTAGCTGAGGCTGCACAGGGTGGGTGTGTGTGTGTCTGTGTGTTAGCTGAGGCTGCACAGGGTGTGTGTGTGTGTGTTAGCTGAGGCTGCACAGGGTTTGTGTGTGTGTGTTAGCTGAGGCTGCACAGGGTGTGTGTGTGTGTGTGTGTGTCTGTTAGCTGAGGCTGCACAGGGTTTGTGTGTGCGTGTGTGTCTGTGTGTGTGATTACTACAAGAAGACATGCATGGGGCACATTAATACAAGAAAGGGACCTGCATGAAGCACATTACTATAGGAAGGGGACCTGCATATGGGGCACATTACCACAAGAAGGGGACCTGCATGGGGGCACATTATTATAAGAAGGGGGACCTGCATGGGGCACATTGCTACAAGGGGGCAAGGATGCGCACATTTTTACAGAATGGGGAACAGGATGGGGCACATTACTACAAGATGTTGGCCAAAATTACTATGCAGTGCTTATTGTAAATAAAACTGTATTACTTACAAAAAAAATGTGTGTGTTATATATATATATATATATATATATATATATATATATATGGTACCACTACCAATGTCACTTTGTCCTGAAAAGAATGCGGCCCCTCAAATTATTTTTTTTCTGTGTGCGGCCCATACACCCAGCTGAGTTTGAGACCCCTGGTCTAAGGGGTACTTTGCACACTATGACATCGCAGGTGCGATGTCGGTGGGGTCAAATCAAAAGTGACGCACATCCGGCGTCGCTGTCGATATTGGAGTGTGTAAATCGTTTTTGATACGATTAACGAGCGCAAAAGCGTCGAAATCGTATCATCGGTGTAGCGTCGGTCATTTCCATAATTTCGGAAGGACCGATGTTACGATGTTGTTCCTCGTTCCTGCGGCAGCACACATCACTGTGTGTGAAGCCGCAGGAGCGAGGAACATCTCTTATCTGCGTTCTGCGGCTCACGCCGGCTATGCGGAAGGAAGGAGGTGGGTGGGATGTTTACGTCCCGCTCATCTCCACCCCTCCACTTCTATTGGCCGCCTGCCGTGTGACACCGCATGACCCGCCCCCTTATGAAGGAGGCAGATCGCCAGCCAGAGCAACGTCACAGGGCAGTTAAATCCATGTGAAGCTGCCGTAGCGATAATGTTCGCTACGGCAGCTATCACAAGAGATCGCAGCTGTGACGGGGGCGGGGACTATCGCGCTCAGCATCGCAAGCATCGGCTTGCGGTGTCGTAGTGTGCAAAGTACCCTTAAGACTAACATCTTTCATAATCTTAACCTCCCACTCCCATTCCCAAAACTTTTCTTCTGGAACATGCTTCCCCACACAAGTTAATTCTAAGTATACATATATGATGTGTCAGCACACTATAATTAATGAATACATGAACTCCATGATTGATGTTAACCTTTAAAAAGTAAACTACTAAGTTTTTTTATATGGTTTTGGGGCATTTTTCTACCAGGAAATGTAGTGAACTCACCTCAAGTGATCTCAATGAACTCAGCTGAAGTACGTTCACTGGGTTCATTGAGTTCACCTGAGGTGAGGTCATTGAATTCACCTGAAGTCAGTTCACCTGAGGTCACAGCTGCACTGGCATGGGAACTCCAGCTGTGACCTCAGGTGAACTCACTAACATCACCACTCACAGCTGCGGCTCTATCAGTGTGTCCTTATGCCACAATGATCAGTCAGATTTTCTAATGTGACCGCGCAATTCGATGACAGATGTAGCAGAGCCAGGATCGTCGTGGGACCTCGTGTGGATTACGGAGGACCTACAGTGGTATTTTGGGAGTGAATAAATAGGAGAAAGCGGGTGTTTTGTTTTTTTTTTAAATGATTTTTCTGTGTTTTGTGTTTATTTATTTTTACTTACACGATTAGTAATGAGTCCCATAGACCCCTGACCATTACTAACCTTGGGCTTGATGAGCTGTGATTTTTTGATAAATCATAGTTGCCATTAACAACTTATATTAGCCTGATTACCACCGCATCAAGGAAATCGGGATGAGCCATGTAAGGACCAGGATTGGTGAATCTAATGGATGTGCCAGATCTGGAGCAGCTGCAAGCTGAAATTTTTAGGCTGAGGAGGGTCAAATAACCATAGGCTCCCCCCAACCATGAAAATAACCAGCCCCTATCTATCTGCTTTATTACTTTATCTTGACTGGGTATCAAATTTGGGGGGACTACACTCCATTTTTATTAAACAATTTAAAAAAGCTACATAGGTTCCCTCATATTTTGATACATAGCCAACAAGATACAGCACCCAGCTGAGGGCAGCAGCCTCCAGTTGTCTGCTTTATCTGTGCTGGATATCAAAATACAGTGGACACTATGCCATTTTTTTAATTAATTATTTATTTATTTTTACACTCCACTCTGGGACTCAGACAGCTAGTGTCACGGCAACCAATCAGACGCTAGCACACAGGGTGGGTGGGAGAAGCAGAACTGTAACCAGTCACTAACACTGCTACAGAGGGTGAGCGGGGGAGCAGTGAATATTCATAAGGGTTAAAGATCGGACCCAGAAGCAGTGTAACAGCCATGGGGAAATTTGGTAAGTATAATTCTCCTCTTTTAAGGATCACATGTAAATTTTTTTTTTTTTGCACAGCACCTGCCAATTAAAGTAAGGCCAGTAGCAAAGATGTCTATGGCACTACTGTGATTGGCAAGCAATTCCCGCATATTTAGTGTCTGAAAATTAAGCATCAAACATGCAGGGAGGAGATTCGAAACTCACAAGGCAAATGCCAAAATACTCGACGAGTAATATTCGTGCGATTAACGAATAGTGCCGAATATATTCGCCCATCACTACTACATACATAAGATCTGTGGTTAATTCTCCAAGATGTTTGGGATAACCTCATAGTCAAGTTTCTTAAAGGGAACCAAACATCAGGATTTTGGTATATAAGGTAAAGCCTTACAGCCACAGGCTGTACATAGCATTAGTAGGCAGCTCGGATATTTAGGCTGTGAAATCCAAGTTTATGAAGTTTGAAAATTCATCCACTTTTTGACTGACATGTGCACTTCTCCAGATAATAATCTGTGTGGGTTATGCACATGATTCATGCCCCCCACCCCTCCCGCCGCCTGTTCTTCCCTCTCTCTGGCTGTATGCAAATTTCTCTATTAAGTAACACGACGTCAGAGTTGGTGCCTGCGCATAGCGCTTATCTCTGGCACCATGTTTTTGAAGCCCGCATTACCCAGTTTTGTGCCTGAGAGGGCGGCGCATGCGCCCTCGCTTCTTCAGATCTCGTTATGACCGCGGGAGCATGCACGGTCACAACAGCACTAGAGACAACATGTGCATAACCCGCCCGGATATTATCTGGAGAAGTGCACACATCAGTCAAAAAGTGGATGAGTTTTCAAACTTCATAAACTTGGATTTCACTGCCTAAACATCCAAGCTGCTCACTAATGGTATGTACAGCCTGTGCCTGATTGTGCCAGTACTGCACTGGCTTTACCTTATATACCAAAATCCTGATGTTTGGTTCCCTTTAAGAAAACTGTGTGCAAAAGTACCTTGAAGATTTGATAATTTTTTTGAAGGTAAAGTGTGACCATGTCAAATATTGAATTGATTTAGCTTTCTATGTTATTCATGCAGTTTGCATTTTGTAAATTAATAAAAAAGCATTTAGCAGTCTTACTTTGCAGCATGCACTTGTCTAAAACTATTGCACAGTATTGTACCTATTAAAATGGTGTTAATCTCAATGGTGACTTGTATAAATCTCATGATCTTGGAATGTAATTATAATCTCTGATGGATTGAGTGTATTTTTCTATGGAATTTTTATTGATAATTTTGGTAATTTAATTGCATTACAAGCTACTAAAGTGGTATCCTGCTTTAGGCCCCCTTCACACGCACGTGTCTCCGATACGTGCTAGGTTCGTGCCCGCATGTACCGGAGACACAGGCACACGTAAACCCATTAAAATCAATGGGTTTATGTGCACGCACGTGTGCAGCCATTGGCCCGTGCCTCCGTGTGGAGCAGACGTGAGCCCGTGTGCTCCACACGGATGCATGTCCATTTTTCACCAGCAGCACGGGTGTCACACGGCCCGCACACATACCACACGGATGTAGTGTGGATGCGGGCCCGTGTGACACGCGCCTGAGAAACACACGTCAGAGAAAAAAATAACAAAACATTACTCACCTTCTCCAGCCCTCCTGTCTCTGCCGCTGCTGTCACTTGCTGCCGACCGCCGCTCTTTATGCTCATTTATTATTCACTTCACTGCGGCGGAAGCGGCAGCAGCAGGGAGTCGGCAGGGCTAGAGACCGAAGTTCATCACCACGGACAGCGACGCCAGGGACAGGTGAGTTGTAAGTTCTGGTTCTCCGTGTGTTATCACGGATAACACACGGAGAACAGACATAGTGCCATAAACACGGCACATGGAGGGGAAAACGCACCTTTGACACGTCTATGAAAATCACGCACGTGTTTCACGGACGTGTGAAGGGGGCCTTAGGCATAGGCATGTTTGTTTATAAAAATCAATAAAATGTATTAGTATATTTTATTATTCATATCCATGCTTTCAACATATTCATTATCCTGTTTACCCTTATAGGTTCTACAGATATTTATTGCAGGTAATATCATATACACAGTATATGTAGTAATACTTATTAATATAAATGTGATACTACGTCTTCTCTATGGCTTACTAAAGATCACCGAAATGTAATAAAATACAGTGTCAAGATAAGCATTCTCTACACCGACAGGTTAATCTGACTGGAACATTTGAAAAAGAAGCAAATCTTATCCTTGAAATCTTAACACCCAGGGGTGTTTAATAATTTTACGCTTCAATCAGTTTGATTTATTGAACCTGTCGTCAATAGTGTATCAAGAGATTCCTATAAAAAACGTTGGACTATTCCTTATTTATCACTTTAGATGAAAAATTAATAAAATAGAATATTCCTAAAATATGCAAACATCTTCTGCTCCCTTGATTCTTGATGTAGGATATACAAAGTCTTCACCTCTTGTCAGACTTAGGGAATACATGTTACATATTTTAACACTGTGTCAGTTGGCTTACTGGAAGCATGTTAAATCCCCAGTTAGCTTGTCCTTACATTTTTCCTGGCCCAAAGGAAAACTAAAACTGAAACACTTTGCCTACTGCATAAAAAATGGATGTAACGCAGCCCTTACAGTCTTTACATAATCTTTCCTATGCTCAAGGTTACAAACATCTTTAAATACATATCATTAATTCACTGCGACAAATCCACAAATTTGCAACCTTGTATTTACTGCATGTTTTACGATTAAAGGGAAACTCCCAAAAGTGCAATATAAATTATCCATTTACAGGAAGAAAAAAAATACAAGATACATCCTATGTTGAAAACGGCCATACATAAGCATTTCTCTAAGCTGGAAATATTTTTTTTCTACATTGACATTGCTCTAATTATCTATATTAATGTTTCCTATGTTTACTGACTAGTTAGAGCATTGATTTTGACCAATATCAAACTCTGACTCATGTAAGTTTAAGATTGACAAGAATGACATAATCCACAAGGGTAATGAAAAAAATCTAGAGCTAATGGACAATAGCGCTCACCAAGTGGCACAATTTGGGTTAGCTGGGAGGTGTGAGAAAGGAGGAGAGGTAAATAAAATCAACAGAGTGAGATAAACTACCCCTTAAAATTAGGTGCAAATAAAAAGTTAATGGAGACCAAGGGTTCTTTAAAAGCTGTATTTTATTTATATGTAAAATTTAAAATGGAATGTTCCAGTAAAAACAAGGTTAACACTAGAAGTCCCAGAGAGGGGTCATTTAACATTTCTACCTTTGGAACCCAGAGACGGGTCGAATAACCTGAAAGATTTTAGCTAACATCCTATAATCACCGTCTTTTGTTCTGTAATTAAGGCCATTACTGTCGCACCACAGGAGGTTGTTGTTTTCCATTGAGTTTAGCCATTTAGTTTCTAGTTAGTTCTATTCAGTTCTATTCTGTTCATTTGACCCTCTTTCGGGAGGGAGCTCGAAATTTCTGGGACTTCTAGTGTTAAAGGATTAGATTGTATGGAGCTGCGAGTTGTCAGCAGGGTCCGCATAGAGCCTGTCAAGAAGCAGAAAGAAAGATCCCTGATGAAGGAGAGACTCCTTCGAAATGCATAGTAGAAACATGCCCATCGTCACTGACAGACTACCCGCCAGAGCTTTGTGACGTCACTCTGCTTTGGGCACACGCCCATTCAATGGAGGAGCTGCTGGTCAGAGCTTCACTGATTCCTGCACCACTCCAGATGCGGCTCCAGACAATGTACCGTGAGCACCTGCAAGAACGCACAATGTCTCAACCTACCATCCTTCCCACACATCCCTCCCTTGGACACTCACAGGCTACACAGACAGGTAAGACTTTCATACCTGTCAATTTTTTCCCAGTGCGGTCAGTCCCACTGTGGCACCCGGTGCCTGAGTCGCTTCAAAGAATGACTGCAAGTGTTTTTCAATATGTATATGTATTGCCAGCTTCAATGAGATTTGGTTTTCTCTGCTGTTCACCACATACAAACATTTGCTCACACTCTCTTACTAGGGCTGTTCACCTGAGCTGATAACGAAACTTGTGTGTGCACCCTAGAAGGAGAAATGGGGAGGAGCTTAACTGTGAGGTAAATTCAGATAGTGGCAGCTGAAGTCAGGGTGAGCGTGTGAGAGGAGTGTAAAATGGCGACAGTCCTGTCCTGTGGTAACTGTTTAAACCTCTGAAAGGGCCAGCTACATATTGGCAGGGCATCAGTCTCTAGGCCACCAGGACTTTCAAGGTCAGTGGGAAAACTGAGAGACTGCTATTAGCCTTTTTAGAAGGAGCAGTGAAATTTGCCAAGGGGCTCAGTGACATGATTGAGTCTGGAAACTTCTAGAAGAAACAGTGAGTTTTCCCTCAGGATTCAAGTTGTCTGCTCGCTGGAAGGGATTAAAGACCCAGAGTTTTCTTGTCTTCAAAATCCCAGAATTTCAAGACACCTATTCCTAGGTAGGGAAGTAGCAGCAAGAAGAGTACACTATCACCACACAGCAGAGAAACCAAACTCTCATTGGGGCAAGTCAGACCACCATCATTGTGGATGCTGTATGGAATGTTCCGGACTGTTGTGCAGAGCTGCAGTAAAAGGTGCAAGCTCCCAGTCCTGTCTCTGGATGAATTTTTCTCTGCTGTGCCATCCCTACCTCAACATTGCAAGAAACCAGCCCTAGCTGGGGGGGTGAGGGGACAACCCTCTGGCACTGTGCATCACCACCTAATTCCTGTGGACCTTCAGCAGTGTCCGGCTATACCAAAGCCGAACATCCCAACTAGCGTCACAAACTCTTTATTTTATTTATTTATTTTATTTTTCTCTCCCTTTTTAATATTATTTTTAAACACCATCATAAAAGCCTGTCGCACACTTCTGGTATGGCCACATTGCCACTTGAACCCACCACTGTGACATCAGAGGTCTACCGAAGTGGCACACCACTACACACACCAACGTAGGTGGTTCACTTTCTCTGCATTTCTGTCTCATCAGGAATTACACCGCCGCCATCTGCAGTGCTCCCCAAGCCACTCTTGTGGGCATCTCTGTATGTACACAGGAGCTGAAAACTGTCACGTGTTCACCCATGGACCCTTCTCTTCAGCCTTCCACCTATACGGCAGGTAAGACTGCAACATCCTCCCTGCCAACAGCCACACATAGTCCTCTCCCAACAAATTACTGATACCTGAGCCTATGAGCTAGGTCATTTATTATTTTTTTCTTTTTATAGCTCTTTGGACTATGCTTCTCTCACTGGTTAAATTGTCCACTACTAAACCAGTTTGCAGACCAACACTCCCAACAGGCACCCCATAAAGTTACACCAGCTTACATACATCTGCAGCCTAATCCCTCAAACCAACTGTTCTGTCCAACTATTAATTAGCAGCTTGTCACTCTGGTATCTTTACTGACATCTCCCAGCTGCACCCTCCACCTACATTTTAAGACAACAGGGGTTCCAGCACCTCATTTCAAGTACCCGTAAGTTCTGTCTCTACATCCACTGTATATAGTCCTATTACCTCCTGCTAACCCCTGATACTCCACCTCTCTCTACAAGGGACTGGTCGTATCCATCCTGTTATGATCCAGTAACTGTAGAAGATTACAAAAAACTCCCATTAGTGGAAAAACACCAAGAACAACAAGAATAGTTGGAACCTGAGCTGACCGCAATCCCCTAACTATCAGACCACATAAGAAGTAGCCGTGGAGCGTTCCTAAACACCTAGACGCTTCGTCACAGCCTGAGAAACTAGCTATGCCTCACAGATGGAAATGAGGAAATCTACCTTGCCTCAGAGAAGTCCCCAAAGGAGTAGATAGCCCCCGACATATAAAGATTACGGTAATAAAGGAAAACATGATACCCAGATAGGAAAAATAGATTTAGCAAAGGTGAGGCCTGACTAACTAGATACGAAGGAAAGGAAAGGAAACTGATTGTGGTTAGTACAAAAATCCTGCAGAAAAAATACCAATCTCCTGATAATAAAAAGGACCTTGAGGTCAAACCTCACCCCTACTATATTAGGTACTCTTGTAAATAGTGGGAGAGACAAAATACCAATAAGAACACAAAAATACAAGTGCAAATAATCAAGTTAGACAGGGAGAAACTCTCTTTTCTTGCAGAAGAGCTAGCAAATGGGGAACCCCCATGCTCACCACAATAGAGAAACAAAACTTCACCTGCAAGAGAAAAGATACAAAACAATACAAAGAAAAACAAACACCTTATGGTGTAAGACAGGAAGCAAGGAATAACCTAACAAATTTATCTGGAGAAGTCTTGCACAGGGAAACAGAGAAGGACAGAACTCCAAGCTAGGTCCAGAGACTGAGGAAAATTCAATTATAACCAGCACCAGCAAGGTAAAAAGTGCTCTCCTATATACACCAGGCTTGTCTGCAATAGGACTTCCTTAATTACCAATTAACGTCGACACCTGTCTGAGTCAAAGGCTCAGACTCAGCGCCATTACAATTCCTGGCCACCAGAGGGAGCTCAAAAACAACACCCACACAGACGACATTCATAACACCACCCCCTGCATCTCCTCACAACCCCCCTTAACCTGAACACCTCGGTACCAATTTTTATACTCTATTATAAATCCCTTTCACTATAGGTGCACAGTAATCGTTGGTACTAATGGACTAAACAGAAAAAAAAAATTTAAGAAATCCGAGATGGAAAGTATTTTAACATTTCAGCTCTTTCAGAGGTTTTCGTTTCCTATGCTCTGACATCTCTGGCAGTAGAAATGTCGCAATGTCTTCCATGTTAAAGGAATAATAGTTTTTTGGTTGTTTGTTTTCATGTATCCTGTGGGTGATGCCACTCTTTCCAACTTTGATTGCTTAGTTCAAGGGAATTCCTTGACTTGGTGGCTTTTCGATACTATTCCAAATTATTTTGCCGATTGTGCTTTTATTATGCTCTGAGGTGTCTCCAAATATCAGAGCACAATAAACAGACAGGGTAAAAATAAAAAGATTACATTTATCTCACTCCTTAGCGGTCCTGAATTCCTGCTCCCATCCTCAATCCTCTACTGCTTCTCGTCTTGCCTCCGACTCCAGTCTTCTTTTCCATTGCCAGTCTTCGTTACTCTTTGGTGCTTCTGGCACTCACTAGGTCTGATATGACATTCTAATTCAAAGCCAAGTCAGCACTCAAGGTGTTGAATGAAGATAGAAGAGAAGACCAGAGCCAGACTGAGGATGTGAGCTAGCAAAAGGACTGGACTGGAAACTGCTCCGCCAGGATAGGTGATCTGAGTATGAACAATTTTATAATCTCTTTTTGTATCAAATAAAAGTAAAGTACATCACCATTTAGTTGGATTTTAGCAAACTGAATTGCACAAAAAGTAGGTTTAGAATTTTGTTTAAAATTCAAGACAAATTTTGATTCATCTTGCATTAATGTGCTTCTCTCTGTTGATAATATACACTTTTTTTCTGAGCGGTTTCAATTAAGATTACTTTAGAGAAGTATTTAGGCAGAACTGGTAGATCTTTAATAATATATAATCTAAAAGGATTCAATTTATTCATCAAATGGGCCTTACTACTGGGGAATATAGCACCAAACAGACTTATACTATATATCTGATCAAAATCAGGACAGATGCCAATCCAATTTAAATAAAAATCTTTTATTGAATACAATATTAAAATTCTATAACATGCTATTAAAATAACCAGGTGTTCCACTAGCGGTTTCACCCATTTAAATGCCAAGCAGCAAAATAGTTCACATGCCTCTTAAGAAAACAGGAGTGAAATGCGCGTCGAGGTGTCCGGTTTTCATTCTTTGACCACTGAACACGATTGATCCATATGGTTAATATCACTATTTTGCTGCTTGGCATTTAAATTATCCCAGTTGCTTACATTTTTCATATTAGTGTGTGTGTTACATGTTTTACATAGCCTATGTCGATGATGGTTACTTATAACAACTGTATAATGATTTATTAATATCTAAAGTGCTATCAGTGTTATTATTGTGGGTCAATAGGTGAAACCGCTAGTGGAACACCTGCTTATCTTAATAGTATGTTATAGAATTTTAATATTCTATTCAATAAAAGATTTTTATTTAAAAAGGATTGGTATCTGTCCTGATTTCGTTCAGATATATAGTATAATCCAAAAGGATTGTCCAATTTTTGAGAAAAAAAATAAAAAGCCAAATATGTAAAAACTAAAAAATACTACTCATCTCTTGTATTCCCATCCAATCCATCACTCATACTACGGAGTTTATAAGTTGTCAATCAGTGGCCTCAGATTTTAAGATGCATCCCTCACTTTCCTCCCAAATTTTTGGGAGGAAAAGTTTGTCTTATAATCCGAAAAATACAGTAATCATTTATGAACTATTTTGACAATAAGGACGATAACAAAGCCTGGATATTACACTGAAATAAAACTATTTGAAAAACTTTGTCAACATTGACCTCTCACTATCCCTCAATACAAAACTACTCAATGTCAAGTAGATTTCCTTTTGGAAGTCCAATCTGATTTAGTCTGCAGTTGGCTCTAGCAGAATGAAAGGAATCCAAGGAACACAATAAGAAACAGAGGAACCTATATTTGCCAATCATAACTTACTCATGTAACTACTGGGGTTACTTTAGCCCTTTAAAATTAGGTTCCTTAGCTTAAATGTGACAAAAGGCCACATCTAATTGGTCTTTTTGGATACTCTCTGTGCTTGCATGGCTTAAAGCGAACCAATCACCAGGATTTTCCTATATGAACTAAAGCCAGTGCTATACTGGCACTATCATGCTGATTCTATACATACCTTTAGTTGTCAGATTGGATATATAGTTCTTGAAATACAGGTAAGTAGAGTTACAGAAATGTACAGCTTGTTGATTGGCAGCAGCTGCCGAATAGCTAATATGTGGGTGGGGTTTTGCTATCTATTCCCGCCTCTGTCTGCTGCCTGGCCTGTGGATGCTAGACTGTATGGGCTGCATTTCTCTAATACACCCCTATCATGTGACAGAAATGACTCATACCTGGAAGGAGCCCATATAGTCTAGTATCTACAGAGGCCAGTTAGGCAGACAGTGCCAGGAATAGATAACAAAACCCGACCCACATATTAGCTATTGAGCAGCTGTTGCCTATCAAAAAGCTGAACATTTCTGTAACTTACCTGCCTGTATTTCAAAAACTATACATCCAATCTGACTACTAAAGGTATGTACAGAATCAGCCTGATAGTGCCAGTATAGCACTGGCTTTAGTTTATATAGGAAAATCCTGGTGATTGGTTCACTTTAAGTGATTTGACAGGTCAGTTGGTTTTCAATGGGATAGACCTTAATTTTTATGGGTTTTTTTGGAACAGAGAATTTAAATTTGATGACAAGAACTGGTGAGTGAAGCCAACGTTACCTTCCCAATATAATAGCCATACAAGGATACTGTAAGGTCCTGGTGGTGGAAACGCTGGGTCGTGCACCGGACTCCTCCAGCGGAGCAACCCGGAGCTAACCCCTATACAGGGACTGTTCGGTCACTCTGTCAGAGGGCCTTGATGCACGGTAGCCGAAGCACTAGGTGTGTGGGCACAGTCCATTCCGGAAGGAGGAAGGAAGATGTCCCTGAGGTCACAAGGGTCCAGATGGTAGTCCCAACAACAAGGCTCTGGTTCCGGTGCCGGGTGGAGATGACAGGTGGAACCAGATCCAGCTGGACGAGAGGACGGAGGTTACCATGTGGCGTTGGGGATCGGAGCCGGGTCCGGACTGAAGAAGATGGTGGAGTCCTCAGCCGACAACCCCCGACAGGAATTGCGTAGCAGTCGTGGTTAGGACCGGATGGCGTGGCAGGACGGGCTCTGCGAGACAGACAAGGGTTAATACGGAATAAGGCAGAGGGGGACCTGAACTCCTAGCCTACTAAACACGTAGAACAGGCCCCGCCCACCTGGAAGAAGAATCCTCTTATACCCTATACCTGCAAGCCAATATCCTGTTTCTGGATGCTGGCCCTTTAAGAAAGGGTCAGTGACCGCGCGCGCGCCCTAACGCACATGCGCAAGGCCTGAGTGCCTGAGACCAGGTAAGGAAGCGGTGCCGAGGAAGCAGGAGTGTCGGGCAGAGTGTCATGCGATGTAGAGGGGCGCCTGGAGCGGGAACGCCTGGAGGATACCGGCGAGGGAGAGGGAGCAAGAGGACCGGGAGCGGGAGTGGTGAGCGGAGCACGCCGTCGGGAACCGGGGAGCGTGCCACGGGGACCGGGGGGCGCAGCACGGGGGGCACAGCACGGGGACCGGGGAGCGCAGCATGGGGACCGGGGAGCGTGACAAATACTAATCTGTCTTTGATTAGGACCGCCCTCTTGACTGCAAAATCCAAAATGAGCAAGGATTTTTATAAATAAAATACAAATTATAATAAAAAAATATATGAACTAGATATATCAATAGGTTAAGTAAAATACTCTTCCCATAGACTGCACAGCATTTCAGAATTGATTAAAGGCCCAGTCACACAACAACTTACCAGCGATCCCAACAACGATACAACCTGATAGGGATCGCTGGTAAGTTGCTAGGAGGTCGCTGGTGAGATGTCACACTAAGCGACGCTCCAGCGATCCTACCAGCAACCTGACCTGGCAGGGATCGCTGGAGCATCGCTACACGTGGAAGCATGCTGCAACTGGTAACCAACCCAATATTTACCTTGGTTACCAGCGCACACTGCTTAGCGCTGGCTCCCTGCACACCTAGCCACAGTACACATCGAGTTAATTACCCGATGTGTACTCTGCTACGTGTGCAGGCAGCAGGGAGCCAGCTTCTGCAGACGCTGGTAACCACGGTAAACATCGGGTAACCAAGAAGCCCTTCCCTTGGTTACCCGATATTTACCTTCGTTACCAGTGTCCGCCACTCTAACACTGCCAGTGCCGGCTCCCTGTTCCCTGCACTCCTACTCACAGTACACATCGAGTTAATTACCCGATGTGTACTCCAGCTATGTGTGCAGAGAGCAGAGAGCCGGCACTGACAGCTGAGAGCGGTGGACGCTGGTAACGAAGGTAAATATCGGGTAATCAAGGAAAGGGCTTCTTGGTTACCCGATATTTACATTGGTTACCAGCGTCCGCAGAAGCCGGCTCCCTGCTCACTGCACATTCAGTTGTTGCTCTGTCGCTGTCACACACAGCGATGTGTGCTTCACAGCGGGAGAGCAGCAACTAAAAAATGGTCCAGGACATTCAGCAACAACCAGCGACCTCACAGCAGGGGCCAGGTTGTTGCTGGATGTCACACACAGCAACATCGCTAGCAAGTTGTGCCTCAGCAGCGATGTTGCTAGCGATGTTGCTTAGTGTGACGGTACCTTTAGTCCCTTTAAGACAGTTAATAATTTATATTTTTCACTAGTCCAATTACTGCCGCTGCTGATTTGTTAAAAAAAAAAATCTATATTTCTGAGCTCTATTACAGTTAAGCTGTGAAGAACATCTGCCGCAAGATGACTTTTACACACCCTGTAAATATCATTCAATGAGCTTTCACGGATTAAAAAAAATGAGATACCAGATGTTTTTCAGCCTCTAATCCATAAAATATTGAACAATATGTTATAATTTATAAGCAAAATATCCATCTAATCATCCAAATACATTTCTATATGGACTTAATAAAATAACAAATTACTATGTTGTTAATAATGTAGCATGTGAAAAAGTAAAAAAATTGTCATAAAAGGGTATTTTGACCCATTATAGAGCTTTGATAACTAATGTATTAGAAAATCGGTGTATTCCAAGCAGGAATGCCAACTTGACTTTTTACATTTTCTTTCTATTAAAAAAACACAGACAATGTTTTTTCCAGACACATTGGAAAACCATAAGAAATCATTATAATCATATGTGATGCATGTCTACTGCCCATAATTCTGATATGAAGACATCGGTGCATTCACTGAAAACTGTAAAATGATGATAATTACAGTCAAAATAATCTTTATAAGTTTCTTCAGCTTCCAAAAAATAACAGTTGCCAGAAATTTTTTAACGGACAGGGAAAAAAAGTGCCCTACTTTTACGTACTGTCCTGGAATTTCTAGATGGTTGTCAACCATGATTCCAAGCCATGTAGTCTAAAATTACTCTCCCACATGATCCAAAATCACAGTTCATTCTGTTTGTCTTGCTTTTTTTTAGCTGCTCAGTGACAGATATACAGTTAGGTCCAGAAATATTTGGACAGTGACACAATTTTCGCGAGTTGGGCTCTGCATGCCACCACATTGGATTTGAAATGAAACCTCTACAACAGAATTCAAGTGCAGATTGTAACGTTTAATTTGAAGGTTTGAACAAAAATATCTGATAGAAATTGTAGGAATTGTACACATTTCTTTACAAACACTCCACATTTTAGGAGGTCAAAAGTAATTGGACAAATAAACCAAACCCAAACAAAATATTTTTATTTTCAATATTTTGTTGCGAATCCTTTGGAGGCAATCACTGCCTTAAGTCTGGAACCCATGGACATCACCAAACGCTGGGTTTTCTCCTTCTTAATGCTTTGCCAGGCCTTTACAGCCGCAGCCTTCAGGTCTTGCTTGTTTGTGGGTCTTTCCGTCTTAAGTCTGGATTTGAGCAAGTGAAATGCATGCTCAATTGGGTTAAGATCTGGTGATTGACTTGGCCATTGCAGAATGTTCCACATTTTTGCACTCATGAACTCCTGGGTAGCTTTGGCTGTATGCTTGGGGTCATTGTCCATCTGTACTATGAAGCGCCGTCCGATCAACTTTGCGGCATTTGGCTGAATCTGGGCTGAAAGTATATCCCGATACACTTCAGAATTCATCCGGCTACTCTTGTCTGCTGTTATGTCATCAATAAACACAAGTGACCCAGTGCCATTGAAAGCCATGCATGCCCATGCCATCACGTTGCCTCCACCATGTTTTACAGAGGATGTGGTGTGCCTTGGATCGTGTGCCGTTCCCTTTCTTCTCCAAACATTTTTCTTCCCATCATTCTGGTACAGGTTTATCTTTGTCTCATCTGTCCATAGAATACTTTTCCAGAACTGAGCTGGCTTCATGAGGTGCTTTTCAGCAAATTTAACTCTGGCCTGTCTATTTTTGGAATTGATGAATGGTTTGCATCTAGATGTGAACCCTTTGTATTTACTTTCATGGAGTCTTCTCTTTACCGTTGACTTAGAGACAGATACACCTACTTCACTGAGAGTGTTCTGGACTTCAGTTGATGTTGTGAACGGGTTCTTCTTCACCAAAGAAAGTATGCGGCGATCATCCACCACTGTTGTCATTCGTGGACGCCCAGGCCTTTTTGAGTTCCCAAGCTCACCAGTCAATTCCTTTTTTCTCAGAATGTACCCGACTGTTGATTTTGCTACTCCAAGCATGTCTGCTATCTCTCTGATGGATTTTTTCTTTTTTTTCAGCCTCAGGATGTTCTGCTTCACCTCAATTGAGAGTTCCTTAGACCGCATGTTGTCTGGTCACAGCAACAGCT
This sequence comes from Anomaloglossus baeobatrachus, assembly GCF_048569485.1. Lineage (NCBI taxonomy): Eukaryota > Metazoa > Chordata > Amphibia > Anura > Aromobatidae > Anomaloglossus > Anomaloglossus baeobatrachus. Next base: position 246,878,222 of record NC_134353.1, read on the forward strand.
TCCAAATGCAAAACCACACACCTGTAATCAACCCCAGACCTTTTAACTACTTCATTGATTACAGGTTAACGAGGGAAACGCCTTCAGAGTTAATTGCAGCCCTTAGAGTCCCTTGTCCAATTACTTTTGGTCCCTTGAAAAAGAGGAGGCTATGCATTACAGAGCTATGATTCCTAAACCCTTTCTCCGATTTGGATGTGAAAACTCTCATATTGCAGCTGGGAGTGTGCACTTTCAGCCCATATTATATATATAATTGTATTTCTGAACATGTTTTTGTAGACAGCTAAAATAACAAAACTTGTGTCACTGTCCAAATATTTCTGGACCTAACTGTAGATCTGAGCAATGAAATGTGTGTTAGTTTGCTATTTGTTTTTATATTGACCAGGTATGTGCATTGCATCTAGACTAGAGTTGAGCGCGGTTCGCGGTTCGAGGTTCTCCAGTTCTAGGCTCGAGTGATTTTGGGGCCTGTTCTAGATCGAACTAGAACTCGAGCTTTTTGCAAAAGCTCGATAGTTCTAGAAACGTTCGAGAACGGTTCTAGCAGCAAAAAAACAGCTAATTCCTAGCTGGCTTTCCGCTGTAATAGTGTAAGTCACTGTGTGACTCACACTATTATGACATTTCAGTGTATAGTGTGCGTGAACAGCGCCTTCAGATCACTGCTGTTTCTATAATGGCGATCGCCATTTTTTTTTTTTTTTCCTTGTCTTCCTTCCCTAAGCGCGCGCGTCTTGTGGGGTGGGCCAGCATGTCAGCCAATCCCAGACACACACACAGCTAAGTGGACTTTTAGCCAGAGAAGCAATGGCATGTGTGATAGGATGTCCATGTCACATGTCCCTGCATTATAAAACCGGACATTTTCCTCCAGGACGCCATTATCTCTTCTGCGTCCTTGGTGTCAGACATCACTGGCGCAGCTCCGTCCTGAGTCCTATCGCTGATACAGCTGTATGCGCTCCATACACAGCGCTGGACAGCATAGGGATAGCACTTCCCATCAGTCCTTTTAAGGGCTCGTACGGGCAGGGTCAGAGCCATAGGTGACAGGTCCTGAAAACAGCGACAGCGTCTGTGTAGCAAAGGTCAGGGATTTCGTCGCTGCATTTCCCCATTAGGAGGGGATAGAAAGGCAGGCTTCCTTTCCTCTACCCAGAACCCCACAATCCTGTCACTGTACCCTCCTGTCCTCTGCACACTCCAACTCATTATAACTAAGCCATTCTACTAGCAAGCACTCAGTGTACCTAGTGGCATCCTAAACGTGGCTATTGGACTTTGCTATAGTCCCACTAGTGCAAAGACATTTGCAGCACCTCTGCCTGCATTGCACACTCCAACTCATTATAACTAAGCCATTATAATAGCAAACACTCAGTGTACCTAGTGGCATCCTAAACGTGGCTATTGGACTTTTGTCTAGTCACACTAGTGCAAAGACATTTGCAGCACCTCTGCCTGCATTGCACACTCCAACTCATTATAACTAAGCCATTATACTAGCAAACACTCAGTGTACCTAGTGGCATCCTAAACGTGGCTATTGGACTTTGCTATAGTCCCACTAGTGCAAAGACATTTGCAGCACCTCTACCGGCATTGCACACTCCAACTCATTATAACTAAGCCATTATACTAGCAAACACTCAGTGTACCTAGTGGCATCCTAAACGTGGCTATTGGACTTTGCTATAGTCCCACTAGTGCAAAGACATTTGCAGCACCTCTGCCTGCATTGCACACTCCAACTCATTATAACTAAGCCATTATACTAGCAAACACTCAGTGTACCTAGTGGCATCCTAAACGTGGCTATTGGACTTTTGTCTAGTCACACTAGTGCAAAGACATTTGCAGCACCTCTACCTGCATTGCACACTCCAACTCATTAAAACTAAGCCATTATACTAGCAAACACTCAGTGTACCTAGTGGCATCCTAAACGTGGCTATTGGACTTTTGTCTAGTCACACTAGTGCAAAGACATTTGCAGCACCTCTACCTGCATTGCACACTCCAACTCATTATAACTAAGCCATTATACTAGCAAACACTCAGTGTACCTAGTGGCATCCTAAACGTGGCTATTGGACTTTGCTATAGTCCCACTAGTGCAAAGAAATTTGCAGCACCTCTACCTGCATTGCACACTCCAACTCATTATAACTAAGCCATTATACTAGCAAACACTCAGTGTACCTAGTGGCATCCTAAACGTGGCTATTGGACTTTTGTCTAGTCACACTAGTGCAAAGACATTTGCAGCACCTCTGCCTGCATTGCACACTCCAACTCATTATAACTAAGCCATTATAATAGCAAACACTCAGTGTACCTAGTGGCATCCTAAACGTGGCTATTGGACTTTTGTCTAGTCACACTAGTGCAAAGACATTTGCAGCACCTCTGCCTGCATTGCACACTCCAACTCATTATAACTAAGCCATTATACTAGCAAACACTCAGTGTACCTAGTGGCATCCTAAACGTGGCTATTGGACTTTGCTATAGTCCCACTAGTGCAAAGACATTTGCAGCACCTCTACCTGCATTGCACACTCCAACTCATTATAACTAAGCCATTATACTAGCAAACACTCAGTGTACCTAGTGGCATCCTAAACGTGGCTATTGGACTTTGCTATAGTCCCACTAGTGCAAAGACATTTTCAGCACCTCTGCCTGCATTGCACACTCCAACTCATTATAACTAAGCCATTATACTAGCAAACACTCAGTGTACCTAGTGGCATCCTAAACGTGGCTATTGGACTTTTGTCTAGTCACACTAGTGCAAAGACATTTACAGCACCTCTACCTGCATTGCACACTCCAACTCATTATAACTAAGCCATTATACTAGCAAACACTCAGTGTACCTAGTGGCATCCTAAACGTGGCTATTGGACTTTTGTCTAGTCACACTAGTGCAAAGACATTTGCAGCACCTCTACCTGCATTGCACACTCCAACTCATTATAACTAAGCCATTATACTAGCAAACACTCAGTGTACCTAGTGGCATCCTAAACGTGGCTATTGGACTTTGCTATAGTCCCACTAGTGCAAAGACATTTGCAGCACCTCTACCTGCATTGCACACTCCAACTCATTATAACTAAGCCATTATACTAGCAAACACTCAGTGTACCTAGTGGCATCCTAAACGTGGCTATTGGACTTTTGTCTAGTCCCACTAGTGCAAAGACATTTGCAGCACCTCTGCCTGCATTTCACACTCCAACTCATTATAACTAAGCCATTATACTAGCAAACACTCAGTGTACCTAGTGGCATCCTAAACATGGCTATTGGACTTTTGTCTAGACACACTAGTGCAAAGACATTTGCAGCACCTCTACCTGCATTGCACACTCCAACTCATTATAACTAAGCCATTATACTAGCAAACACTCAGTGTACCTAGTGGCATCCTAAACGTGGCTATTGGACTTTGCTATAGTCCCACTAGTGCAAAGACATTTGCAGCACCTCTGCCTGCATTGCACACTCCAACTCATTATAACTAAGCCATTATACTAGCAAACACTCAGTGTACCTAGTGGCATCCTAAACGTGACTATTGGACTTTTGTCTAGACACACTAGTGCAAAGACATTTGCAGCACCTCTACCTGCATTGCACACTCCAACTCATTATAACTAAGCCATTATACTAGCAAACACTCAGTGTACCTAGTGGCATCCTAAACGTGGCTATTGGACTTTGCTATAGTCCCACTAGTGCAAAGACATTTGCAGCACCTCTACCGGCATTGCACACTCCAACTCATTATAACTAAGCCATTATACTAGCAATTTTTGCTGCCAGTTTAAGGGCCGTAGTTGCATTGTCAAGGATATTTATTCTTTATTATTCTGCTGTTAATAAAGCTAGACCACCACTGCAATCTACACCACCTCTCAATTTTTACTACCACATTTTCAGTGCACAATCTTGTCGCAATCAACAAATCAACATGAGTGGCAAAATGACAGATGCTGGTGGAAAGGGGAAGAGGCGTGGTGGAAAAGGCAAAAAAGGTTTTGTCCGTGGGGAAGGTGGCAAAGCTCCATTATCATCTGCTGAAGATAGACCATCTACCAGCAAAAGTAAGATGTCTACTACTTACCGTGGACAATCCGATGTGCTCCCTTTTTTACGGACACGAACAACAGGAACAAAGGTAGATGATGGCCAAAAAAGGAAAATGCTTGAATGGATCTCAAGTGGTCCAACAAGTGCCCTCTCAGCCACTTCAAGTACCGCATCCAAAAAACACCAGTCCTCTGAGTTGTCATCCCAATCAAACTTGCTTTCTCCCAGCTCTGAAGTCTCCATCAGCCCTGCACAGTATGGTGGAACTGAGATGGCTGAGTCTGCAGAGCTGTTCAGTCACACTATAGCCTGGGAATCAGAGGTCTGCTCCCAAGCTACAGTGAGTACAGAACAGGAAATGGTCTGCAGTGATGCCCAGAACCTTTGTGACTCTGATTCAGGCCGTGAGGACCAAGTTTCTGAGCATAATGTTGACCCTTTGTCACAAACTGTAACACCTGTGGTTATAGACAATGAGGAACATACTGATGAAGATGAGATGCAGATACCCGATTGGGATGACAACTTACATATTCGGTCAGGGCAAGAAGAGGCTCGGTCTGAGGGGGAGGGGAGTGCAAACACAACAATTGATGATGAAGTTCTAGATCCCACCTACTGTCAACCCACAGTCAGGCACTCAAGGAGGTCAACAGAGGTGGTGGAGGAGGATGCAACTGATGACGAAGTTACCTTGCGCCTTCTTGGACACAGTCGGAGTACTGGTAGCACGTCTACAACTGCATCCTCAGCCACCACTCTGCCTCTGAGCATTATTCGGGGTGGATCAACAGGTCGCATGGCCTCTAAGCCTTGCCTAGCCTGGTCCTTTTTTGACATAGAAAAAGATCGCCCAAATTATGTGATCTGTAAAATTTGTCATGGTTCTCTTAGTAGAGGTCAAAACCTCAGCAGTTTGACAACTTCTTCCATGAATCGTCACATGAATAAATATCATATGGTCCGGTGGGAAGCTCACCGTGCTGCAATGCGGCCTAGCGGAGCGAACCATTCACCGGCTTCCCATTCCAGTGCATCCGCGCGCTCGTCATCTTCTAGGACTGTGGGGACAGCTGTCACACCTGTTTTTCCACCCACAACTTCCACCACTGTAACCGCAACAGGCAGTTTGCTTGGTAGGTCGTCAGTTGGTTTGGAAGGGGAAACAAGTGAGTGTGTACAGCTCTCTCAGACATCGATAGCACCAACGTTGGATGAAGGCAACATCATGTCTCCGCCTGCACTTTCCTCACAAACCTGCATTTTTCCAGGGACACCTTACTCAACACCGTCTACACACAGCAGCCAGATCTCTGTCCCTCAGATGTGGTCAAATAAAAGGCCACTTCCTGCGACCCATGACAAAGCTAAGAGGTTGACTCTATCCCTCTGTAAGCTGTTGGCTACCGAAATGCTGCCTTTCCGCCTAGTGGACACACAGGATTTTAGAGACCTTATGTCTGTCGCTGTGCCCCAGTACCAGATGCCTAGTCGCCACTACTTCTCTAAGAAAGGTGTGCCCGCGCTACACCAGCATGTCGCACACAACATCACCGCTTCCTTGAGAAACTCTGTGTGTGAACGGGTGCATTTCACCACCGATACTTGGACCAGTAAGCATGGACAGGGACGTTACATGTCACTGACTGGGCACTGGGTAACTATGGTGATAGATGGTGAAGGGTCTGCTGCACAAGTCTTGCCGTCCCCACGACTTGTGTGTCAATCCTCTGTCTGTCCAAGTTCCGCCACTGCTTCTGCATCCTCCACCTCATCTGGCTCCTCCACCTCCGCCCCAAGCCTGCCTTGTCAGGCCACCAGCGTTCTCACTGCGCAGAAGGAATCACGCACCCCTCATTACTATGCTGGCAGCAGAGCGCAACGGCATCAGGCGGTCTTTAGCTTGACATGTCTTGGGAATAAGAGTCACACAGCTGAGGAGTTGTGATCAGTTCTGCGGTCCGAGTTTAATAAATGGTTGTCTCCACTCAACCTGCAGCCTGGTAAGGCCGTGTGCGACAATGCTGCAAACCTAGGTGCGGCCCTTCGCCTGGGCAAGGTGACACACGTACCTTGTATGGCTCACGTGTTGAACCTTGTCGTCCAGCAATTTTTAACACACTATCCCGGCCTAGATGGCCTTCTGAACAGGGCACGAAAACTGTCTGCTCACTTCCGCCGTTCAAGCGCCGCAGCTGAGCGACTTGCATCGCTCCAGAAGTCTTTCGGCCTGCCGGTTCATCGCCTGAAATGCGATGTGGCGACACGCTGGAATTCAACTCTCCACATGTTACAGCGACTGTGGCAGCACCGCCGAGCCCTGGTGCAATACGTCATGACGTATAGCCTGGGCCAACGAGATGCAGAGGTGGGGCAGATCACCCTGATGGAGTGGTCTCAGATCAAGGACCTATGCACCCTTCTGCACAGTTTCGACATGGCGACCAATATGTTTAGCGCTGACAATGCCATTATCAGCATGACGATTCCAGTCATTTACATGTTGGAGCACACGCTAAACACTATTCGGAGTCCGGGGGTGGGACAACAGGAAGGGGATGAACTACAGGAGGATTCATATGCGCAAGACACAACAACATCACCAAGGTCCAGACGTTCATCATCACCAAGGCGCCAGGCATGGGACCATGGGGGACAGGGATCAACAAGGGCGCATGGTAGCAGGCGAGATGTTGAGGAAGGTGTAGGAGAGCATGAAGAAATGGAGGACGAACTGTCCATGGACATGGAAGACTCAGCAGATGAGGGAGACCTTGGTCAAATTTCAGTTGAAAGAGGTTGGGGGGAGATGTCAGAGGAAGAAAGAAGGGTTAGCACCTCTATGCCACAAACACAGCGTGGACTTGGTCCGCATGGCTGCGCAAGACACATGAGTGCCTTCTTGTTGCACTACCTCCAACATGACCCTCGTATTGTCAAAATTAGAAGTGATGATGACTACTGGCTTGCCACACTATTAGATCCCCGGTACAAGTCCAAATTTTGTGACATAATTCCAGCCATAGAAAGGGACGCACGTATGCAGGAGTATCAGCAGAAGCTGTTACTCGATCTTAGATCGGCTTTTCCACCAAACAACCGTGCAGGTGCAGGGAGTGAATCTCCCAGTTGTAACTTGACAAACATGGGACGGTCTCGTCATCTTCAACAGTCTACCCGTACCAGTAGGACTGTATCTGGTGCTGGTAACAGCAATTTTATGGAATCTTTTCATAATTTTTTTAGACCCTCCTTTGCAAGGCCACCAGAGACAACAAGTCTGACACATAGTCAACGGCTGGAGAGGATGATACAGGAGTATCTCCAAATGAACATCGATGCCATGACTTTGCAAATGGAGCCTTGCTCCTTTTGGGCTTCAAATCTAGAAAAATGGCCAGAGCTATCCAGTTACGCCTTGGAGATTTTGTCGTGTCCAGCTGCCAGCGTTGTCTCTGAATGTGTCTTCAGTGCTGCTGGGTGTGTGCTGACAGATAAGCGCACGCGTCTGTCCAGTGACAATGTGGACAGACTGACGTTCATCAAAATGAACAAGTCATGAATCCAGAAGGAATTTACTACCCCTGTGTCATCCTGGGGAGAGTAAATGCTTGTGGATTTGGAATGTGCTTGATGCAAATCTAGCTGTGAAGTGTACAACTAGGGCACAAGTGCTGCCACTGAATGGGTGGGTGTGTGTGGGGCACAATTTTTGGAAAAAAGGGAGACTCCGCTTGGAGTAACCCTTGCTTACATTGTTTTTAAAAGAAGCCAAGATGAACAGAGCTGGGATCAGGAAAGACTTTGCTACCTACCCTGGTGTCATCCTGGGGACGGTTAATTAGGCCGTATTTTTGAATGTGCTTGATGCAAATCAAAACATCATGTTTGCAACTAGGGCACAAGTGCTGCCACTGATGGGGTGTCTGTGTGGCCCAATTTTTTGAAAAAAGGGAGACTCCGCTTGGAGTAACCCTTGCTTGCTGTGTTTTTAAAAGAAGCCAAGATGAACAGAGCTGGGATCAGGAAAGACTTTGCTACCTACCCCGGTGTCATCCTGGGGACGGTTAAGAATAGCGTATTTTTGAATGTGCTTGATGCAAATCTAGCTGTGAAGTGTACAACTGGGGCACAACTGCTGCCACTGAAGGGGTGGGGGTGTGTGGGGCCCAATTTTTGGAAAAAAGGGAGACTCCGCTTGAAGTAACCCTTGCTTACATTGTTTTTAAAAGAAGCCAAGATGAACAGAGCTGGGATCAGGAAAGACTTTGCTACCTACCCCGGTGTCATCCTGGGGACGGATAAGAATGGCGTATTTTTGAATGTGCTTGATGCAAATCTAGCTGTGAAGTGTACAACTAGGGCACAAGTGCTGCCACTGAATGGGTGGGTGTGTGTGGGGCCCAATTTTTGGAAAAAAGGAAGACTCTGCTTGGAGTAACCCTTGCTTACATTGTTTTTAAAAGAAGCCAAGATGAACAGAGCTGGGATCAGGAAAGACTTTGCTACCTACCCCGGTGTCATCCTGGGGACGGATAATAATGGCGTATTTTTGAATGTGCTTGATGCAAATCTAGCAGTGAAGTGTACAACTGGGGCACAACTGCTGCCACTGAAGGGGTGGGTGTGTGTGGGGCCCAATTTTTGGAAAAAAAGGGAGACTACGCTTGGAGTCACCTTGCGGTGTTTTACATGATTTTAGAAGGGCGTGCCATGCCTATATCTGTGTGTCCTCCTCTTTTTCCTTGTCCAGCTGTTTTGTTTTCGCAAGAGTATATGTCCTTGTCACTTTCCCATGTGTTTGTGTTGTGTTGTGAGTTGTTTGTCACCTTTTGGACACCTTTGAGGGTGTTTTCTAGGTGTTTTTATGTGTTTGTGATTGCCTGCCATTGTTTCCTATGCAGTTCGAGTTCGGTTAGTCGAACGTTCGACGAGCCGAACTCGAACGGGACCTCCGTTTGGCGAACCGACCTCGAGCCGAACCGGGACCGGTTCGCTCATCTCTAATCTAGACATGTCATAATAAGATAACATCACCGGAGGTCTATGAGCGGGGATCCCTGCTGACTACAAGAATGGGCTATGAGACTGTTGAGAAATGTGTCTTTTTGGTTTAAAGAGAATCTGTCAGCAAGTTTTTGCTACCTCATCTGAGAGCAGCATGATGTAGGCACCTGAGTCAAAGAGATCCTGAATTTGACGATGTATCACTTAGATGACTGGGTACAGCTGTTCTGATACAATCAGAATGTTTAGATTTAGACAGGGATGAGAGTTCTGTCCTCGCCAACAACAGACTCTCAATAGAGATTGTACATTGACAGTGAGGTTATTCACAGAAAAGGGCATGTCGGACTGCCGCGAGCATGACATTGTACTCCAAGCAATGAGAAGTTCTGCTGGTTGAACATACAAGGTGGCCATAAAATAACCTAAGGTGTTTGGAGCCATGTGCAGACTGACTCAGTGGACAGAATTGGCTGAAAATTGGTATGTGTGTGTGCCTCCCCAGCAGTGGATCAAACCGCTCGGATCCGTGAGCAGTGTCCGTTCGTGGCTCGAGGGTCTCCGGACCCGGGGGCTTAGGCGCCACACTCTAAAGTAAAAGGGGGATATTTACAGGGGGATTATTGTTTGTGATGCTACCCATGGTGTGCGGTAATTGGGAGTACCACCGTTGCCGTTTGGAGTGCCCGGGGTGATGGAATGGGGCAGCAAGGTGTCGTTACCCTCCACGGGTAGGGGTATGCCCTGGGGCTCTGGAAGATGATAATGGGTGCCGTGACTGTGAGATCACTCATGTACTCACTCAGCAAGTAAGCAGATGCTTCCAACTGGGTAAACCAAGTCTTCAGGTGCCGCTGCCTCTCAAGGGGAGCTTGTCCGGGTCCCGTCCTCTGCAGTGCTGCCTGATGATCTGTGACCTGCCTCCTGGCATAAAGTTTAGATTCACTGTAGTGGCCTGGTAGTCTGGAACTTGCTGGGCCTCGCTCCTCACTGTGGCTAAGTGTGGGAGCCTGCTCTCAGGGCTCACGCTTGGGATTTTAGTGGGCTGCTTACATGAAAGGCCCTATCCCGCTTGTTGCGCTAGTGCCCTGATTCTGGAGCTGGTGTAAACAGTCTATAAAGGCTTCGCTCTCCGCAGGTTAATTGCCGGGTTGCCTGAAGCTTCTCCCCGACCTAGGGTCCATGTACCCCGCCGTGCCTTCGGTCCTGTACTGGTGATAGGACTAGGCTGCCGACCGTCCACTTTAACAGGTCCAGGCACCTTGCCTCAATCCCCTGCGACCGGGGGTCCGACTCCTCTAGGTCCAGACCACCGCCTGCAACCTAGACAGCTACTCATGGGAGCCACCGCTCCCTGCTTCCTCCACTTCACTCCACTCCCCTCCACTTCACTGACTTCACTGACTTCCCTGACACTCCACTGACTTTCCCTTCCTGACCCCTAGGTGGGCGACCCTATTCCGCTTAAGCCACCCACTGGTGTGTCTGGTGAGTGTAGTGCAGGGTGTTCCTAGGATTTGATTTGCTGTTGGAGACAGCACTGTAAGATGGAGACCCAGAACCATGAGGGATTGGAATACTGCACTAAAGGAAAAGAGCGTGCAGTACCCTGTGATGACCTGATAGTCCAGGGGCGTCACATATGCTATTCAAGGCATGGGGAAATGGAAGGCATCTTAAATAATGTTTATACCAAAACTCCCATCAGGTGAAAAAGCGGCGCTGTTCAGTGAGTGCGCCTTTGCAACTCAGTCTGCAATATGCCTATGGGGAGATAAGGTATGCACACCAGTGACTATGTAAGGGGAATACATGGAATAGCAGAAACTGCTGTGTGAATACTGACTTGAAAAATCCAATAGCTATATGTAAGAGTGAAAATGTGAAAAATAGAATCTGCATTACTGCCATGAACATATGAATCAAGAGAAATTTAGCTACTGAATTGATCAATGCAATAGAGCCCCAACACTACGCCAAAGTATTTCTCTACGTTGGGGTCCCTAGCTTGTGTGTATCCTCTCATGCAGTTAAAAAACTTACTGTGTATGGGAAGCTGAGACCCAGGCTATTTATGTGTATGATATGGATTGGCAATAGGTGTGGTTGGGGAGGGTTCACAAACGAAAAACTACTAACAATAAGGAATAACGTTTGGAACACCATTCTAAGTCTGAACTGGGTGCAAAAACCTAAAAAAAATCACTATGGGGAGATAAGGTATGCACACCAGTGACTATGTAAGGGGAATACATGAAATAGCAGAAACTGCTGTGTGAATACTGACTTGAAAAATCCAATAGCTATATGTAAGAGTGAAAATGTGAAAAATGGAATCTGCATTACTGCCATGAACATATGAATCAAGAGAAATTTAGCTACTGAATTGATCAATGCAATAGAGCCCCAACACTACGCCAAAGTATTTCTCTACGTTGGGGTCCCTAGCTTGTGTGTATCCTCTCATGCAGTTAAAAAACTTACCGTGTATGGGAAGTGTATGGTTTTTGCACCCAGTTCAGACTTAGAATGGTGTTCCAAACGTTATTCCTATTTGTTAGTAGTTTTTCGTTTGTGAACCCTCCCCAACCACACCTATTGCCAATCCATATCATACACATAAATAGCCTGGGTCTCAGCTTCCCATACACAGTAAGTTTTTTAACTGCATGAGAGGATACACACAAGCTAGGGACCCCAACGTAGAGAAATACTTTGGCGTAGTGTTGGGGCTCTATTGCATTGATCAATTCAGTAGCTAAATTTCTCTTGATTCATATGTTCATGGCAGTAATGCAGGTTCCATTTTTCACATTTTCACTCTTACATATAGCTATTGGATTTTTCAAGTCAGTATTCACACAGCAGTTTCTGCTATTCCATGTATTCCCCTTTCATAGTCACTGGTGTGCATACCTTATCTCCCCATAGTGATGTTTTTTTAGGTTTTTGCACCCAGTTCAGACTTAGAATGGTGTTCCAAACGTTATTCCTTATTGCAATATGCCTGTCTCTTCGCCGGATCGTGCGCTGTTAATGTGGTTGTTTTATGAGAATGCCAGGAATGCTACAACTGCACTGAGAGCCTTTCGTCGTTTGAAAGACCTTCACACACGTAGTGGTCCAATGGCTGTAAAATTGCTGAAACAGATAATGACACGTTTTGAGGCAACAGGGTTACTGAGTGTTCTGCCAGACCGCGGGCGGTTGCAAAGGACATTGCCACTGCTGTCGTGGAAGAGGGCACGAACAAACCTGCTGGCAACAGCCATGCACGCAGTGTTTCCAGGCAATTGGGGATCTCGTACAGCACAGTGTGGAAATCTCTCCAAAAGGTCTTGGCCATCATCAACAGCTTCTTCCTTATGACAATGATACCACATGACATTTACATTCATGTTTCTGGCGAGAGTGGAAGTGGATGGCAGTTGGCCATGGAATGTTCTGTGGTGTGACGAAGCACATTTTTACTGGAAAGTAACAGTGAATACACAAAACTGTCACATGTGGGCTACCGAAAATCCGCATGCGGTCAAGGAGGTTCCACTGCATTCGCCAAAGGTAACCGTTTAGTGTGGCTTCACCTCATCATTCATCCTTGGATCATTCTTTTACCAAGAAATGAGGCCAACTTGGGTTGCTACTTGTTCCATGACAGCAGCAAGATACCAGACAATGCTGAAAACAGTGGTCGTTCCACAACTCTAACAGCGGCAGTGTCTTCAGACGACCACCTTCATGCATGATGGAGCACCTCCTCATATTGCAAATCGTGTGAAGAATGTTCTGCGTGCACATTTTCCCAATAACAGGATTTTGAGCAGCTCCTTCCCTAACGCATGGCCGCCGTATTCGCTCGATCTCAATCCCTGTGATTTCTGGTTGTGGGAACACTTGAAAGAGCATGTTTATGGGGGAAATGTTGACAGCCTGGCTGACCTCAAAGACCGCATAGTTTTGGAAATGCGCAGCATCCCACTAGACATGTTACACACAACCGTCGAGTATGTTCTGCATAGGATGAACATGATCACCATGCATGATGGCAGCCATATTGAACAGTTATGCTAGTCTGTGGAACAATTGTGACATCTCCAATTATTGGCACATGGTTTTTGAGCCACTCGCTCACTGCCACTTTTTCACATGCACATGGTAGAGAGTTTTGGTATAACTTTTACTTGTATTGGGAAGTAAAATAAACAAAACAATGATTCTGCCACAATGTTTTTGCCTTTAAAATTTTCCACTTTACACCATGTCGCACAAATAAAGTGTTTACTTTATTCACTGGGTCAGTGCCAATATTTCAATACCAAATTGATATTGTTTTATTTATGTTATATTGCTTTTGTATAATTAATACACTTTTTGAAAAAATTTTTTTTTGGAGTCTTCATATTGTGAGAGCTGTAAGTTTTACAATTTTCCATCAGCGGAGGTGTTTGGTGGATAATTTTTAGAGTGAAAATTAGTGGTTTTCATTGGTGTTTTATATTGTGGTACATGTCACTTACTTATATATAATTGGTTGAAAGATATGACAAACACAGAGGTCATTGTCAGGCCTACTGTTGCCATAGCAACCATTGTTAAATTCATAATCAAGCTACCGAGATGCCGATAGGCTGAGTAAGGGAGCACTCTCCATTGTCTAACTCCTCACTTGTTGCTACCACTACAGATAGTGGCATCTAAAGGGTTATAGTGTTGAGATTGGCGCTATGTCTTGTCTCAGAACACAGAGCATGATCCTGGCTATGTGTAACAACCGCTTCCTGCTGCAGAAGACACTGGCACTACTACTGAGAATGTGCCATCCATCAGACTTACAGTAAAGGCCGCTTTACACGCTGCGACATCGCTCAAGTGATCTCGTTGGAGTCACAGAATTTGTGACGCACATCCGGTCGCTTTAGCTAGTGACACCTTTCAGCGATTTTGCATCGTTGCAAAAACGTGCAAAATCGCTCATCGGTGACATGGGGGTCCATTGTCAAATATCGTTGCTGCAGCAGTAACGAAGTTGTTCCTCGTTCCTGCGGCACCACACATCGGTACGTGTGACACCACAGGAACGAGGAACCTCTCCTTACCTGCCTCCCGCCCGCAATGCGGAAGGAAGGAGGTGGGCGGGATGTTTTTCCCGGTCATCTCCGCCCCTCCGCTTCTATTGGGCGGCGGTTCAGTGACGCAGCTGTGACGTCGCTGTGACGCTGAACGAACCGCCCCTTTAGAAAGGAGGCGTTTCGCCGGTCACAGCGACATCGCAGGGCAGGTAAGTCCATGTGAGGGGTGTGGGCAATGTTGTGCGCCACAGGCAGCGATTTGCCCATGTCGCACAACCGATGGGGGTGGGTTCCCACGCTAGCGATATCGGTCACGATATCGCAGCGTGTAAAGAAGCTTTAACTGTACTCCCCATTGCGAGGATTTGTCTCAACTTGACGTACAGTTTCATTTTAAAGGCGTTAAACAAGTAATGTTTTATTAGAGGATGATAATCACAGACAGAGAGCATTAGATTTCCTCAACTATTAATCAGCATAGGGATTCCTTTTAAGAGTATCTATCTAGCATGTTAGAGCTGTGATATATGGCACTCAGCAACATAAACACCAACTACTCAGATTTGTATCTGGCATCAGCAAATACTCTGATAAAAACAATCCCTAAGTAGAGAAAATTAATGAATATTAAAGGATATTGTCACCATGTGGCTCCTGCTCTTTTGCTGATATGGCTACAAAAGTAGTTGTGACTTTGCAAAATTTTACCTAATGTGTAAAAATAACTCTATATTTGGGGGCTTTTTCATGTGATTCATGAATTTTGCAAAAAAAAAAATTCTCTTTATTTTTGTCTTTAACCTTTTTTGTGACTTTATAGTACAAAAAATTGTATGTTTTACCAACAACTTGCCACATGTGCACAAAAATTTCAGACGTACATAAAATCAGGAGGGGACATAGTTTAATGACTTTTTATAAAGTCTCAATTTTCAAATCAGCCTATATATATGTGGAAATCTCAAACTATGTCCACAATGATAAACATGAAAAAGAAGGAAAAAAACTTTTAAAATAGACTTTAAAAGGTGCAAATTGACAGAAGAATAAGACACAAAAAATAGGCAAAAATCACCAAAAATATAATACCATCATCAATTGGGCCCATAGTTTCAGCTGTTTAGAGCTATCCATTTAATAGTCATAGAATAATGACAGTCAACCTTACACATCACTTTCTTAGCAGGTTTCACCAAATTTAGTTGGATCTGTAATGGTTTGCATCTCCCAGCTGTCAGAAAGATGTCCCTTCTTCTGATAGTGGCCTGTCTCTCCTGAAACTAAAAATCCCTTCACAGATGTCAGAGGAGTCTACAAACTACCATATTTTGCAGATAGTTAACTGATTCCTCTGAAACCAGAACATATTTATTTAATTTATATAGCCCCCCCCCCCAGTGGATTCTTCTTTGAGCTCTAATTATTTTTTAAGATATGGCAATCTATGCCTCATTAGTGCCCCTTGCATTACAACAGTTCGTTACTGTTTTGGGGATTCTCCTGTTTCAACTTTTTAACACCGTTGGCTAAGAAATGTATAAAATAAACTGAGCTTTTACAATCCTCAAGTCCAGTTCTGCTCCTCAGCTGTTGTTTTAGTCTTTGTTCATTAATTATAGCAGTGACATCATGTCTATAGCACTTCTAACTTGTGCAGTCAATCACTTGGCTCAGATGGTCTTCTAACATAGAAGACCAGACCGGGACGATGGGTGAACACATTCCCTGGGCAACCATCTTCTGCTGCTGCCTAGTATGAAGGCATCCCGTGAAGAAGGAGCCGCCATTTGTCTGAACCATAAGGGACCATCAAAAGGTTAAAAAACATTTAAAAAAATCTTACCACTCACTTCTCCTGCCCCTCTGAATAACCACTGCAATTATTTACCACTATCAATCTCGTTGAAATCCTCTCAGGCTGGGATTGAGACATACTCAAGTTAATGCAATAGAAATGTATATAGCGCTGTCCTCGCATTGCAATTAATTGCTTTACTGAGTTTAAAGCGTAAACATCGTTTTAATTTTTATTTCAGAAATCAACAGGACACAGGAAAATATACAACTTTGTAATATATCTTGTCCGACAAATTTGCTTCTTTCTCTACCACAATGGATCAGTCATTATCAAAATTCTTAATTTTGAGGTAAAATCAGTATTCAGTGAAGACTTTCCCATTATTGAGAGGAAATGGCAGTTGCTACTAATGAGAATTTATGATGACGGGGGAGGGAGGAACTGGAGGCCGAGCTCCGTCCCCTCCTCCCTCTTCTATCTATATAGAATCTTATCAGTAACAACTGCCAGCTTCTCAGTAAAGTCAAAAGGTACCGTCACACTAAGCAACTTACCAGCGATCCCAACAACGATAGGGATCGCTGGTAAGTTGCTAGGAGGTTGCTGGTGAGATGTCACACTGCGACGCTCCAGCGATCCCACCAGCAACCTGACCTGGCAGGGATCGCTGGAGCGTCGCTACACAAGTTGCTGGTGAGCTCACCAGCAACCAGTGACAAGCCCCCAGCGCAGCGTGGAAGATGCTGCGCTTGGTAGCTAAGGTAAATATCGGGTAACCAACCCGATATTTACCTTGGTTACCACCACACGGAGCTACACGTGCAGAGAGCAGGGAGCAGCGCACACTGAGCGCTGGCTCCTTGCTCTCCTAGTTACAGCACACATCGGGTTAATTACCCGATGTGTGCTGCAGCTAAATGTGCACAGAGCAGGGAGCAGCGCACAATGCTTAGCGCTGGCTCCTTGCTCTCCTAGTTACAGCACACATCGGGTTAATTAACCCGATGTATGCTGCAGCTAAATGTGCACAGAGCAGGGAGCAGCGCACAATGCTTAGCGCTGGCTCCTTGCTCTCCTAGTTACAGCACACATCGGGTTAATTAACCCGATGTGTGCTGCAGCTACATGTGCACAGAGCAGGAGCCGGCACTGACAGTGAGAGTGGAGGAGGCTGGTATCGAAGGTAAATATCGGGTAACCAAGGACAGGGCTTCTTGGTTACCCGATGTTTACATTGGTTACCAGCCTCCGCAGAAGCCGGCTCCTGCTGCCTGCACATTTAGTTGTTGCTGTCTCGCTGTCACACACAGCGATCTGTGCTTCACAGCAGGACAGCAACAACTAAAAAATGGCCCAGGACATTCAGCAACAACCAACGACCTCACAGCAGGGGCCAGGTTGTTGCTGGATGTCACACACAGCAACATCGCTAGCAACGTCACAAAAGTTGTTCGTTAGCAGCGATGTTGCTAGCGATGTTGCTTAGTGTGACGGGGCCTAAAGTCTGTCTTCACTGAAGATTTATTTTACCTCATAATTGAGAATTTTGATAACTGATCCATTCTGGTAGAGAAAGAAGCAAGTTTGTCTGATATATTACAAAATTGCTTAGTTTCATGTGTACTATCTAATATATAAAGCTCAGTGAATGTATGTGTGTATGTATGTGTATGTTTCCGGTAAAGGAATCCGCACCACCACATTTACAATCACGAAATTTTACACAGCCACCTCATTTGACTCAGGGAACATCATAGACTATGTTTTTAGGGGAAAATTTAACCGCAGAATTTACAGTTATTAGCCAAAAAACCTGCTTACATTAAAGTCAATTGAGCTGGCAACAGATCTGTTATTATAGATTTCTATTAAAGACAGAGAAAGAGACACACAGAGAGAGACACACACACAGAAAGAGACACATAAAGAGACAAACACAAAAAGAGACACATATACACAGCACTGCTTCTATTTTGCTACAGGTCATTAATAGGCGCTTTGATTGGTTGCTTAGGCAATGAAGGACATTCATTAGTATGACAGCTTATGTGTCAGTTAATACAATTTCAGTGGAGAGTCGGATAGATAGAGACAGATAGAGAAACAGAGAGCTAGACAAAGAGATATAGAGAGAGAGACATAGAGAGATACAGAGAGAGAGGCAGACAGGGAGAGAGGGACAGACAAAGAGATGGACAGAGAGACAGACACAAAAAGACAGAGAGACAGAGAAAGAAACATAGAGACTGAAATGTAGACAGATATGAAGACAAACAGAGAGAGAGAGAGAGAGGCAGACAGGGAGACAGACAAAAACATAGATAGAGAGAGAGAGACAGCGAAATACAGACAGAGAGGGAGACTGGGAGAGAGACAGAGACACCTAGTTAATATACTGGGCAATGCCAGGTACTACAGCTAGTTAATTTTTTAAAGCAAAGATTAAAACATAGGTTTAAGCTTTGTTCTTATAGTCAAGTACTGATGGTGTCTCTGGTGCCTTATTCATATACTGATAATGGTTCTGGTGCCATATCCATGTACTTATGATGGTTCTGGTGCTGAATACATCTCCAAAACCATCATTACTACATGTCTAGATCACCAGAACCATCATCAGAACAGGAATAATACACTAGAGCCATCATCAGTACATGAATATGGCACTAGAGCCACCATCAATACATGAATACATCACCAGAACCATCATCAGTACATGAATACATAACCAGAACAACCATCAGTACATTAATACTGCAGAAAAACCAATATTAGTTTTGATTCCTATAGCTAAGTGTGAAATTTCATCTCCTGTTTAGTCCCACCCATAAAGTACACCACTTTTTTAATTTTAGTTGTTAGCTTGTTTTTAAGCAAAAGGAATCCAGTGATTTGATTAGACTGCAGTCTGAAGCACGGAGTGATCTCTATCTAGATGTGTAAAGTAGAAAAGGAGAATAATTCAGGTGTGAGATCCAAAACTCATAGAATGCTATATACTGTAGATGTATCTGCCTAATTTTTAGTCTAATAAATAAGAGTGTAAACCTGTAAATCTGGATTATCCTCATTTTGCATCAAAGCTTGTTATCTGACCCATCTGGGGGTGGTAGACTTATGCGTTAGGGTTACTGTTACCTTACTCTTTGACCCATTCCTTTGCTGAAGGGGTGGGAATGCCATTGGCCTCATCTGCCTAAGGCAACAAAATACTTTGTCACGAGCCTAGTGATTGCCTTCAGTGCTACATATAGAGCGTCAACACTGCAGCCAATCATCAATGACAGGTCTAGTGGTGGAGATCATGGGACCCGGGGAGGTTGTGTAAAGGTGGCTTTACACACTGCAACATCGCAAACGACATCGCTGTAACGTCACCGGTTTTGTGACGTAATAGCGACCTCCCCAGCGACATTGCAGTGTGTGAAACACATCAGCGACCTGGCCCCCGCTGTGAAGTTGCTGATCGCTACAAATCGTTCAGGACCATTCTTTGGTCCTTTGTTTCCCGCTGTGCAGCATGATCGCTAGAAAGTCTCAGTGTGTAAAGGGGACTTTACAGAGACTCGTTAGCGACTTCCCTTTCAAAAAGCTGCTTTACAACGTCCCCAATGACTAGCTAGGTCGTTCTGCAGGTCCGGATCACTGTTGCCTTGTTGGCCAGGTCTGCCTGTTTGACAGCTCACCAGCGACTCACCAGAGACTTTGTAGTGATCCCGGCCAGGTTGGGATCGCTGGTGGGATCGCTAGAAAGTCTCAGTGTGTAAAGGGGCCTTAAGGCTCAATTGGTTAGTTTATAGGTCTCTCAGCTGATTGAGGAATACAACTATTGTACATAGTCCATTCCTAATTTTGCTCTGTGGCTCTATGAATGCAAGACAGACCTTTAAATATATAGAAACTTAGCTAGATCTTCAGGGTTCTTTTGTTTGCTTTTTTAACCTAACTTAATGTACTAAATTAAAATAAGATTTTGATATTGATTTTGGCTATGGAAATCATATCAAATAACATTTCTTTATATCTGTTTTGAAACATGCGGGTAATAATATATGACACAAAAAACGTTAGCAATTTTCTTAGATTAACTGTACCTTTTTAGAGAAACTGTAGCATAGTTGAAAACAAGGATTATATCTTCATTTCTGGAATGCAGGCGAGCATTTCACTAAATGCAATCTCAAGGTGTTCAGAAATGAGAAAGAATTTGGAGATAACCGAGTTATCAGGCAGCAGGAGTCACGATTCATTGAGCTGTATTTATGAAGTGCTCTAGTCAGTGGCAACAAGAGGTCTCACTCTGTTGTGCGGGAATTAAATTGCACAAACATTAAGTGAGAGGCTGCTGTGACCTCTGCGTTCTCTAAAAAGGTTTCCGTCTAAATAGTGAATTGTAAAAGAATTCATTTCTACTTCTGCATTGAAGTGTTATTCTGTTTTTCAGTTGAAGTTTTTCAGAGCAACCTGAGAAATAACAACAATCACATATCCTGGAAAGGACTATAGATGCAAAGAGGTTCTATTTTTATATAATATTATTGTTAACAAGTTTTAAGGAATAACTCCAAATACACTTATCATTAGCAGAAAGATCCCCATTTAAAAACAATATTTGAGCCATTTCCTCTAGAATAGCTCAGCAGCATACAAGAATCACTTTAAGTGGTTGTCCAGATTTGGGACCGATTCAGTGACGTAACATGAAGCTCATGGGCTCCAATGCAAAAGCTCCAACTCGTCCCCCTATTATTGCAAGCCTTTAATAGCATTGGTCCTTTTATATAGGCAAAATTAACTTTTTGGATGTTGCAACGGCAATCTCTGCACCTATGGTAGCTATGTCCCTCTGCAGACACTCTGTGGGACTGAAGACTACTCATACATGACAGCGTGCAATGCACACACTGTCACAATTTCCCAGAATTCTCCATTCTAGTCAGTGGTTACATGACCATATGTATTAATTTGTACATTTATGGTCAGGTGCCAACTGGACTTGTTTGACTTCTCTCAATAAAAGTGAATTGAATGAAAGTACATGAGTCTAGGCGGCACCTGACCATCAGTATGAAAATGCATGCATGTGTTCTTGTGACTGCCAACTAGTATGAAGAATACAGGGGAATTGTGGCAGCATGAGCACATAGTGACTGTTGACTTTTGTCCCAAGCCCAGACAACCTCTTTAAGGGGTTTGATTGTATGATGAGTCATTCTATCAGAATTGTGCTAGAGGAGCTAAAGCTATTTTAGGTGAATTGCTACAGTGTGCTGACGGCATAATGTCATTATTCTGCAGCTTGCAGACCCATAGATTCCTAAGCCCAAACAACTGCCTTTTAATACCTTTACAACCATCGACATACCTATATGTCCTAGGTCATCTCCCTCCCTTTATTGCTGGCCTGCATGGCAAGCCCACATTATTCACTACACAAGTCTGCTGATCTGATCATGTGCAGCTAACAGGCTAGGGTGGATCAGATCCACCCACACCTGTTATCTAGTTAGATCACTCTGTCAAACTCTGACAGCATGATCTAATATGCTCCAGCAGGGATCACACCTTTCCCTGTCACCATCAGTGGCTCTGTGACACGATCATGGGGTGCCAATGGGTTGCCATGACAGCTTAGGGTTGGATGATGACCCCTGTTACTGTCATGACGTGCTTCCTGTGAATGCTGGTAGAGTGCCAGCACTCACAGGAGACCACCATTTCTCCTGATCATAGCGATGCTGATAGATCACTCTGAACAGCAGAAGTGATTGGTTAGTGCCGACATAAAGTCCCCTAAGAGGGCTAGTAAAATCAATAAAAAATGTAAAAAAAAAAAAGGTTTTAGAAATATGAAAAAAAAAGTTAAAGTCAACCTCCTTTTGGCCCATTGAAAATAGAACAATAATAATAATACTAATAATAATAAACACGCACATATTTGTTACCTCTGTGTTCAGAAATGCCCGATCTATAAAAATATAAAATCAATTAATCTGTTCAGTAATGGGCTTAATGAGAAAAAAATGCAAAACTTCAGAATTACTTTTTTTAGTCACCGCAACATTACATTAAAATGCAATAATAGACTATAAAAATGCAACTCCCCAAAAATGGTATCATTAAAAATTTTAGCTCAAGATGCAAAAGATAAGCAATCATACAGCCCCAGATCCAGAAAAATGAGAAAGCTATGGGGCTCGGCAAATGGTGCCAAAAGCAAATTTCTTTTTTTTCTTTTTTTTAAACAAATTTCTGATTTTTTTTTTATCACCACTGTGAGAAGGCGACCGGCTACATTATTAATGGCCTGTATGTACCACATAAGTGGTGTGATCCTCAGGAGTGCTGGTAAGTTTAGTGCCACATATTTTGCTGTAGTCTTCACAGGGTGAGGATCACAGGTGGCTGGAGAGATGGGTGGGTCTGGCCACCTACATACCCCAATACCCCACCTATGGGTGTGTCTGGCATGTGCCTGACAGGTCACATGAGAAATTTAATGCAGTCTGTTGTTTGACATGTGGGGAGAGACTGCAGCCAGCACGGATATGTCGCGGGCGGAGGAGGGGACGCTGCGCTCACCCACTGCTGCTGCTGCTGCTCGGTGGTGGCTCGAGCGGTGGGCTGGATCCCGGGGTCTCGAGCGGCGTTCCTCGCCCGTGAGTGAAAAGGGGAATGATTTTGGGGATGTATTGTCCGTGACGCCACCCACGGTTATGGTGAGGTTGTGACACCATCGCTGCTCTGGACGGGGATCCCGGGAGAGATGACAGGGAACAGCTTGGGTGTTGTTTTCTCCCCTCCATGGGTAGGGGGGTTGGTTGTCCCGGGGCCCGGTGAGGGTTTGGGGAATGCAGGCGGGTTACGGGGCCTGGTGAGGTGCAGGGTCGCGGGGGCAGCGCTGTGCCGCACGGCACGGTGGTACTCACTCAGCCAGTAATTCACACAGAGTCTCTGGTCAAACAAATGGCTGGATGGACGGGTCCCACAGGCGGCTGCGGTGGTTCTCCTCCCGGGAGGTTGGTGGTGACTGCCTTTCCCTGCACCTGTGTTGTGTTATGGTTCCAATGGATTCCCACCAGTAACCCGCTCCCCAGCTTGGATGGATGCTGAGGGAGCCCCTCTTGCCCGCAGGCTCTGGCCCTGGGAACTGTAGCCTTGGCGGTGACTGTGTTTCCCTCTACGGTGTGAGCTGTTGCCTTAAATCGGGTCTTGGCTGCTGGGAAACCCCGGAGGTTCTCTTCACTAACGGATTTGACCGGTTTTACAGCGACTCCTAGCCTGGTCGGGGTCCGTAGGCCCTGCCGGATGGTGTTAGCTTCTCTTTACTCTCCGATCCGGTACCGCCGGGCCACCACCCGTCCACGGTCCATACGGTTTGCTCCAATTAGCCTCTCCTGCAGACGGTCACCACCGTCTGCCAACCTTGCTGAATGCCTGGGTCACACACCCGGACAAGGTCAGTCTCCTCTGCTACCACTTTCCTCTCCAAAACTGATCTCTCACCGACTCCTTTTCCCGCCTCCAGGACTGTGAACTCCTCAGTGGGCAGGACCAATCGCCTTGCCCACCCCCTGGTGTGGACATCAGCCCCTGGAGGAAGGCAACAAGGATTTTGTGTTTGGCTTCGGTGTGCCTAACCGGGGTGTGGGGTGTGTTGGTGTAGTTCTGTGATGACCTGGCTTGTCCAGGGTGCCACAGATAATGCTGGGCTGCAGTAAGGAGCCTCTGGGAAAGGTCCTGTGTAGACCAATCATACCTCTGATTCGGGCGTACCGCGACTAAGACGGACTTGAAAACCCCTGGATGAATACTGACTGGTGTCAATGGGATACTGAAAGACTGTATAGCCTGTGCAGGTGAACTGTAAGGGTAACACTGTAATCCATGATTGATTATTTTGCCTGTAAAGCTGCAAGAGGCGCATGTTTTGTTTGAGGATCAGTTTCTGCAATATGTTTTAATAAACTGCTGGATTTCTAAAAGAGATGGTCTACCTCACATCGCAGCAAAGTGAGTAAAAACACCGTTATACAGTGTGTGAACTGTGTGCAACATCAAACCACTTAGATAAAGGTAAAACTATACATGTTTGGTATCGACATAGTCGTACTGAACGGGGAATCATAATGTCAGGTCAGTTTTACCATATAGTGAACAGGGAAAATAACACCCCCAAAAAACAATTGTACTTTTTTTTTTGCACTTTCATATCATTTGGAATTTGTTTCCTGTTTTCCAGTACAATATGTTGTCATTCAAAAATACAATTCATCCCGTAAACAACAAGGCCTCATATGGCTATATTGACAAAAAAATAAAACAGTTATAGCTCTTGGAAAAAGGGGCAGGAAAAAATGAAAACGGAAAATCGCCTCGTGGTAAAGGCGTTAAAGAGATTTTGCACCATATTTCACACATTGATTAAAAAAAGCTCTTTGACTTGAAGAGCCTAGTGTACTTACCTTGGAAATCCATGTCATATTGGCTATATTATCCTTATCAAAGTTTTTCTTCCAAACTGTTAAAATGGGCAATTTATGACTTCAGCTGTACTTGTAAAATGCTCATCTTAATATCTTGATTATAAAACCTTTCATAGGCTATGGGCACAAGAAAAAATTGTCACAAAAGTGCCCAATAAAGTGAACATAGTGAATACCAATGTTTAAAATGACAATGATGTGTACATCTTCTGAATTATGTCACTTCTTTTAATCACTTCAGTGTTTGGAAATTCTGTAGTGGTTAAAATAAGCAACCTGCTTATTCTTTAAGTAGTTATCCACTACTAGGACATAAAAATAAGCAATGTCGGAACTCGGGTTTCCGAGGCCCACTGAACATTGTTATGACAAGCAATGCCCATGCCCAATCAGCACAAGCTTTCTTCTCCTCGCCTTTGTATGGTTAAGTAACAGGAAGTGAGCACAATGGATGTGTGCCGCCCCCGTGCCAGCAGCCGACGCTGATCGGGTCTTGGCCTTCTGGGGTGGTGGCTCGAGGGTCTCTGGACCCGGGGGTCTCGCGGACACGCCGAATAAATAGGGGGACGTAGATGTACGGGCTAGGCCGTATAAAGTTCGTGACGCCACCCACAGTGTGTGGTGAGTTGGGACACCACCGCTGCTGTGATGGGGCACCCGGGGGAGATGTTGTGGCAGCTAGTTGTTAACCCCTATGTGGGTAGGGATGGTTCCCCGGGACCCGGTGTCTCTGTGCAGGGTATAACGACCGCAGGGAGTGTTTGTGTATTCGCAGTTAATAAACCACACAAGTCTCTGGTAAACCAAGGTGATGGTGGCCGGTGCCGCGGCCGGTTGCATTCGGGTCCCCCACCCGGCTGGTGGTCTCTATCCTTTTCTCTGCACTGTTTTGTGTAAGGTGAATTTCCTAGTGTGAAACTCAGGAGTCCGCTCCCGGCTGGATGTGGCCTAAGGAGCCGTGCCCACAGACACTGGCCGGTGAGATCTATGGGCCCTGGGGGTGACCTCTTATCCCTATCGGTGGGCTGTTGTCTTCTATGAGGGTCTTTGGGTGGGACAGGACCTCTAGTCCTGGCCTCAATCGGTGAATTAACCAGTCCGCTTGTTTCCGGTTCTCCTAGTCAGTGGCACTAGAGCTCCTACCCTGGTACTGTTCAACTTGAACTCTCCTGCTGGAGCTACACTTAGCTCCAGCCCACACTCCTCTCCAAACTGAACTTCAACACAGAACTGTCTACTTTCCCGCCCCGGGCTTTCTAAACCCCTAGGTGGGCATGTCCCAACCGCCTGGTCATGCCCACTGGTGTGTCTATATTTCCCTAAGGGGGGGTGACTAGGGTTTTTGGTTGGTTGTGTGTTTCCTAGTGAGGGAAGGTGTTATGCGGGGGCCTATTTGTGACTACGTGGTTTTGCCAGGGCGTCACAGATGCCATTCACTTCCTGTTAATTACGCGCCTGAAGGCAGAGACAAGGAAGCCCAGGGTTGATTGTTTGCATGTCTTGTGTGTCATAACAATGTCACACTGGCCTGGGTACTTAAGTTCTGGCATCAATGGAACCAAACCAGCACTGGAGATGAGTATAGGCTTTGTTATTTTTATGGAGTATGAGAAAGGCTTGTCCTAATAGTGGACAACCCCTTTAAAAGACAATTTCTAACAATGTGTCACACTCCAGGTCTGACCGCGCCGCTCACCACCCATCGCTCCAACCCCTGAAGTCCCCGCTCCCCGGCAAGCCCACTCTCCTGCTACCCCATCCATACCTTTTCCCCTTCGGTCCCGGCCCCGCGCCGCTCACTCACTGCAGCCACCTGCGCCCCAGCGTCCTTCCTTTCCTCCTGTGGTCTCGGCTCTGACTTCTGGGTTGCGACCCTCACACATGCATGCTAAGCGGCACACGTGTGCACTCTCCTTGACTTAAAGGGCCAGCACAGCTGTCCGTAATATCACTAATTAAGTAACCTTGGGTATTTAAGACTTGCTACTCCTTTTGGCCAGTGCTTGTTCAACGTGTCCCTGTAGCTTGTCTCTTGTATTAGTTGTTCAGGTCCCTCTATGCCTGTGTTTGGTGTAACTTTGTTTCTGCTTGCAGATCCCATTACCCTACACCAGTCTCCGTCTCCGGACCTCAGCCTGATCCCATTAACCTGCACCAGTCTCCGCTCCTGAACTCCAGCCTAATCCCTGTGACCTGCACCAGTCTCAGTTCTGGACTTCTGCCTGATCCCGTTAACCTGTACCTGGTCCAGATCGGCTCCTGCATTTAGTGACTCTTGCTGATCCCGGCTTCCGTGCATCTAGGCCCTCTGCGGTTACGCCCGACAGTCCCTTTATAGGGGTTCGCTCGAGGTGGGAGTCCGGTGCATGGTCCAGTGGGTCCACTCCCAGGACTATCCTTACACAATGTGTGGACAGTGGAGTGTGCTTTATTATCACATATAAAAAGTCCCAACAACTTCTTAATGTTTTCTAACATTTTTATCATAAATATTCTGTGGAATTCATGCTATAGATTGTAGTTTACAGTGCATCTACAGGTTAGTAGCATCTGCCCTCTCTCTGGGATATCTGCTTGTTACCAACAGATGGGTACCAGACGGCCTTAGTGTACCAAGGCTTCTGGAACCTATTAGTGTTATAGTTTCTTTTCAAAAGCTAGAATCTTTTTAAATGTTTTAAAAAAAATAAATAAAAAAATACAAAAAAACAAAACTGCTACCAAGGCTCTGATCACATTGGGTGGCAGATGCCACATATGCGTACTTTTGGTATTTTTACATTTTTCTTGAATCCTGACAAGGCATAAAAAATTACAGCCAAAAATGCACTAACCAGAGGAGACTGTTATTATGTACAGTAGTTTGGTGCAGACACATGTAGAAAACAAACAACAGTATTTATGCAACGTGTGAACTCGGCCTTACAGAGACAAAAAAGTATTAAGTTATATAGTGAAGCTTTCTTAAAGATGAGAAAGTTCTGGAAACTACAAATATGAATGAATAATCAAAAAATAAGTCCACAGGTCCGAACTAGAGATGAGCTCGAGGTACAGATGATGTCCTGGCTCACACGGGGTACACAGGAAGGTATTCGGCCTCCCATCTAGCCGCCAGGTATCACTGGCGTGGATGGTGGACCAGAGTCCCGTGAATGAATCCACTCAACCATCCCGGATACACAGAACAGTCTTGGATTGGGGTCCACTACCTGCAGTCCCAAGTGTCTGCTGAATGACCCTCACTGCTGCCACCTTGCCATGGTTCTCTATCCATGTTCTGCTTTCTCTTCTTACAAAGATGGGAGGTCTGGAAGACATGCAAGTAATAAAAGAATATTAGAAATTTTTTTCTTATTCGAAGTTATTACATATGAAAGGGGGTCAAATCAAGTAGTCGAGGAAAACCCTTTTAGGCTATGTGCGCACTGGGAAATGAAATTTCCTTGCGTAAATTCCGCAGGCTCTCAAAGATCTTATCACCTGTGGAAAAAATCCGCATCAAATCCGCACCCAAATCCGCATGCGGATTGTCGCGTTTTGTTGCGGATTTGGTGCGGAATTGGTGCGGATTTGGTGCGGTTTTTCCGCAAGCTGTTCCCTGCGTGATTTTTACATTAGATTAGGGAAAACCCGCAGCTACCTGCGGAAAAGAAGTGACATGCACTTGTTTTTGTTGCGGGATTTCCGCAGCAAAACATGCAGCTGTCAAATTCCGCCTAGTGCGCACAGGATTTTTTTTCTCCATAGGATTTGCTGGTGATTCACTGCAGAGATGTTATGAACATTTTCTGCAGCGAAACATGCAGCAAATCTGCGGAAAATCCGCGGCAAAATCCGGTAAGTGCGCACATAGCCTTAAGGTAAAATAATCAGCAAAAAAACATAGATAATGTCTCTGCACTGCAAGCTAATAGGGCAGGTGTATTTTAATGTTTTCTTACCATACTGACTATGAATATTATAAAGAGGGGTCTTGTGATGCTAGTACTCGTAGGACGAAGGAAAACAGATTTACATTCTGAATCATCACTTCTCATGTCCTTATAGCCACACAACATATGGGGTATTTAGTAAGTAAATCCTTAGAGAGGGACCCTCTGCGCAGATCTTAAAATTGACTGCTAAAAGCAATCTTTTTTTTGTAGAAGCAACATTTTATCTTTGAACACAGATACAGGGAGTGCAGAGCTATGTCTGATACTTCATGATGAGATTGTAGGCTTGGCCTTTTACAATGTAAAAAATGTAAACCTACAAATTGCTTTCTTTAAAGCAGCAGTAAATAGATATTCTATAAGGTAGGCGCAGAGGCAGGGGAAGTGCATCATATCAAAAGAATTCTATTGACAATAATCTTCAGACCGATTGTCTGGATGGAGAACTGGAAATTAGAATGCAGACGTTTGCTAAATCAAAGAAAATATTTAGACTGAATATTGGTTAATACCAGAACATAACTTATATTGGATAATATAGAGGGTTCTGAATAGCCCAGAGCATGAAGCTCATTAGTCCTCTTGACGGTGACATTACTGAGTTACTGATATCACCACTCATGAGACATTCCGGATTTCGTGCTGCTCCCGATGTGATCCAGTGAGAACGGAGATGGGCGGTCACGTTACTGACATAATCACTGCTTGTCATAGTCGTCTGGTATCGCAGAGCGCAGCCTGACCAGGTGTGACCTATGAAGCATCAATCTCAGAATGAGGATCTATAGATTGTACTACAGAATTGGTGGACTGTCAGAGCTGCAGGGATTATTTTTTTTTTTATAATAAAATGGTGAATTGGACAGTATCTTCTCTTTCTTTCTCTCTTTATATGGTTTTCAAGTTTACATTTGTGAATTACATCAAATTGAGTGGATTACTTTGGATCTGCATGGCTTTTTTTTAATGAATTGGTCTAATAGACACCTCTCCTTTGCTAACACCAGGGCTTGATGACAGCTAACATTACACAGCTGACAATAATCTGAACTACCATTACGCTAACTGCCACTGCATCAGGGCAATCGGGAAGAGCCAAGGTGAAGCGCCATAACTGATCTGATGCATGCAATGTGATGGACCACTTCTGGGGCAGATGCCATCTGCTATTTTTATGCTGGGAAGGGCCCAATAACCATGAACCCTCCCTACCTAACAATATCAGCTCACAGCTGTCTGCTTTAGTTTGGCTGTTTATCAAAAATAGTGGGGACTCATGTAGTTTCTTTCATTTATTTATTTATTTATTTAATCATAAAAAGCTGACCAATAAGCTCCATAATTTGCAATTTTATTCTATGTTACGGAGTTGTGCAATTAAATGTCTATATGTCTGTCTGTATATCTATCTGTATCTATCTATTATCTATCTCTATAGGATTCATTGGTGTCCAAACAATCCTAGAAAAATGCCAATGAGAAATGCATCGAGAATGAGGCAAAAATGTGGCAAAACGCGTGATTTTGCTGCTGCATTTTTAATGCCAAGAGATGCAGCTGTGACGCCCTGGCAAAGCCAGGTTGTCACAGAAAGAGTTAATCCTCCTTGGTAACCTGATCCCACACCGATGCAGCAGGACAAACCACATCCCCCAGGGTAAGAGAAAAGCAGAGCAGAGGGGAGGGGCTGGAGCAGAGTGTGTGGAGAGACAGACAGAAGAGGAGTCTAGAGTTGTAGCTCCCAGGCTGATAGTGAAGCGTGCTCCGAAAGGGCCGGGACAGGCTGTTAGTGAGGAAGGGGCCAGAGGTAGCCGGGGCAGGGTAGTGGCCCACCGGTACCCAGGGTGACCCGGATCACTGCAGGGGAGTGGATTCCCCGTTCCTGGCTGAGGAGAAAGAGGAAGAGAGTGGAGAGAGAGGCACCTGGCTGCAGGGAAAGAACAACAGGAGCTGCTGCACCGTGTGTGGGACACTAACACCCCCGTACCGAAGGCTGCGGACACCGGCAATTCCTAGTTTACCAGTGACTCTGTGTGAAATACTTGTGAGTACGACCGTGCCCTCAAGCACCGCACCACAGCACTGCGCCCTGCTCCCTGCTTATCCCCGAACGGGCCCCGGGACCAACTGCCCCTACCCACGGAGGGGTTAACATCCAAAGCTGCATCCCAACACCGTTCCCGGGAGTCCCGCACCTTCATCGCAGCGGTGGTGTCCACCATCACCACAACCCGTGGGTGGCGTCACGGACAATCTCCCTTACCAAATCCCCTTTTACTGTGGAGCCTGGGATCACAGACTGGGTCACGCTACCGTGATACCCACAGAAGTGACCCCGTGGCCCGGATCTGAGTACCCCCTGGTCCCCGGGCGACACATTTGGCGTCACGAACAGGATCGAACCCATCCAGTTACCTGGAGGAAGTGCGCCTTGTTCTGGACTGTCAGCGGTGTTCCGCTGCAAAAATTTTGAAAGTCGCCATCTTTGCCGCCATTTTGGGCGCGAAAATCTCCCGCCCAGCACCTTCTTCCCCAAGCGGTGGGCGCGAAAAAGAGGCTCCGCCCCCTGAGAACGCGGGCGGAAGTGAAGCTCCGGAGGACCGGAAGCGAAAGGAAAACTTTAAAAGTTGTTAGAAGGACTGCTCCTGAGTACCAAGGGGGAGCAGGAGGAAGGAACCGCAGTTTATGTGACCAGGACTGTAAAGGCAGGGACGCCAGGACTTTGCCTAATTCCGTTCCTGGACAAGCAGTAGCCGCAACCCCGATGACATCTTACCCGGCTCCGGCGGTCCGCCCAGCCGCCACGGTGATGACGTTGGCTCCGGCAGTCCACCCGGCCGCAACGGAGGTGGCACCCGATTGGAAGTCTGCCCCAGATGTGGCGCCAGCCGCTCCCAGGTACCCCGTCACAGCTGTGGAGCAGCCGGAGTGCACCTGCAGAGAGGAGGAGCAGGCCAGTGAGAGATGGAGCCCTCGGCAGTTAGCGAGGCCGGTTGTAGCCGGCGCCGAGGGCATCCAAGTGGGCCTGGCTTCTGAGCAGGAGGCAGAGCACGGAACCCGTGCCCCGTACTGGGAGTGGCGGCAGCGGCAGTGGTAGTGGAGCATGGACGGCTACCCACAAGTTAAAAAGTTGACTGTTTTATGGACTGTCACCCCTGTTGAACGCCCTCAAGTTCAGGAGGAGGCCATCTGCTCTGCAGGTGTGGGGTGGCAGAACAGTTTAAAGTTCTAGAAAATGCACCTCCCGATGTGGGAAGATGTATGATTGTAATGTGTTGATTTTTCCTTTTTTCAATTTCAATAAATGTTGGTGTCCAGACGGCCTGAGGACGGGCCGTGTTTTACCAAGGGGGTGTGTGATGCCCTGGCAAAGCCAGGTTGTCACAGAAAGAGTTAATCCTCCTTGGTAACCTGATCCCACACCGATGCAGCAGGACAAACCACATCCCCCAGGGTAAGAGAAAAGTAGAGCAGAGGGGAGGGGCTGGAGCAGAGTGTGTGGAGAGACAGACAGAAGAGGAGTCTGGAGTTGTAGCTCCCAGGCTGATAGTGAAGCGTGCTCCGAAAGGGCCGGGACAGGCTGTTAGTGAGGAAGGGGCCAGAGGCAGGGTAGTGGCCCACCGGTACCCAGGGTGACCCGGATCACTGCAGGGGAGTGGATTCCCCGTTCCCGGCTGAGGAGAAAGAGGAAGAGAGTGGAGAGAGAGGCACCTGGCTGCAGGGAAAGAACAACAGGAGCTGCTGCACCGTGTGTGGGACACTAACACCCCCGTACCGAAGGCTGCGGACACCGGCAATTCCTAGTTTACCAGTGACTCTGTGTGAAATACTTGTGAGTACGCCCGTGCCCTCGAGCACCACACCGCAGCACTGCGCCCTGCTCCCTGCTTATCCCCGAACGGGCCCCGGGACCAACTGCCCCTACCCACGGAGGGGTTAACATCCAAAGCTGCATCCCAACACCGTTCCCGGGAGTCCCGCACCTTCATCGCAGCGGTGGTGTCCACCATCACCACAACCCGTGGGTGGCGTCACGGACAATCTCCCTTACCAAATCCCCTTTTACTGTGGAGCCTGGGATCACAGACCGGATCACGCTACCGTGATACCCACAGAAGTGACCCCGTTGCCCGGATCTGAGTACCCCCTGGTCCCCGGGCGACACACAGCAATGGTGTAGAAAATTCTTTATCCCAATACTCACTCAATGTGTGCTCATACCCTAATACTCTGACAACAATGTTTACGTCTCATAATATAGCAATGGAAAAACCTATTTATTTTTTCTGAAATAGTTTTTATGGCTTAAAAGCACAAAAAAAAACAAACCAAACACTATCTAAATGGCATATCGCTGTAATCGTACTGACCAGAAAAGTAAAGCTGTCTTATCACATTTATGACATGATGAACAGCGTAAAAGAAAACAATTCCTAAATTGCTGTTTGTTCTTGATTCTGCCTCACAAAAAACATTGTGGCCCTAAATGGTGCCAATGAAAACGTCAAATCATTCTGAAAAAACAGGTCCTCACATGACTGTCAGCAGAAAAATTAAAAACTATAGCCTTCAAAATTCAGTTGTATAAAAACCTTTATTTTGTAAAAAATAGTGTAAAAAATGTATATAAATCTGGTATTATGCTAATCGTACTGACCTGAGGAATAAAGCCACCTAATCACTTATCCCGCAAGATGAACTGCATAAAAATAGTAATAAAGCCAATTCTTCTACTGCTGTTGATATGTTTATTCTGTCTCCCAAAGATCGCAGTAAGGCACAGCTAACATTTATCCTGTGTTCTACGTTGAGCGCTTACTCTGGGGAATATATGTAAATCTCTGAAAAACATGATTCAGACAAAATTGTTCATGGAAAATTCACTGTAATGAGGCAGATGGAGTTACTTTGAACTCCCATCTGGCCTATGGTCAGGCGGTGTCCATCTTTCTACATGTCTGTTTAGGCATGCCCAAAAGTAGAGTAAGGCTGCTTTCACACATCCGATTTGAGCCGTGCGGCTCAATCCAGCTGTGAAACCTATGCAACGGATGCGGTGAAAACACCGCATCCTTTGCATAAGTTTTTTACATGCAGCCTGTCTGGTTTTTGCCGCTTGCAGCATGCTACTGAGCATGCACAGTGGCAAAAACCGCATGCAGGGATGCATTGGGAAAAGCGTTGCATCGGCCGGATGTGGCGCGATGCGGTTTATTTTGCCGCACAAAAAAACGTGCCAGGCAACGTTCCATACGGTCGCCGCATCGGCTAAATCTGCAGCAAAAACCAGACCGAACGCAAGGCCATGCGGCACAATGCGGCACTAATTAAAGTCTATGCAGGAAAAACGCAACCGGCAGCAAAAAAAACCGGTTGCGTTTTTCCTGCAAAGTGCCGGATTGTGCCGCATAGCAAAAAACGGATGTGTGAAAGCAGCCTTAGCAACCGTTTTGTGCACCTTTGAAAGAAGTGTCTGGAATGACGTTGCCGCCGCTTCACCTGAATCACATATTTCGGAGATCTAGATGGAAACCCTGTTGAAAGTGCTCAGCATAGAGCACAGGATAAATGTGAACTGAAAATGTTCTGTACCCCAAATTGCCACCTGAATGGCAACCCACAAAAAATCAAGTCCCCACTTAGGTCTGTCATCCGTTAATGGAAATATAAGGGGCTTCCACATTACTGGGAGCGCCAAGGTTCTAGAAAAGTGCTATGTTCCCCCAAAAATAGAAATCTAGCATTATCTGTGATCCGAAATACAAATGCCCCGCCCCTGCCATCTGAGCCTCACAATGGGTCTAAACCACAGTAAGGCTATGTGCACACATTGCGTAGTGTCCATGCTGAAAAATCTGCAGTGATTTGGCAGTGCATGTGCGCTTCAAATTACTGCAGAAACACTGCGTAATGGATGCAGTGTGTCTGCAGAATAGATGCCGGTTTCATGCGCTCTGGATGCTGTCTCTCCCATAGACAGAGTGGGAGCAGCATCCAAATGTCACAAAATAAGTGACATGATACTTTTTTGAGCGCATCGATTTGGATCAAAATTTCAGCATGCAAATCGCTGCGCTCTCAAACGTAATGTGCAGATGGATTATGCACAATCTTCATAGATTGTGCTGGGGACGCAGGACGCATGCGTTTACGTTGCAGTGCAATATGCAGCGTAAACGCATGAAATTACGCAACGTGCGCACATAGCCTTTATGTCCACATGTTTGATATTGTTGTAGTGAAAAAACTCTCTTAATATACAATGTGTGTGTCTCCAGAAGCACGAGCTGGGCACAATATACGAACACTACAATGAACTGGTCAAAGCAAGGGCTAAAGCGGGCTTTACACGCTGCGACATCGCTAATGCAAACTCGTTGGGGTCACGGAATTCGTGACGCACATCCGGCCGCATTAGCGATGCCGTTGCGTGTAACACCGATAAGCGATTTTGCATCGTTGCAAAAACGTGCAAAATCGCTAATCGGCGACACAGGGGTCCATTCTCAAATCTCGTTACTGCAGCAGTAACAAGGTTGTTCCTCGTTCCTGCGGCAGCACACATCGCTGCGTGTGACACGGCAGGAACGAGGAAGCTCCCCTTACCTGCCTCCCGGCCGCTATGAGGAAGGAAGGAGGTGGGCGGGATGTTACGTCCCGCTCAGCTCCGCCCCTCCGCTGCCATTGGGCGGCGGTTCAGTGACGTCGCTGTGACGCCGCACGGACCGCCCCCTTAGAAAGGAGGCGGTTCGCCCATCACAGCGACGTCGCCGGACAGGTATGTATGTGTGACCGGTCTGGGCGATGTTGTGCGGCACGGGCAGCGATTTGCCCGTGTCGCGCAACAGATGGGGGCGGCTACCCACACTAGCGATATCGGGACCGATATCGCAGTGTGTAAAGTAGCCTTTACTTATAATAATTCTTAATTCTACAACATTCACTGCATTTGACATCATAGGTGTTTTCAAGAGACAAAATCATCACTATACACATAGATTAATTCCCAGAGGGGTGTAATTTCCAAAATGAAGTCACTTGAAGGGATTTCTGCTGTTCTGGCGCTTATGGGTTCTGCAAATGGAGTCAGCAAACTGTTCTAAGAAAATGTATGCTCCAAATATCAAACGACGCTCATTCCCTCCCGAGCTCTGCGGTGGTCCAAACAATACTGCACAGTCGCATGTGGGGTATTGCCACTTTCAGGAAAAATTGTGCACCACGTTATGGGGGATTTACTTACCTATTCCCCTTGTGAAAATTGAAAATCTGATGTTAAAACAACATTTTAGCGGTAAAAATGTAATTATTTGTTTTCCACCATCCGATAGTACAAAATAGTCTAAAACCTTGTGACACACCTGTAGTGGCAATATGCTCACTGCACCCCTAGATGAATTCATTGAGGAGTGTAGTTTGTAAAATGGGGTCACTTTTGGGGATTATCTTCTGTTTTGGCATTTCAAGGGTTCTTCAAACATGGCGTGGGGTCCGCAATCTATTCATGCCAAAATTGAGCTCAAAATTCAAACAGTGCTTTTTCCGAGTCATGCCGTGCACCCAAACAGTAGTTTTCCACCATATATGAGGAATCAGTGTACTCAAGAGAAATTTCATAACAATTTTCTTGGTGCATTTTATTATGTTACTCCTATGAAAATACAACATGTGGGGCTAAAGCAAGATTTATATGGCAAAAATGTGTTGGCTTTTTTTTTCACAGCTTGACGCTTTAAAATGTTTTGAAGCACCTGGGGTTCATAGTGTTCCCCACACATCTAGATAAATTCCTTAAAGGGTCTAGTTTCCAAAATGGGGTCACATGTCAGGGGGTTTCCACTGTTTAGGTACATCAGAGGCTCTCCAAATGTGTCATGGCATCCATTAACTATTCCAGCCAGTTTTGCATACGAAAATTCAAATGGCGCTCATTCCCCTCCGAGTCCTGACGTGTGGCCAAACAGTAGTTTTTCACACACATAGCATATCAACATACTGTGAAGAAATTGCACAACAAATTGTATGGTGCAATTTTTTCAGTAAGCCTTGTAAAAATAAAACAATTTTTTTGTGCGCAAAATGTGATTTTTTTTATTTTCAAACCTCAATATTATAAAAAATCTGTGAAGTACCTGTGGGTTTAAAGCACTCACCACACATCTAGATAAATTCCTAGAGGGGACTTGTTTCCAAAATGGTCTCTTGTTGGGTGTTTTCACTGTTTAGGCACATTAGGGGCTCTCTAAATGTGACATAGCATCCACTAACAATTCCATACAATTTTGAATTTTAAAAAGTCAAATGATGCTCCTTTCTGAGCCCTGCCATGCACCAAAACAGTAGTTTTACACCACATATGGAGTATTGACGTACTCAATAAATTTTGTGATACTTTTTTCTCCTGTTACACTTGTGAATATAGAAAATTTGCGGCAAAAATAACATTTTTGTGGGAAAAAGTAAAAGTTTATTTTTTTCCTTCCACATTGCTTTAGTTTCTGTAAAGCATCTGAAGGTTTAATAAAATTGAATGTGGTTTTGAGCACTTTGAGGAGTGCAATTTTTAGAATGGTCACACACAAAGATGCCTACCCTCTGCCAAGAATTGAAAAATCGTTGGCCGCTTTGAAGTCTGCTACTTACTTTTCCACCCTTGATCTCACCAGCGGGTACTGGCAGGTGGCAGTCACCGAGGAGGAGCGGGAGAAGACCGCGTTCGCTACTCCGATGGGTCTATGTGAGTTTAATAGCATGCCATTCGGGCTGTGCAACGCACCCGGGACGTTCCAGAGTTTGATGGAGTGTTGCCTGGGCCACTGCAACTTTGAGACCGTTTTGTTGTATCTGGACGACGTCATCGTCTACTCCAAGACCTACGAAGCAGACCTGGAGCACCTGGCTGAGGTGTTTGACGCTCTGTCCAAATACGGAATGAAGCTCAAGCCATCCAAATGTCACTTACTGAAACCGAAGGTGCAGTACTTAGGACATGTGGTGAGTGCTGAAGGTGTGGCACCTGACCCCGAAAAGATCACAGCCATACAGAATTGGCCGCGGCCCACTACCGTCAGAGAAGTGCGGCAGTTCCTGGGCCTGATGGGGTACCATTGGAGGTTCGTCAAGGGGTACACCCAAATGGCAGCCCCCTTGCAGGACCTTCTGGTGGGCCAGACTGTACACGGCAAATCTTCAGGGCCCCCATTCAAATGGGGCCAGTAACAAGAAGACTCCTTTGAACGGATGAAGTCTGTCCTGACCGGGGACGAAATCCTGGCTTATCCCGATTACGGTCTCCCGTTTGTGTTGTATACGGATGCCAGTAATGTGGGATTGGGGGCCGTCTTGTCACAGATGCAGAAGGACAAGGAGAAGGTGTTCGCCTATGCCAGCCAGAAGTTAAGACCTATGGAGAGGAACCCAGAAAATTATAGCTCCTTCAAGTTGGAATTTCTGGCACTCGTCTGGGCTGTGACAGAAAGATTCAAGCACTACTTTGCTGCCACCAAGTTCACGGTGTGCACAGATAATAATCCATTGACTCACTTGGATACGGCGAAACTGGGAGCCCTGGAGCAATGATTGGTCACACGGTTAGCCAATTATGATTTTGTTATAAAATTCAGGGCTGGCCGCAAGAACACTAACACTGTCCAGGATGCCCCATTTGTTCGATGATGGGAGGGATGAAGATGACTTGGAAGAAGTAGAGCTACCTGCATTCCATCAGCCCCTGCCCGAAGAGCAGTCCAGATCCAGTGTGCACCAGCAGGAGATGACCTGTAACCCATTGCCCCATCACAGCTGGCAAGAAGCCCAGGATCGGGACCCTGCGATCAAATTGGTCAAAGTGTTGCTGGCCAGAGCTGATGCCTGTCTTGGACCAGGTGCCCCAGAGGAGGCCAGAAAATTGTGGCAAGACCAAAGTCGGCTTTATCTGCACCAAGGCAAGCTATGCAGGAGCTTGACTAACCCCAAGACTCACGAGAGAATCTGCCAGATCGTGGTTCCCAAGTCGAACGTCCCAGTGGTGCTGGAGGCATATCATGATGGAGCTGGGTACTTTGGGTAGAAGAAGCTAGAGTTGTTGCTAAGGAGTCGCTTCTACTGGATAAAAATGAGAGACTCCATAGAGGCCTGATGTAGGAATTGTGGCCTCTGTGCCTTGAGGAGGCAAGATGGCACTAGTCAACAGGCACCACTTCAGCCGATTGTCACCAAGCAGCCCCTGGAGATCGTGGCTCTAGACCATGTCAAGCTAAACCCGGCCGAAGTGGCTACACGTATGCGCTCACGATGGTTGACCACTACTCACGGTTCCTTGTGGTGGTGCCTGTTAAAGATTTGACTGCCAGTACTGCGGCAAAAGCATTCCAGGCCCACTTCTGTAGGACGCATGGGTACCCCAACCGAGTCCTTATGGATCAGGGCACTGCATTTGAAGCTGAGATTTTTCAGGAGTTCTGAAGCCTGTACGGTTGCAAGAAGATCCGCACTACGCCCTACCATGCGCAGATGAATGGGATGTGCGAGAAGATGAACCACCTGGTGATCAATATGCTGAAAACCCTTCCCCTGGAAGAGCGGAACCAGTGGTCTGAAAAACTGCCAACCTGGTAGACATCTACAACAACATTCCAGTGAGATCAACCAAGTGTACCCCAGCCTACCTGATGAGAGCTCGACCTGGAAGACTCCCAGTGGACTTGGAGATGGAGGTTGAATTGCCTGAAACCTGTGCACCCGGAGAAGATTGGGACTCACATCGCCAAGCTCAGTACAAGCAGAATCAGAAGTGCGTTGAGGAAAGTTTTAATCAAACCCGGGAACGGCAAGAAAGGAACTTTAACAAACAAGCGAAAGCAGCTCCCTTCGCCCCTAGTGAAATTGTGTTAAAGAGAAAGCGGAAACAACACAAGTTAGATGACCAATGGGAGAAGGCGCCGTATATCATACAGCCGTCCAACTTCGACAATCAAAAGACCTGCTTGATCAGCAAGGATCACAGGAGAACTACAGCTATGGTATCTCGGGACCATCTGAAAAGGTGCCCAGAACCCTTAAGAAAGACGGAAGAGCCTCAGCCTCAAGTGGTGGAAGGAAGGAAGAGAGTGATCCATACCATTCTAAGGGATTTTCCGGAAAATTGGCCTATGCAGAATGGAGCAGTAAGAGTCCCTGTGTTAACATTCTTACAACCCGTGGAAGAACCAGAACAGGAAAGGATTACTGACACTGCACCCACTACAGCACCTAGAGTAGCATCTGTCCCCTTGCCACGCACACGTAGGGTCTTACCAGTTACACCCAGCACTGAGGATGAGGAACCTGCAGGGAATGTAGCTATGTCATCAGACTGGGATGAGGGTCCAGCATTAAGGAGGTCAACCCATAATAACTTTGGTCAACCTCCACGGGGGTACAGAGAAGAGTGTTAAAAAATGTTATAATGCCAGTAGTTTTACGATGCCGTAGAACTGTTATGTATCGGTGTTTTTGCTTATTATTTTCCGCAGTTTGTTGTTTTTCATGTAGAAATGTTAGCAAATGAATGCTTGAGTAACCTAACCAATTGTAAATGAACGAAGAAGTTACCTGATTAACAACCAGATTTCTTTACAGAGTGTACACCCGGTACTTGGACTCAGTTACTTTTATATCTGTAAGTAAATATGGACCATGGTCATAGGACTGGCGTGACCAACACAAACTTGGGCATTGTATATAGTTCAACCTCCTGTGCCAACCAGAGTCCTCTAAAACCACGCCCGGGACCTTAACCTCATTATGGACCCTCGGATAGGTTTCCAGGGGGTCAGGTTGTTTGGGTGGCAAGTTATTGGGATCCGGGACATTGGGACTGGACTGTCACAGGAAGGGGCTGCAACAGAGCAGGTTGAGCCTCCGTTGCCACAAAAAACGGTAGCGTCCCACCATTGGGCGATGAACTCATTAAAGTTAAGTAACGTTTAAGAAAAGTGCCTCCCTTGCAAGTGATGAAAATTTCAAATAAAAATGTTAACCCCTTTCTTACTTTTTCTACAGTTAAAAAAAATAAATAAATAAACCTCTGGTGTCCTGTAGCTCGGGGACGAGCTACGTTTAACCAAGAGGGAATGTGAGACCCTGGCCTATCAGGTCGTCACAGGACATTGAACAATCTGCCCTTCACATGGTGTCCATCTCCTCCTTGGTTATGGGTCCCTGGCCTTTAGTGTTGCTAAGAACAAGCTAATCAAAACCCTAGAAACACTCTGCACCACACCCACCAGACACACCAATGGGTGGCCTGAAGGGAATAGGGCCGCCCACTTGGGGGGTTGGTAAGGGAGGGTCAGGAGTGTTAGGAGCAGGTCAGTTGAGTGGTGACTCTTGAGAGGAGAGGTCACATGTTAGTTGGAGGAGGTTAGGAGCTGGGCTCCTCTGTTACTAGGTGGAAGATGTTGGTCTGGGCCTGGTAGGAGCTGGAACTCCGGTCGCAGGGGATCATGTCAAGGGGCACGGAACTGCCGAGCAAGGCAGCTGGCGGCCTTGAGCCACCTCCGGGCAGGGGCCATGGAATGACGGGGTAGGTGGACCCTAGGCCGGGAAGCAGCTTCAAGCATCCTGGTAATTTACCCGATGAGGGCGAAGACTTCATGATTCGTCCTCCACCCACTCCAAAATCGGGGTACTAGCGCAACGAGGGGAATAGGACTTTCCCAGTACATAGTCCAGAAAATCCCAAGCCTGAATCCTGAGAGCAAGCTCACTTCGTTAGCCATACGGGTGAGCTGGACCCGACTAGTGCTATACTACAGGGGCCAACCAGTAAAGAAAGTGCCAAGAAAAAGGTCACAGGCTAACAAGCAACACCATCGGGCACGGGATCCCAGCATACTCCCTCCCTGCTACAGTAGTATTAAGAATACTAAGAATTCCGGTTTACAAGTTGTCGGTGTCAGCGTTATTGGACTGAGTGAGTACGCAGTGACCCTTTCCTCCCCAACGGTGCTTCCCATTCACCATCACCAAGCCCCGGGGCACTTCCCCCCTACCCACGGAGGGGTTAAACACCTGGCTGCCATTCCATCACCACTGGGCGCTCCCAACAGCTGCGGTGGTAGTCCACCTTACTACACACCGTGGGTGGCATCACTAACTCTAACCACAAAATCCCCTGTAAATACCCCCCTTTTATTTCGGGTGACCGCGCGACCCCTCCTGGGTCCGGAGACCCCTCGAGCCACCGTGGATCCGGATTCAAGTAGCAGCCTGGCTGTTGGTGCTGGGGCGGTACAACAGCATGACGTCACAGTCAGTAGACAGCAAAACAAGAATGCCGTGGAGACACCATCACATGTTTCTCAACGCTGGCAGGAACCACGGGAAGGGCAGTCTCCAGTCAAGGAAACCGCCTATACCAAAACATGGTATCCATCCACAGACAGCTGTTTCGAAGTATTTGCCCCTCAGCAGTGTGGAGTAGGAAACTGGCTAGTGGGAGCAATGCCTAGTAGAAGACTAAATGAGTAAGGATGGTTGACCTCGGGGAGATCAACATCCAACACAGCGGTAACACCATCACGTGTTTCTCAATGCAGTGACACTAGAACAAGACCCCCTGAGAAAATATACAAAACAAGAATGCCGCGGAGACACCATCACATGTTTCTCAATGCTGGCAGAAAACTAGCCAGGTGTTTCACCGTGAAGGAACAACCATGGAAAGGGCAGTCTCCAGTCAAGGAAACCGCCTATACCAAAACATGATATCCATCCACAGACAGCTGTTTCGGGGTATTTGCCCCTCATCAGTGTGGAGTAGGAAACTGGCTAGTGGGAGCAATGCCTAGTAGAAGACTACATAGGTAAGGATGGTTGACCTCGGGGAGATCAACATCCAACACCGCGGAGACACCATCACGTGTTTCTCAACGCAGTGACACAAGAACAAGGCCCCTGGGAAAATATGAAAAACAAGAATGCCGCGGAGACACCATCACATGTTTCTCAACGCTGGCAGGAAACTAGCCAGGTCTTTCACCGGGAATTCTTGTTTTGCATATTTTACCAAGGAGCATTGTTGTTTAGCATATTTTCCCAGGGGGCCTTGTTCTAGTGTCACTGCATTGTGCGCACCCACAGACAGGACCATCTTTTCAATGTGTTCTGTGTAGGATCGGATGGCATACGGTAGCAGTTCCGTGTGCTTCCGATCCTACAAAAAAACACATCGGACGCTGTATGTCCTCCATTCCGTTATTATTGAACATGTCCTATTCTGTTCCGTAATAACAGACCATGACTCAATACAAGTCAATGGGCCCGAAAAATCCCCGGAAGCCGCATGGAAGCACTTCCGTGTTACCTCCGTCGGGTGCCCGTGCAGTCTGTGTCCCGCTCCCGCACCAGCCCCACGGCTGCTCGCACTGCAGTGTGTCAGCATATGCCTGCATATGCCTACTCGCTGCTGCTTTTCACACACAGCAATATTACTGGTGAGGTCGCTGATACGTCACAAAACTTGTGATGTTTCAGTGATCTCGCTAGCGATCTAGCTATGTGTGATGGGGGCTTTAGAGTAGTGAGCCGCCAGAGTATTCTGTCTATAAGTTACCAGCTAATTGATCTTATTGATCTTATTGAATGAAGCAAATAGTTGTATGTCTCCCATCATAAACCTTATTGTGAGGCTTGATTAACCTGCCCACAGAACATACAGAGCTTAAAAGGGGCTATCTGTTCTAGAATAAAAAGTGTGCAATCACTCTGTGTGACTGCAGACTTCTGAATCTCCCTGTGCGCTGCAAGGATTTGTCGGTGTCTTCACCAGGAATGGCGGTCAAGTATTCGATATTCATACTCCCTGCCAGAACCTAAAGGCTCCGTCACACTAAGCAACATCGCTAGCAACATCGCTGCTAACGAACAACGTTTGTGACGTAGCAGCGATGTTGCTAGTGATGTCGCTGTGTGTGACATCCAGCAACAACCTGGCCCCTGCTGTGAGGTCGTTGGTTGTTGCTGAATGTCCTGGGCCATTTTTTAGTTGTTGCTGTCCCGCTGTGAAGCACAGATCGCTGTGTGTGACAGCGAGAGAGCAACAACTAAATGTGCAGGCAGCAGGAGCCGGCTTCTGCTGAGGCTGGTAACCACAGTAAACATCGGGTAACCAAGAAGCCCTGTCCTTGGTTACCCGATATTTACCTTCGTTACCAGCCTCCGCCGCTCTCACTGTCAGTGCCGGCTCCTGCTCTGTGCACATGTAGCTGCAGGACACATCGGGTTAATTAACCCGATGTGTGCTGTAGTTAGGAGAGCAGGGAGCCAGCGCTAAGCAGTGTGCGCTGCTCCCTGCTCTGTGCACATGTAGCTACAGCACACATCGGGTAATTAACCCAATGTGTGCTGTAACTAGGAGAGCAGGGAGCCAGCGCTCAGTGTGCGCTGCTCCCTGCTCTCTGCACGTGTAGCTGCGTGCGCTGGTAACCAAGGTAAATATCGGGTTGGTTAACCGATATTTACCTTAGTTACCAAGCGCAGCATCTTCCACGCGGCGCTGGGGGCTGGTCACTGGTTGCTGGTGAGCTTACCAGCAACTCGTGTAGCGACGCTCCAGCGATCCCTGCAAGGTCAGGTTGCTGGTGGGATCGCTGGAGCGTCGTAGTGTGACATCTCACCAGCAACCTCCTAGCAACTTACCAGCGATCCCTATCGTTGTTGGGATCGCTGGTAAGTTGTTTAGTGTGACTGGACCTTAACTGTATAGAACTAGGCCTCGTCTACTAGTAGGGTTCTGGCCCGAAGTATTCATATTGAATACTTGACCGCTGTTCCCAATTCAGACACCGAGGAGGATTAACAAGTCTGATTTCATATAGTGATCATTCAAGACTGAACAACCCCTTTAATGTTATAGGAAGCCAATTACATTGGGCATATTAATTGCATGAGTATATTTACAGATTGACACTAGTCTACAATAACATTTACATGGATTTAGGGGGAAAAATAACAGGAGTTCTTCTTTAATAAAACTATGATGCTTTTCCTTGATGAGCAGCTTCTTTAAGCAGTCAAGTGGCCTAAATAATATTTAGATAGAAAACTAGCTCTTTGAGGTCTCTTCAGACCCGGGAGCATAATGCACATAAGATGTAAAGAACAATAAAAAAAAATATTCTCACCCCACTG
The DNA here is from genome assembly GCF_048569485.1 of Anomaloglossus baeobatrachus. NCBI lineage: Eukaryota > Metazoa > Chordata > Amphibia > Anura > Aromobatidae > Anomaloglossus > Anomaloglossus baeobatrachus. Next base: position 246,922,800 of record NC_134353.1, read on the forward strand.
CTCACATCTCCAACGACTAATGCTGCTCTCTGCCAGATGTCCAGTGCTCAGTAGTGTTGCATCTCTGGCCAAATATTTACTCTAAACCGGGGCTTCTGGCTGTAAGCAGGCCCTAGATTTAAATTCGAGCCCCGAGTAACCTCAATACCACAAAAAAATATGAGACAAGCAAAATGCATGAATGCTGCAAAAAGTGATTTTTTTTATTATTATTCCAATTCGGCACCACAGAAAAGATCCGTTTCGACCTATTCAAGATCTTTGTCAAGGATACCTGTGTGGAGGAAGCCAAGCTGTGGAAATGTCCAATAGCGTTCAGGAGTAGCACTGGGTGGCCCTGGCGCTCCATACATGTGGTGGATCCCTTGCAGCACATGCTCCCATAACCCCACCCAGCACTACTCTTGAAACAGATCTTTTCTGTGGTGATGAATTGGAATAATAATAAAAATGTTCCCTTTTTGCAGCCTTCATGCATTTTGCTTGTCTCATTTGATGCTGAGGTTATTTTTTGTGACATTGAGGACGCATTCCTTTCCTCAAGCACAACACTTGCAGTGTGCCGGCTTATTTTTGTATTCTCAAGTAACCTCTAAGCATGCGCAGTGACCGCTTCAGGCCTACTCATGCCTGGAAGTTGTGACCTAGAGTGAACAGCAGTATCAGACAGAAGGCAGGAAGCAAGCCTTGAAACATGCACAGTGTCCTGTGGGGCCTGCTCGTGACCGGAAGCCCAGCTTAGGCTATGTGCCCACGTTGCGTCGAGGTAGTTGCAGTTCTAAACCCACCCTTTGGCAGAAATGGTTTTTGCCAAAGTTGCTATTGACCACAAAAACGCTATAAATACGTTTGCGTTTTTACCGCATTTTTTGCCGCGTTTTTATCGCGATTTACATGCTTTTTCATTGCTTAAAGTCAGATGCGTTTTGATGACAAATACACTGCTAAATAAAGTTTTAACATTCAAACACTATGAAAAAAATGGAAAAAAAATGATAAATATTAAGCTTATAATCATAAACAAAATAGCTGATTTTATTAAATTGATAAATGTTTGTTAATATTTATGTATAAAATAACGTTAAATTAACGTTTTTCTTAATTTTAATTGTCGGACTATGTGTGTCTTTAAAGGGACATATCATGCCTTTAATATAATGTCAAAAATTCAGGCAATTAAATTGTCAAAAACGCATGTTTTCTGCAGCAAAAAAGCATGTAAAACGCTAGGATTTTGATGTAGAATGTGTTTGGCAACTTCTCATTGTCTCTAATGTTATCAAAACGCAGCTCAAATGGCAAAAACAATTGACATGTTGCTTCTTTAAACGCTGAGTTTTTGCCCAAAAATATGCAAATTAAAAGCAGCGCTTTGAACAGCAAAGTGCGCACAACAAATCCCTATGTCTCATAGACTTTGCTTGGAAATCAAAACGCATGCATTTTGGCATTAAAACGCTGCAGATGAAAACTCTGCGGAAAAGAATGTAATAACGCAACGTGGGCACATAGCCTTAAGGGGGCTTTACACGGTAGCGATATCGCTAGCAATTTGTAGCGATATCAAGCGTGTAAGTACCCGCCCCCGTCGTGCATGCGATTGTTTGTGATCGCTGCCGTAGCGAACATTATCGCTACGGCAGCGTCACACATACTTACCTGGTCGGCGGCATCGCTGTGACTGCCGAACAATCCCTCTTTCAAGGGGGAGGGACGTTTGGCATCACAGCGACGTCACCGCAACGTCACTAAGCGGCCGGCCAATCAAGGCAGAGGGGCGGAGATGAGCAGGACGTAACATCCCGCCCACCTCCTTCCTTCCGCATTGTGGCCGGCGGCAGGTAAGGAGACGTTCCTCGCTCCTGCTGTGTCACACATAGCGATGTGTGCTGCCGCATGAGCGATGAACCACCTGGATAAACAACACTTACCGATTTTTGAGTTTGGGACGACCTCTCCATGGTGAACGATTTTCACCATTTTTGAGGTTGCTTAAGGTCGCTGGTCAGTGTCACACGCTGCGATATCATTAATGACGCCGGATGTGCGTCACTAACAACTTGACCCCGACGACCAAACATTAACGATATCTTAGCGTGTAAAGCCCCCTTTAGAGTGTACAGTGGTCTGAAGTTGCGACGTGATGGAGGTATAGAGGACTAGACAGTGGTTAGGAGGCAGCTGGAGAGGTGAGCAGTGAAGTGAATGTTTTTTGTTTACTTTTTAACCTACTGCCGGTCTTCTCTTGTTCAGCAAGATGGTGCCTGCAGCTGGATACCAATTTGCTGACTTGAGTGGAACAAATTATAAAAAAAATCTATATTTTCTAGAATGCGTATTTTTGGAAAATTCGAGTAGAATTCAATTTCACTAGAATAAATTAAAATAAATAAAAAGCTCTCTTATATTGGAATCTGGCTTGTGATGCCAGAGCCATAGCACACTGAGAAAAAAATCGAATGAAGGGAAATGAGTAAATAGTCATACACACTCATATACACATACGGTAATATGAATAATTTTTATGGCCACAATATAATTAATGCAATAAGAAACATACAGTTTCTCTTTGAATCTAGTTGCCCAAAATGTCGACAGCAGGAAGGCTGCCGCAGTAGTGGCTAAGCATGTGAAGCTGGTATGCTTTCATCAGTAGAACATACAACAGGCTAACCATACTTTACATGGCAGCTTCTCAGAGAATCAGAGAAGCACAGAACTTATTGCTTGTAGATGTAAAACATGAAACAAACATTGGGTACACAGCCCTGAGCAAACCGAGCTATTTTGCAGCACAAGAATCCGGATGATCCAGAAACACCTGTTAAACATTAGATTCCTACAATAGCGAATATTAGGTGTAGAAGCAAGAAAATTCATGAAAAATAAAATAAAATATGTTAATCAATCTGCTTTACCTGACAGCCTGAGTGTCAATGAGGCAGAGAAAAACAAGAGTTTGGGACACCTTTAGTTTTATGTGTCAATTAAAATGACTGTCCTATCAGTTTACAAGGTGGAGAAATGCCCATATGATGTGCTGCCATAGAAACATAAGGGAAAATCATTTTAATTGGGATATTTGTATTATGTTGTACACAACTCTAAGGCGGGCTTTGCACACAACGACATTGCAGGTGCGATGTCGGTGGGTTCAAATTGAAAATGACGCACTTTCGGCATCACATGCGATATCGTAGTGTGTAAAGGCTCGATAATACGATTAACGAGCGCAAAAGCATCGTAATCGTATCATCGGTGCAGCGTCGGCGTAATCCATGATTACGCTGACGCGACAGTCCGATGTTGTTCCTCACTCCTGCGGCAGCACACATCGCTGTGTGTGAAGTCGCAGGAGCGAGGAACATCTCCTACCGGCGTCACTGCAGCTTCCGTAGGATATGCGGAAGGAAGGAGGTGGGCAGGATGTTTACATCCTGCTCATCTCCGTCCCTCCGCTCCTATTGGCCGCCTGCCGTGTGACGTCGCAGTGACGCCGCACGACCCGCCCCCTTAACAAGGAGGCGGGTCGCCGGCCAGAGCGACGGTCGCAGGACAGGTGAGTCCATGTGAAGCTGCCGTAGCGATAATGTTCGCTACGGCAGCTATCACAAGGATATCGCTGCTGCGACAGGGGCGGGGACTATCGCGCTCGGCATCGCAGCATCGGCTTGCGATGTCGCAGCGTGCAAAGTACCCCTTAGGTTATGTGCCAAGTAGCAGATTTGCGTACTGATTTTCTGCGTACAAAACTTCATATTTTGGCAGGAAAAAATGCAGCAGAAAAAAAGCATGTTTTTGATTGCAGTTTTGCTTTTTTTAAGAGTTTTTTCATATTTTTTTGTTACATCATGGCGATAGCGGGGGTTCCTGCGCTGTACCCCCGCGATCTCCACCGGGTCTCAGGCTGAGTTTACAGCTTAAACCCGGCTCTCACTGCCAGGAGCAGTGCCGTAAATGATGCGATCAATAGTGATCGCTACATTCAGGAGTCAGGGAGAGGAATCGCTTAAACCACTTTTTTGGCCTATAAGCTGCGGCCACCACCAACGGGCTCTAATATACAGCATTCTAACATACTGTATATAAGAGCCCAGGACTCTGTGAGAACATAAAAAACACTTTTTTTATTCACCCGAGTTCATTCTCATCGCGCGTCGCTGTCTGCTGTCAGCGGGTATGTATCAAAGTCATTGTGCATCACCCACGGAACATTTCACACGGGCAACACACGGACATGTCACTTACGTATCTCACGCACACATGGACATTCAAAACACACACACGGCTAGCATACGCAATTCACACGGATGCCACACGTACCATAAAAACAGACTTAAAAATGGACTTAAAAACAGAAAACGGACCCAAAAAACAGAACGTAACACACGTGCGTTTTTTTCACGGATGTGTGTCGGAGGCCTAAGAGAATATTTGTCTGCAATAAACCTGAAGGAAGATTTTGCAAAATTTATAGTAGCATGCAAAAGTTTTAGATAAGTGAAGAAAGAATACTGTAAAGTAAGAATGCTTTCAAAAACTGAAGTGTAAATAATTTATTTTTATCAATTAACAAAATGTAAAGTGAATGAATAAAAGAGAAATCTAAACCAAATAAATATTTGGTGTGACCACACTTTATCTTCAAAATAGCATTAACCCCTTCACCCCCAAGCCCGGTTTTCACCTTCCTGACCAGGCTATTTTTTTCTTGTTACCAGTGTCATTTTCTGAGGTAATAATACTGGAATGCTCCAACAGATCCCTGTGATTTTGAGAATGTCTTTTTTGCGACATATTGTATTTCATTTTAGTGGTAAATTTAGGACAATATTTTTTTTGTTTTTGTTTGCGAAAATATTGAATATTTTGCAATTTTCAAATTTAGAATTTTTATGCCTTTGGCTACATACGCACACTGCGTTTTTTGCTGCATTTTTGGTGCGTTTTTGGCTGCAGTTTTGTTGTCAGAACTTTCTGACATCTGACTTTCCAGCAAAGTCTATGAGAAGTCAGATTTGCTAGGCGCATATTGCAGTTTATTTGTCAGCGTTTTATTTGTCAAAAGTTTGTGACAAAAAAAATGCAGCATGTTCATTCTTCCTGCGCTTTTGTCAACATTTGTCACAAAAACGCAGCAAAAATGCATGTTGTGAAAAACGCACCGAAAACGCACAGAAAACACAGCAAAAACGCACCTACAATTACAAGCGTTTTTTGTGACATTTCCAGGCTGTCTCTGACAAGGTGCAGTTTTGGCTGCAGTTTGTGAACAGAAAAAGATGCAGCATGCGCATGTAGCCTTAGGCCTCTTTCACACGTCAGTGATTCTGGTACGTATGTGACAGTTTTTTTATGTACCAGAATCATGGACATACACAGACACATTAATATCCATGGGTCTGTCCACACATCAGTGATTTTTCACTGACCATGTCTCCATGCTGCGTACACGCTTGTCCATGATTTCCGCACAGACACAAGTTCGTTTTTCTCTGGTATCACTGATTTCACACGAAACACATAGTGGTATAATCCTTGAAACACATACCAGAAAAATATGTACATTGAAAATAAAAAGCTTTTTAAACTCACCCATCTCCAGCGATGCTGTCTTCAGACTCTGCTGTCTCTGCTTTCAGCCCGGCTAATTATGGTCATGAATATGCAGTTATGCACTGCACAGCTGACCTGAAAGTAGCTGCGGCGGTGACAGAAACAGTGGCCGGACACATGAGAGCTGGAGATATCAGCACCACGGACAGCAGGAGCAAAGACAGGTGAGTTTGAAGTACCTGATCTCCATGTGCTATCATGGACCACGGATAGCACATGGAGAATACGCGTGTGCCGTGAATCAAGGCCCATGGAGGGACATATGCATTTTTAACACGTTACGTTAGGGAAACATGTCTGTGTTTTTCACTGATGTGTGAAACAGGCCTAAACCAGAGAGTTATGTCACACCACATGTCTACATCAGCACAATTTTTAAACCTATACTTTTTTATTGGGAAGTTAGAGGGATTAAAAGATTATCAACAATTTCTCAATTTTCCAAAAACATTTATAAAGCCATTTGATCAAGGACCTTATTACATTCAAAGTGACTTTGAGAGGCCTATATGACATAAAATGCCCCCAAAACACCATTCTAAATACTGTACCCCTCAAACTGCTAAAAAAAAACACATCCAATACGTTTATTGACCCTTCATGTGATTCATAAAAATGTTGCAGAATTAAAAATTGTAAATAAGCCCTTGCTGTGCCCAGTACATCATAGTGCCCGCACATTGTGCCCAGCTCATTCTCCTGGAGAGGGGGATATTTGGATTTGAGAGAACAGATTTTTGCTTCTATTTGGGGGAGGAGTCATGGCGCTTGCCCCTGAGCCATTGTGCTACCAGTAACGTAGATACTTCCTATATTTCCATTAACAGATGATGGATTGTTATGCACATGGGTGTGGATTGCACCACCGACTGGGCTTATCTTAAAGGGGCTTGATGAAGTGCCTACCAGGTATTTACCAGAGCCACTGTTGGTGAGGTTGGACTTGGCTGCAGGTAGACACCAAGTACCACTCCAGGGCAGCTGACCCCAGGGGTCAGGGATACAGGTACAGGGCTCGCTAGATGGCTGGTTCAGACAGGACGGCTGGTTCAGACAGGACGGCTGGTTCAGACAGGATGGCTGGTTCAAATAGGACTGTTGGTTCAGACAGTACTGCTGGTTCAGACAGGATAGACACAGGTTCAGGCAGACTAGTCAGGTTTCAATTCTGACTGACTGGTCAGGTTTGGGTTTAGATTGACAAGACAAGTCTAGGATCAGGTACCTGACAACTTACTAGCAGGCACAGGACTAACTAGATACAATGCTGCTCAGGCACCTCCCAAAAAGGGAAGGTGCCTTAAATACTTAGTGCCTCACAGAAATATGTTGGAGACACTTCTGGTTTATGGATGCTTCCCCCTTAAGGATCAGGAGCAAGTGCACATGCACCCTAAGAGAGTTACTAGGAGACCTGCATGACGTGCGAAGGCCCTGGGAGCAAGGGACCATGGCGGGAGCTTACACACATGGGAGAGAGACAGCAGGATAGCTGCAGCGGTGACACTGGCATTACACTACCCCCTCCTTATGCCCACTCATTAATAAGCCTGAAAGGAACCTCTTCAGGAAAGTGGGGCTTGAATATTCTTCCTGGGTTTTATCTTACACCTTCTTCATGACCAGGATCTTCTTGACCTCAAAGACATCCTTCGAGCTGACAGGAAAAGGGAACTAAACACAGGGAACTAAAAAGAAGTGGCGCAAGATCACGGATTGTAGAAAGGATGCGTGGTAGTAGATTTGAATGCGTAGCGAGGTAGGGAATATAAATGTGCAGGGCACAGCATTGATTTATTTGATGACCTTAAAAGGACCAATCAAGCAAAGACTCAATTTATAGGATAGGATCTTAAGTTAAATGTATCTCGAGGGGACCAAAATGTGACGGTTCAATGTGTCTCTTGTCGGCATATCTCATCACCTGTTAGGATGACTTCTCAATAGTACTTTTGGTATTCCGCCAGATTTTAGAGAACTCCATAGTTACACTTATAGCTGCAGGTCTAACAGACATGGATGGCATTCGAAGAGGAACATAAGGCTGCTGTCCATAGATGGCAAAGAAGGGTGACATTACAGAATACTTATATATGTGATTGATGTAAAAAAAATAAATTCGTCCCATGGTAGTAGCTTGACCCAGTCATCATGGTGCCCATTCATAAAGTGTCACAGAAAGTTGGTCAGTATCTTGTTCACCTGTTCCACCTGGCAGTTGGACTGTGGATGGTACGCTGAAGGCTAATCCAAGCCCACATTCAGAGGTTTACAAGTGGCTCACCAGAATCTGTAAGTAAATTGGATGCCCCTGTCAGACACGATGTGATGCCGAAAACTGTGAAACTGGAATTTGTGCTGGACAAATTATCTCGCAAGGTCTTTCTGCATGAATGGCCACCAGTAATGGTTGCAAAATGAGCAGGATAGTTTTTTCTTACTGGCATATTCAACCATTTTAGGAGAGTGACCCCACAACAGGACCCACTTTCTATCCAATTCCGACACAAAGGTCCTCCCTGAAGGGATTTTAGACAAGTTCACTGGAGCCACAGTCACCATACTGGAGGGTTAAATGCTATGTTGGGGCTCTTCCTCTTGGTCAGAATGTAAGAAGTACTTCAAAAGCTCATCTGTCTTCAAGCTCTTGTCCGCTGTCCAAAAATGGAGAACAAAGTCAAAGCAGGCAAATAATAGTGACGACCTAGTTTGGTGCAGATTCAGCCTCTGTGTGGACTGCAGTAGGTCAAGATTTTATGGTCGGTGTAAGTGATGACTGGATGGACTTTCCCTTCAAGTAGGTAATGCCACTCCTCGAAAGCAATCTTAATTGCCAATAACTCCGGGTCCCAAATCCAATAGTTGCATTCAGGAGCAAAGAAGGCCTTGAAAAAAATCTATAGGTCACTATTTGCAAGGTAGGAGATTTCTGTGTGAGGACTGCCCCAACCTCAGAAGTCGAGGTGTCCACCTCCAGGAATAATTGCTTGCTGATCTCTGGTCTATGGAGCATGGAAGCAAAAGAGAAAGCCTGTTTAAAGTAGAGAAATGTGTTCTCAGCTTCAGGAGTTCAAATTGCAAACAGGTGATTATTCTTAAATATTTGCAAGACATGGTGAATATTTCTCCTATGAGGGGGCAGATCTGGAGAGAGGACAGGAATATCATCAAGGTAAACCACCAAATAAGAGTAAAGGAGGTGTCTGAAGATGTCAATAACAAACTCTTGCAAGAGAGTTGAGGGATTACTGAGCTCAAAAGGCATAATTCTGAACTCATAGTGTCCGGCAGTCTTCCATTTGTCTTCTTGGCGCATGTGAATTGGGTTGTATGCTCCTCTTGATCTACCAATTGAACATAAGTATCAATGGCTATTTGTTTATAACTGAGCTTTGGTTGAGACCTCTATATTCGATTCAGGGCTGAAGAGGAAGCCAGCTCTAGCTGGTGAAGAAGACTTCTGGAGTAATCCCCTTGCCAGATTCTCCTTGATGTAATCAGATATGGCTTGGGTCCCTGCCTGAGAGAGAGTAAATATAGCCTTGAGGAGGTTAAATTCCTGGGAGCAGGTTAATGGGACATTAGCCCCTAAATGCTGTGATCACTATTGATCTCAGCATTTAGGGGATAAGATTTGCACAATCCTACATCCAAAAAAGGTCTGTGGTTAGCTCTCCAAGATGTTTGGAACAACCTCTTTGCGGAGTTCCTTTGAAAACTGAGTTATGTAGAAAAACGGATTTGTAGATTGAGCAGGCATAATAAATAAGGTAACATCATTAATACAAGAAATTAGATGATGTTTTGAAGGTAAAAGATGGTTACTCGAATATTGATTTGATTTTGATTTCTATTTTGTTTATTCACTTTGAAGTTTGATAAAAAATAAACTATTAACACTTCTATTTTTTAAAGATTTCTTACTTAACATCATTTTTTCCACAACTGCCTAAAATGTTTGTACAGTACTGTATGTTTGTATGTATTTTTCTCTTGAGCACTAGGCATTCTTGAAGATGCATTGGTCCTCTACCAGGTGCCTTCTGTGATACCTCAGAGGATTTCTATGAGATTACAGATGCTTTTGGTTTAACAGTTGTGCAGAGACATAAACTAAGAATTTGTAAACATCGCGCAGCTGTTTAGCCTTTTTTTAATAATGTTTGAAAATGAAGCAAAGGTTTGCATCGCAGATGACAGATCCACAGCCAGTTTACTATTGAAAGAAATCCAAGAGACTAAGGAACATATTTGGAGAAGAACATGAAGAGCAAGGAGTGCGGATATCTGGGGAGCTGGACATGGAACTCCCACTTACAGCTGCAAAAATGTGAAAAAAAATTTACAACGCAAAAACACTGTTTTGTTTATGTGTCATAAATTATAATTCTCCAATTATTATTACAGACACTGAGGAAATAGGAGTCTGTTAGGGATTTCTGAAAGACCCATGATTCTGGTTTGTTTAGCAGGGTTTATGGGACTGGATGTGTGTCAGATTTGAGATTTTCTATAACAGTAGTTGAAGTATAATAGATGGGTCCGTTGACATGGGTTGGTTATGCTCTACTGCAGAATTTGACAAAGTCACATGGTTTCCTTTATGCTTTTATGGCTTGATTTTTATCATTGCAGACTAGATGACATCAATGCCAAGGCAATCCAAGGAATGAGTGAGATTTTGAAAAGTCCTACTTACTACTTTTTAAGATCTAGTTTATTGCAGAAGCCAAGCAATATAAAAAACGGAATGTATGAATATTCCCTTGAACATGGCTGTATAGCATCCAGAATCCACAGCTGCATGTTCTTTTTTTTGCCAGACCAATCTTCTCCATTTATCATTGCACAAAAGTTTCGAATTAGCTTAGTAAGCTTTCTTCTCTTCCACGTTGGAAGGCTTAGGTTCCAGTAAACCTGGAATGTGAGCTGGATAAATCTAGTGTGGGATTTTGACTTTAACACAAGTGCAATCCATAATTAATCAAAATCTTTTCTAGTTTTGCAGATTTTAATCTAGGGTTTCCTCTGTCATGACAACATTCACTGAAATCAGCAAGAAAGAAACTGGGTACAATTCATTTTTTATAGTTTCTTCAGTCACTTTTTTTTTAACTTATTTTTGATGTTTTTGCACAAAATTAATCAAAATATTCCAGAATTCTTCTCTAATAAAAAAATAACCTATTTAGTCTGCCTTTAATTGGTTTTGTGACTTTTTAGCAGTACAAGTCATATGCTTTGCAAAATTACACAAAAATGTATCAATATATTTGGAGTACCGTATTTTCCGGTGTATAAGACGACTGGGCGTATAAGATGACCCCCAACTTTTCCAGTTAATATATAGAGTTTGGGATATACCGTATATAATCGAGTATAAGCTGACCCTAGTAATATGCCCATTGTTTAGTAATGTCACCTGCAGTAATGTGCCCATTGTTTAGTAATGTCACCTACTGTAATGTGCCCATTGTTTAGTAATGTGCCCCGTGTACAGGAAGCTATCCTGGAGGGGTCTGTGGGCCTGCAGTCTGCCAGAAGAAGTTGAAGGTACTGCGGGAATGGAGGAGAGGTGATAATAATGTTTATTTTGTGTAAGAAGGGGACCGGTAGGAGCGCATTACTAAACAATGGGCTCATGCAGCACCATGCGCCGTCGTATAAGATGACCCGACTTTTGAGAAGATTTTCAGGGATTAAAAAGTCGTCTTATATGCCGGAAAATATGGTATATAAATTCACTTCAGAGGGGATGGAAGTATGGTTGTACCAAATTTTGTGCCTTTTTAAAAAAATCACAATTCATGAATTTATCTAAAACATCTGGAAAAGTCAGTTTGAGGTGAAACTCAGAAAACTAAACAACAAAAGTCAACTAAGAAAATGTTCAAATCATATGATGAATTTGCTTCAAATCAGAGTTACTAATTGATAAATATTAATGATGTAAAATTGGCAAAAATGCAAGAATAACTCAGCTCAAATGTTTAACTTGAAGTCAAAAGTTTTTAAGGAGCTCCCCATAAATAAGATTGTTTATCGCTTTACTAAATACGTTCATAGTGATAGAGATACTATTGCTAAAGCCACGGTCACACAGTTTAGATTTGTAACTTTTAGTTAAAACAAAAAGTGACCAAAAAAAGAAAGCAGACATCTATTCTATATGCTGAAAATCGTACATAATGTTTTTGGCTTAGTTTTTTAACTTACATACTCAAATAGGTGCTAAAAAAAGACTGTAGTCTCTGCCTCATGTAATCCTTAGGAACAGATTAAAGTTATGGGCTCACATGGTGAGGTGGGTTATCTAATGAGTGGGTCAGTTTGTGCAGAACAGGAGGAAATGGACATCATGTGAATCAGATAGGAATAGGAAAACAGGGCATGCAGGTTGGATGATGGATAAGTTGGAAACAATAGTTACACAAGTAAATATTTTCATTGCTAATAAAGTTAAAAAAAAAGTCTGTCTATCCAGTTCAACCGAATGATGGAAAGGGGTAAAATGAAGAGGCATATGTACAACCACGCTGCATGATTTGGTCCACCTCAGAAATGGTAATCTTTTGCTCCTGTTTTGAGATGAGAAGGTGTTTGGGTCTCAGACTCGAACACATACTTTTACTTATACATGGTATTCCTGTTCAGGATTGTCATCCGAATAAAGCTTGTTAAAAGGCTGCAGAGCAGCCCATCAGCAAGCTTTATCAGTATAGGCACTTCCGGCCCCATCACAACCATTTGAAATATTGGCATGACTGCGATTGGATGGCACACCGCTTTAAAATAAATAAAAGCAAGGGTAAAACAGATGGCTATGGGCCGCAACCCTCAGCTGTCAGCTTTACCTTGGCTGGTTATCAAAAATAGAGGAAATCCCACTCCATTTTTATTTTAAAGGTGAAGCAAAGAGTCGGGGGCTGGTATTATCAGGTTGGGAAGGTCCATGGTTATTTGGTTCCTAAAAGTAGAAGCCTGCAGCCACCTAAAAATTGGCACATTCATTAAATTCTGAAGCTTTACTTGGCTCATCCCGATTACCCTGATATGGTAGCAATCAAGGTAATATATGGGGTTGATGATAGATGTGATTGGTAAAAATCACAGCTGTCATCCAACCCTGGATTAGTAATGAAGAGGTGTCTATGAGACACCCCCATTACTAACCTTGTAAGCCAAAATAAATAAACACAAACACAGAAAAATCCTTTATTTTAAATAAAAAGACAGCAACCTCTTTCACCTATGTATTAAACCCCAAAATACCCCCCCCCCCCCCCCAGATCCGATGTAATCCACAACAACTTCCCACAACAATCCTCGGCTCAGCTAAATCCAGAGGCTGTAGTGAGCAGTGATATTAGAAAACGTGTGTTTACATGAAACAGCTTTTGACCATACCTTTTGAACAATTTAATCATATCCCCCTTATGCTACTGTTTCTATCTGTGTCATACTTGTTATTATACCTGACATAACAATGGTAAAAAGGTAACACAGGGTATGCTGTGGCACTGGATAATATGTGTAAATATGCAGAAACAACATCTTTACTGTCTGAGATTTTGTTTTTCCTGAAATAAATAAGTTAGGTTATATGTAGCAGAAGTCTTTACAAGTTCCATTACATTGGAAAAAAATTATATTTGAGGATCCAGTGGTCATAACATTTCCTCATTAAGGGAATCCATCTGGAGCATTTTCCTAAGTAATTTGGGACCAACATGATGTAGGGACCAAGTGCCTGATTTCAATGTTGTATCACTTACAGTACTGCTTATTACGTCTATCAGAGGACAAGAGCTTCAAAAGGCTCTCTCGGAGAGACTGGGCACAAACCATTCTGTCTGGCAGTTTCCCTTTAACCCTTGTACAGGGGGTCCATTGGATTAATTCAATGGAAGGGCAGAGGCAGAAAGGGTTGCCAAGCAATGTCAAAGCAGAGAAGTCACGCCAAGGGCAAAATCAGGAGACAAGACAAAATGCAAGCCAGAGTCAGAAAACAGAGAATACAAAAAAGACCACAAAAGTCAGAGACCATGTTCCACAGCGGCGCAGGGGCTGTGGAACAGCCGAATACCCTACTCATAGTCATGCCCTACAGTCCCCTGTTAGTGTGTTAATATGCTAATGAATGCGCAGCGTCCGAGGTATGATCACTCTCCCCTCTGTCGCCACAGCTGGTTTTCGGTTCACTCTGCACGATCAGAACATCCCAGGACTTCCAATCATGTGCACTACACCAGTTTGATGCCAGGACGCGTACACCCGGGTTCATAGTACGTATGATTTGAAGTCCGGGACTTCTGATCTTGCACACTGAGCATAAATTTAGCATTTGGAGGGGTGTCAGCAGTAGAGTTCGATTCGCCGAACGGAGGTCTCGTTCGAGTTCGGTTCGGCGAACCTGTTAGGCGAACCGCTCGAACCGCATAGGAAACAATGGGAGGCAATAACAAACACATAAAAACACCTAGAAAACACCCTCAAAGGTGTCCAAAAGGTGACAAACACAACACAAACACAAGGGAAAGTGACAAGGACATATACTCATGTGAAAATAAAAGAGCTGGACAAAGAAAAAGAGGAGGAGACACAGATACAGGCATGGCATGCCCTTCTAAAATCATGTAAAACACCGCAAGGTTACTCCAAGCGGAGTCTCCCCTTTTTCCAAAAATTGGGCCCCACACACACCCACCCCTTCAGTGGCAGCACTTGTGCCCCAGTTGTACACTTCACAGGTAGATTTGCATCAAGCACATTCAAAAATACGCCATCCTTAACCGTCCCCAGGATGACACCGGGGTAGGTAGCTAAGTCTTTCCTGATCCCAGCTCTGTTCATCTTGGATCATTTTTAAAAACACTGTAAGCAAGGGTTACTCCAAGCGGAGTCTCCCTTTTTTCCAAAAATTGGGCCACACACACACCCACCCTTTCAGTGGCAGCACTTGTGCCCAAGTTGTACACTTCACAGGTAGATTTGCATCAAGCACATTCAAAAATACGCCATCATTAACCGTCCCCAGAATGACACCGGGGTAGGAAGCTAAGTCTTTCCTGATCCCAGCTCTGTTCATCTTGGATCATTTTTAAAAACACTGTAAGCAAGGGTTAATCCAAGCGGAGTCTCCCTTTTTTCCAAAAATTGGGCCACACACACACCCACCCTTTCAGTGGCAGCACTTGTGCCCAAGTTGTACACTTCACAGGTAGATTTGCATCAAGCACATTCAAAAATACGCCATCCTTAACCGTCCCCAGGATGACACCGGGGTAGGTAGCTAAGTCTTTCCTGATCCCAGCTCTGTTCATCTTGGATCATTTTTAAAAACACTGTAAGCAAGGGTTACTCCAAGCGGAGTCTCCCTTTTTTCCAAAAATTGGGCCCCACACACCCACCCCTTCAGTGGGAGCACTTGTGCCCCAGTTGTACACTTCACAGGTAGATTTGCATCAAGCACATTCAAAAATACGCCATCCTTAACCGTCCCCAGGATGACACCAGGGTAAGTAGCAAAGTCTTTGCTGAACCATGACTTGTTCATCTTGGCTCCTTTTAAAAAACACAGCAAGCAAGGGTTACGCCAAGCGGAGTCTCCCTTTTTTCCAAAAATTGGGCCCCACACACCAACCCCTTCAGTGGCAGCACTTGTGCCCCAGTTGTACACTTCACAGGTAGATTTGAATCAAGCACATTCAAAAATAAGCCATCCTTAACCGTCCCCAGGATGACACCGGGGTAGGTAGCTAAGTCTTTCCTGATCCCAGCTCTGTTCATCTTGGATCATTTTTAAAAACACTGTAAACAAGGGTTACTCCAAGCGGAGTCTCCCTTTTTTCCAAAAATTGGGCCCCACACACACCCACCCCTTCAGTGGGAGCACTTGTGCCCCAGTTGTACACTTCACAGGTAGATTTGCATCGAGCACATTCAAAAATACGCCATCCTTAACCGTCCCCAGGATGACACCGGGGTAGGTAGCTAAGTCTTTCCTGATCCCAGCTCTGTTCAGCTTGAATCATTTTTAAAAACACTGTAAGCAAGGGTTACTCCAAGCGGAGTCTCCTTTTTTTCCAAAAATTGGGCCCCACACACACCCACCCCTTCAGTGGGAGCACTTGTGCCCCAGTTGTACACTTCACAGGTAGATTTGCATCAAGCACATTCAAAAATACGCCATACTTAACCGTCCCCAGGATGACACCAGGGTAGGTAGCAAAGTCTTTGCTGAACCATGACTTGTTCATCTTGGCTCCTTTTAAAAATCACAGCAAGCAAGGGTTACTCCAAGCGGAGTCTCCCTTTTTTCCAAAAATGGGCCCCACACACCCACCCCTTCAGTGGGAGCACTTGTGCCCCAGTTGTACACTTCACAGGTAGATTTGCATCGAGCACATTCAAAAATACGCCATCCTTAACCGTCCCCAGGATGACACCGGGGTAGGTAGCTAAGTCTTTCCTGATCCCAGCTCTGTTCATCTTGGATCATTTTTAAAAACACTGTAAACAAGGGTTACTCCAAGCGGAGTCTCCCTTTTTTCCAAAAATTGGGCCCCACACACACCCACCCCTTCAGTGGGAGCACTTGTGCCCCAGTTGTACACTTCACAGGTAGATTTGAATCAAGCACATTCAAAAATACGCCATCCTTAACCGTCCGCAGGATGACACCGGGGTAGGTAGCTAAGTCTTTCCTGATCCCAGCTCTGTTCATCTTGGATCATTTTTAAAAACACTGTAAGCAAGGGCTTCTCCAAGCGGAGTCTCCCTTTTTTCCAAAAATTGGGCCACACACACCCACCCCTTCAGTGGGAGCACTTGTGCCCCAGTTGTACACTTCACAGGTAGATTTGCATCAAGCACATTCAAAAATACGCCATCCTTAACCGTTTCCAGGATGACACCGGGGTAGGTAGCTAAGTCTTTCCTGATCCCAGCTCTGTTCATCTTGGATCATTTTTAAAAACACTGTAAGCAAGGGTTACTCCAAGCGGAGTCTCCCTTTTTTCCAAAAATTGGGCCCCACACACACCCACCCCTTCAGTGGGAGCACTTGTGCCCCAGTTGTACACTTCACAGGTAGATTTGCATCAAGCACATTCAAAAATACGCCATACTTAACCATCCCCAGGATGACACCAGGGTACGTAGCAAAGTCTTTGCTGAACCATGACTTGTTCATCTTGGCTCCTTTTAATAAACACAGCAAGCAAGGGTTACTCCAAGCGGAGTCTCCCTTTTTTCCAAAAATGGGCCCCACACACCCACCCCTTCAGTGGCAGCACTTGTGCCCCAGTTGTACACTTCACAGGTAGATTTGAATCAAGCACATTCAAAAATAAGCCATCCTTAACCGTCCCCAGGATGACACCGGGGTAGGTAGCTAAGTCTTTCCTGATCCCAGCTCTGTTCATCTTGGATCATTTTTAAAAACACTGTAAACAAGGGTAACTCCAAGCGGATTCTCCCTTTTTTCCAAAAATTGGGACACACACACACCCACCCTTTCAGTGGCAGCACTTGTGCCCCAGTTGTACACTTCACAGGTAGATTTGCATCAAGCACATTCAAAAATACGCCATCCTTAACCGTCCCCAGGATGACACCGGTGTAGGTAGCTAAGTCTTTCCTGATCCCAGCTCTGTTCATCTTGGATCATTTTTAAAAACACTGTAAGCAAGGGTTACTCCAAGCGGAGTCTCCCTTTTTTCCAAAAATTGGGCCCCACACACACCCACCCCTTCAGTGGGAGCACTTGTGCCCCAGTTGTACACTTCACAGGTAGATTTGCATCAAGCACATTCAAAAATACGCCATACTTAACCGTCCCCAGGATGACACCAGGGTAGGTAGCAAAGTCTTTGCTGAACCATGACTTGTTCATCTTGGCTCCTTTTAATAAACACAGCAAGCAAGGGTTACTCCAAGCGGAGTCTCCCTTTTTTCCAAAAATTGGGCCCCACACACCCACCCCTTCAGTGGCAGCACTTTTGCCCCAGTTGTACACTTCACAGGTAGAATTGAATCAAGCACATTCAAAAATACGCCATCCTTAACCGTCCCCAGGATGACACCAGGGTAGGTAGCTAAGTCTTTCCTGATCCCAGCTCTGTTCATCTTGGATCATTTTTAAAAACACTGTAAGCAAGGGTTACTCCAAGCGGAGTCTCCCTTTTTTCCAATAATTGGGACACACACACACCCACCCCTTCAGTGGCAGCACTTGTGCCCCAGTTTTACACTTCACAGGTAGATTTGCATCAAGCACATTCAAAAATACGCCATCCTTAACCGTCCCCAGGATGACACTGGGGTAGATAGCTAAGTCTTTCCTGATCCCAGCTCTGTTCATCTTGGATCATTTTTAAAAACACTGTAAGCAAGGGTTACTCCAAGCGGAGTCTCCCTTTTTTCCAAAAATTGGGCCCCACACACACCCACCCCTTCAGTGGGAGCACTTGTGCCCCAGTTGTACACTTCACAGGTAGATTTGCATCAAGCACATTCAAAAATACGCCATACTTAACCGTCCCCAGGATGACACCAGGGTAGGTAGCAAAGTCTTTGCTGAACCATGACTTGTTCATCTTGGCTCCTTTTAAAAAACACAGCAAGCAAGGGTTACTCCAAGCGGAGTCTCCCTTTTTTCCAAAAATTGGGCCCCACACACACCCACCCCTTTAGTGGCAGCACTTGTGCCCCAGTTGTACACTTCACAGGTAGATTTGAATCAAGCACATTCAAAAACACGCCATCATTAACCGTCCCCAGGATGACACCGGGGTAGGTAGCTAAGTCTTTCCTGATCTTAGCTCTGTTCATCTTGGATCATTTTTAAAAACACTGTAAACAAGGGTAACTCCAAGCGGATTCTCCCTTTTTTCCAAAAATTGGGCCACACACACACCCACCCCTTCAGTGCCAGCACTTGTGCCCCAGTTGTACACTTCACAGGTAGATTTGCATCAAGCACATTCAAAACTACGCCATCCTTAACCGTCCCCAGGATGACACCGGGGTAGGTAGCTAAGTCTTTCCTGATCCCAGCTCTGTTCATCTTGGATCATTTTTAAAAACACTGTAAAAAAGGGTTACTCCAAGCGGAGTCTCCCTTTTTTCCAAAAATTGGGCCCCACACAGACCCACCCCTTCAGTGGGAGCACTTGTGCCCCAGTTGTACACTTCACAGGTAGATTTGCATCAAGCACATTCAAAAATACGCCATACTTAACCGTCCCCAGGATGACACCAGGGTAGGTAGCAAAGTCTTTGCTGAACCATGACTTGTTCATCTTGGCTCCTTTTAATAAACACAGCAAGCAAGGGTTACTCCAAGCGGAGTCTCCCTTTTTTCCAAAAATTGGGCCCCACACACCCACCCCTTCAGTGGCAGCACTTTTGCCCCAGTTGTACACTTCACAGGTAGAATTGAATCAAGCACATTCAAAAATACGCCATCCTTAACCGTCCCCAGGATGACACCAGGGTAGGTAGCTAAGTCTTTCCTGATCCCAGCTCTGTTCATCTTGGATCATTTTTAAAAACACTGTAAGCAAGGGTTACTCCAAGCGGAGTCTCCCTTTTTTCCAATAATTGGGCCAAACACACACCCACCCCTTCAGTGGCAGCACTTGTGCCCCAGTTGTACACTTCACAGGTAGATTTGCATCAAGCACATTCAAAAATACGCCATCCTTAACCGTCCCCAGGATGACACTGGGGTAGGTAGCTAAGTCTTTCCTGATCCCAGCTCTGTTCATCTTGGATCATTTTTAAAAACACTGTAAGCAAGGGTTACTCCAAGCGGAGTCTCCCTTTTTTCCAAAAATTGGGCCCCACACACACCCACCTCTTCAGTGGGAGCACTTGTGCCTCAGTTGTACACTTCACAGGTAGATTTGCATCAAGCACATTCAAAAATACGCCATACTTAACCGTCCCCAGGATGACACCAGGGTAGGTAGCAAAGTCTTTGCTGAACCATGAATTGTTCATCTTGGCTCCTTTTAAAAAACACAGCAAGCAAGGGTTACTCCAAGCGGAGTCTCCCTTTTTTCCAAAAACTGGGCCCCACACACACCCACCCCTTTAGTGGCAGCACTTGTGCCCCAGTTGTACACTTCACAGGTAGATTTGAATCAAGCACATTCAAAAACACGCCATCATTAACCGTCCCCAGGATGACACCGGGGTAGGTAGCTAAGTCTTTCCTGATCTTAGCTCTGTTCATCTTGGATCATTTTTAAAAACACTGTAAACAAGGGTAACTCCAAGCGGATTCTCCCTTTTTTCCAAAAATTGGGCCACACACACACCCACCCCTTCAGTGCCAGCACTTGTGCCCCAGTTGTACACTTCACAGGTAGATTTGCATCAAGCACATTCAAAACTACGCCATCCTTAACCGTCCCCAGGATGACACCGGGGTAGGTAGCTAAGTCTTTCCTGATCCCAGCTCTGTTCATCTTGGATCATTTTTAAAAACACTGTAAAAAAGGGTTACTCCAAGCGGAGTCTCCCTTTTTTCCAAAAATTGGGCCCCACACAGACCCACCCCTTCAGTGGGAGCACTTGTGCCCCAGTTGTACACTTCACAGGTAGATTTGCATCAAGCACATTCAAAAATACGCCATACTTAACCGTCCCCAGGATGACACCAGGGTAGGTAGCAAAGTCTTTGCTGAACCATGACTAGTTCATCTTGGCTCCTTTTAATAAACACAGCAAGCAAGGGTTACTCCAAGCGGAGTCTCCCTTTTTTCCAAAAATTGGGCCCCACACACCCACCCCTTCAGTGGCAGCACTTTTGCCCCAGTTGTACACTTCACAGGTAGAATTGAATCAAGCACATTCAAAAATACGCCATCCTTAACCGTCCCCAGGATGACACCAGGGTAGGTAGCTAAGTCTTTCCTGATCCCAGCTCTGTTCATCTTGGATCATTTTTAAAAACACTGTAAGCAAGGGTTACTCCAAGCGGAGTCTCCCTTTTTTCCAATAATTGGGCCAAACACACACCCACCCCTTCAGTGGCAGCACTTGTGCCCCAGTTGTACACTTCACAGGTAGATTTGCATCAAGCACATTCAAAAATACGCCATCCTTAACCGTCCCCAGGATGACACTGGGGTAGGTAGCTAAGTCTTTCCTGATCCCAGCTCTGTTCATCTTGGATCATTTTTAAAAACACTGTAAGCAAGGGTTACTCCAAGCGGAGTCTCCCTTTTTTCCAAAAATTGGGCCCCACACACACCCACCCCTTCAGTGGGAGCACTTGTGCCCCAGTTGTACACTTCACAGGTAGATTTGCATCAAGCACATTCAAAAATACGCCATCCTTAACCGTCCCCAGGATGACACCGGGGTAGGTAGCTAAATCTTTCCTGATCCCAGCTCTGTTCATCTTGGATCATTTTTAAAAACACTGTAAAAAAGGGTTACTCCAAGCGGAGTCTCCCTTTTTTCCAAAAATTGGGCCCCAAACAGACGCACCCCTTCAGTGGGAGCACTTGTGCCCCAGTTGTACACTTCAAAGGTAGATTTGCATCAAGCACATTCAAAAATACGCCATACTTAACCGTCCCCAGGATGACATCGGGGTAGGTAGCTAAGTCTTTCCTGATCCCAGCTCTGTTCATCTTGGATCATTTTTAAAAACACTGTAAATAAGGGTAACTCCAAGCGGATTCTCCCTTTTTTCCAAAAATTTGGCCACACACACACCCACCCTTTCAGTGGCAGCACTTGTGCCCCAGTTGTACACTGCATAGGTAGATTTGCATCAAGCACATTCAAAAATACGCCATACACCGGGGTAGGTAGCAAAGTCTTTGCTGAACCATGACTTGTTTATCTTGGCTCCTTTTAAAAAACACAGCAAGCAAGGGTTACTCCAAGCGGAGTCTCGCTTTTTTCCAAAATTTGGGCCCCACACACCCACCCCTTCAGTGGCAGCACTTTTGCCCCAGTTGTACACTTCACAGGTAGATTTGAATCAAGCACATTCAAAAATACGCCATACTTAACCGTCCCCAGGATGACACCGGGGTATGTAGCTAAGTCTTTCCTGATCCCAGCTCTGTTCATCTTGGATCATTTTTAAAAACACTGTAAGCAAGGGTAACTACAAGCGGAGTCTCCTTTTTTTCCAAAAATTGGGCCACACACACACCCACCCCTTCAGTGGCAGCACTTGTGCTCCAGTTGTACACTTCACAGGTAGATTTGCATCAAGCACATTCAAAAATACGCCATCCTTAACCGTTCCCAGGATGACACCGGGGTATGTAGCTAAGTCTTTCCTGATCCCAGCTCTGTTCATCTTGGATCATTTTTAAAAACACTGTAAGCAAGGGTTACTCCAAGCGGAGTCTCCCTTTTTTCCAAAAATTGGGCCCCACACACACCCACCCCTTCAGTGGGAGCACTTGTGCCCCAGTTGTACACTTCACAGGTAGATTTGCATCAAGCACATTCAAAAATACGCCATACTTAACCGTCCCCAGGATGACACCGGGGAAGGTAGCTAAGTCTTTCCTGATCCCAGCTCTGTTCATCTTGGATCATTTTTAAAAACACTGTAAATAAGGGTAACTCCAAGCGGATTCTCCCTTTTTTCCAAAAATTGGGCCACACACACACCCACCCCTTCAGTGGCAGCACTTGTGCCCCAGTTGTACACTGCACAGGTAGATTTGCATCAAGCACATTTAAAAATACGCCATACTTAACCGTCCCCAGGATGACACCGGGGTAGGTAGCAAAGTCTTTGCTGAACCATGACTTGTTTATCTTGGCTCCTTGTAAAAAACACAGCAAGCAAGGGTTACTCCAAGCGGAGTCTCCCTTTTTTCCAAAAATTGGGCCCCACACATCCACCCCTTCAGTGGCAGCACTTTTGCCCCAGTTGTACACTTCACAGGTAGATTTGAATCAAGCACATTCAAAAATACGCCATACTTAACCGTCACCAGGATGACACCGGGGTAGGTAGCAAAGTCTTTCCTGATCCCAGCTCTGTTCATCTTGAATCATTTTTAAAAACACTGTAAGCAAGGGTAATTACAAGCGGAGTCTCCCTTTTTTCCAAAAATTGGGCCACACACACACCCACCCCTTCAGTGGCAGCACTTGTGCTCCAGTTGTACACTTCACAGGTAGATTTGCATCAAGCACATTCAAAAATACGCCATCCTTAACCGTCCCCAGGATGACACCGGGGTAGGTAGCTAAGTCTTTCCTGATCCCAGCTCTGTTCATCTTGGATCATTTTTAAAAACACTGTAAGCAAGAGTTACTCCAAGCGGAGTCTCCCTTTTTTCCAAAAATTGGGCCCCACACACACCCACCCCTTCAGTGGGAGCACTTGTGCCCCAGTTGTACACTTCACAGGTAGATTTGCATCAAGCACATTCAAAAATACGCCATCCTTAACCGTCCCCAGGATGACACTTTGGGGTAGGTAGCTAAGTCTTTCCTGATCCCAGCTCTGTTCATCTTGGATCATTTTTAAAAACACTGTAAGCAATGGTTACTACAAGCGGAGTCTCCCTTTTTTCCAAAAATTGGGCCCCACACACACCGACCCCTTTAGTGGCAGCACTTCTGCCCAAGTTGTACACTTCACAGGTAGATTTGCATCAAGCACATTCAAAAATACGCCATCCTTAACCGTCCCCAAGATGACACCGGGGTAGGTAGCTAAGTTTTTCCTGATCCCAGCTCTGTTCATCTTGGATCATTTTTAAAAACACTGTAAGCAAGGGTTACTCCACGCGGAGCCTCCCTTTTTTCCAAAAATTGGGCCCCACACACACCCACCCCTTCAGTGGGAGCACTTGTGCCCCAGTTGTACACTTCACAGGTAGATTTGCATCAAGCACATTCAAAAATACGCCATCCTTAACCGTTCCCAGGATGACACCGGGGAAGGTAGCTAAGTCTTTCCTGATCCAGCTCTGTTCATCTTGGATCATTTTTAAAAACACTGTAAATAAGGGTAACTCCAAGCGGATTCTCCCTTTTTTCCAAAAATTGGGCCACACGCACACCCACCCCTTCAGTGGCAGCACTTGTGCCCCAGTTGTACACTGCACAGGTAGATTTGCATCAAGCACATTCAAAAATACGCCATACTTAACCGTCCCCAGGATGACACCGGGGTAGGTAGCTAAGTCTTTCCTGATCCCAGCTCTGTTCATCTTGGATCATTTTTAAAAACACTGTAAGCAAGGGTAACTACAAGCGGAGTCTCCCTTTTTTCCAAAAATTGGGCCACACACACACCCACCCCTTCAGTGGCAGCACTTGTGCTCCAGTTGTACACTTCACAGGTAGATTTGCATCAAGCACATTAAAAAATACGCCATCCTTAACGGTCACCAGGATGACACCGGGGTAGGTAGCAAAGTCTTTCCTGATCCCAGCTCTGTTCATCTTGAATCATTTTTAAAAACACTGTAAGCAATGGTTACTACAAGCGAAGTCTCCCTTTTTTCCAAAAATTGGGCCCCACACACACCCACCCCTTTAGTGGCAGCACTTCTGCCCAAGTTGTACACTTCACAGGTAGATTTGCATCAAGCACATTCAAAAATACGCCATCCTTAACCGTCCCCAGGATGACACCGGGATAGGTAGCTAAGTCTTTCCTGATCCCAGCTCTGTTCATCTTAGATCATTTTTAAAAACACTGTAAGCAATGGTTACTACAAGCGGAGTCTCCCTTTTTTCCAAAAATTGGGCCCCACACACACCTACCCCTTTAGTGGCAGCACTTCTGCCCAAGTTGTACACTTCACAGGTAGATTTGCATCAAGCACATTCAAAAATACGCCATCCTTAACCGTTCCCAGGATGACACCGGGGTAGGTAGCTAAGTCTTTCCTGATCCCAGCTCTGTTCATCTTGGATTATTTTTAAAAACACTGTAAGCAAGGGTTACTCCAAGCGGAGTCTCCCTTTTTTCCAAAAATTGGGCCCCACACACACCCACCCCTTCAGTGGGAGCACTTGTGCCCCAGTTGTACACTTTACAGGTAGATTTGCATCAAGCACATTCAAAAATACGCCATCCTTAACCGTCCCCAGGATGACACCGGGGTAGGTAGCTAAGTCTTTCCTGATCCCAGCTCTGTTCATCTTGGATCATTTTTAAAAACACTGTAAGCAATGGTTACTACAAGCGGAGTCTCCCTTTTTTCCAAAAATTGGGCCCCACACACACCCACCCCTTTAGTGGCAGCACTTCTGCCCAAGTTGTACACTTCACAGGTAGATTTGCATCAAGCACATTCAAAAATACGCCATCCTTAACCGTCCCCAGGATGACACCGGGGTAGGTAGCTAAGTTTTTCCTGATCCCAGCTCTGTTCATCTTGGATCATTTTTAAAAACACTGTAAGCAAGGGTTACTCCAAGCGGAGTCTCCCTTTTTTCCAAAAATTGGGCCCCACACACACCCACCCCTTCAGTGGGAGCACTTGTGCCCCAGTTGTACACTTCACAGGTAGATTTGCATCAAGCACATTCAAAAATACGCCATACTTAACCGTCCCCAGGATGACACCGGGGAAGGTAGCTAAGTCTTTCCTGATCCAGCTCTGTTCATCTTGGATCATTTTTAAAAACACTGTAAATAAGGGTAACTCCAAGCGGATTCTCCCTTTTTTCCAAAAATTGGGCCACACACACACCCACCCCTTCAGTGGCAGCACTTGTGCCGCAGTTGTACACTGCACAGGTAGATTTGCATCAAGCACATTCAAAAATACGCCATACTTAACCGTCCCCAGGATAACACCGGGGTAGGTAGCTAAGTCTTTCCTGATCCCAGCTCTGTTCATCTTGGATCATTTTTAAAAACACTGTAAGCAAGGGTAACTACAAGCGGAGTCTCCCTTTTTTCCAAAAATTGGGCAGCACACACACCCACCCCTTCAGTGGCAGCACTTGTGCCCCAGTTGTACACTTCACAGGTAGATTTGCATCAAGCACATTAAAAAATACGCCATCCTTAACCGTCACCAGGATGACACCGGGGTAGGTAGCTAAGTTTTTCCTGATCCCAGCTCTGTTCATCTTGGATCATTTTTAAAAACACTGTAAATAAGGGTAACTCCAAGCGGATTCTCCCTTTTTTCCAAAAATTGGGCCACACACACACCCACCCCTTCAGTGGCAGCACTTGTGCCCCAGTTGTACACTGCACAGGTAGATTTGCATCAAGCACATTCAAAAATACGCCATACTTAACCGTCCCCAGGATGACACCGGGGTAGGTAGCTAAGTCTTTCCTGATCCTAGCTCTGTTCATCTTGGATCATTTTTAAAAACACTGTAAGCAAGGGTAACTACAAGCGGAGTCTCCCTCTTTTCCAAAAATTGGGCCACACACACACCCACCCCTTCAGTGGCAGCACTTGTGCTCCAGTTGTACACTTCACAGGTAGATTTGCATCAAGCACATTAAAAAATACGCCATCCTTAACCGTCACCAGGATGACACCGGGGTATGTAGCAAAGTCTTTCCTGATCCCAGCTCTGTTCATCTTGAATCATTTTTAAAAACACTGTAAGCAATGGTTACTACAAGCGAAGTCTCCCTTTTTTCCAAAAATTGGGCCCCACACACACCCACCCCTTTAGTGGCAGCACTTCTGCCCCAGTTGTACACTTCACAGGTAGATTTGCATCAAGCACATTCAAAAATACGCCATCCTTAACCGTCCCCAGGATGACACCGGGGTAGGTAGCTAAGTCTTTCCTGATCCCAGCTCTGTTCATCTTGGATCATTTTTAAAAACACTGTAAGCAATGGTTACTACAAGCGGAGTCTCCCTTTTTTTCCAAAAATTGGGCCCCACACACACCCACCCCTTTAGTGGCAGCACTTCTGCCCAAGTTGTACACTTCACAGGTAGATTTGCATCAAGCACATTCAAAAATACGCCATCCTTAACCGTCCCCAGGATGACACCGGGGTAGGTAGCTAAGTCTTTCCTGATCCCAGCTCTGTTCATCTTGGATCATTTTTGAAAACACTGTAAGCAAGGGTTACTCCAAGCGGAGTCTCCCTTTTTTCCAAAAATTGGGCCCCACACACACCCACCCCTTCAGTGGGAGCACTTGTGCCCCAGTTGTACACTTCACAGATAGATTTTCATCAAGCACATTCAAAAATACGCCATCCTTAACCGTCCCCAGGATGACACCGGGGTAGGTAGCTAAGTCTTTCCTGATCCCAGCTCTGTTCATCTTGGATCATTTTTAAAAACACTGTAAGCAAGGGTTACTCCAAGCTGAGTCTCCCTTTTTTCAAAAATTGGTCCCCACACACACCCACCCCTTCAGTGGCAGCACTTGTGCCCCACTTGTACACTTCACAGCTAGATTTGCATCAAGCACATTCAAATTCCACAAGCATTTACTGTCTCCTGGATGACACAGGGGTAGTAAATTCCTTGTGGAACCATGACTTGTTCATTTTGATGACCGTAAGTCTGTCCACATTGTCACTGGACAGACGCGTGCGCTTATCTGTCAGCACACACCCAGCAGCACTGAAGACATGTTCAGAGACAACACTGGCAGCTGGACACGACAAAATCTCCAAAGCGTAAGTGGAGAGCTCTGGCCATTTTTCAAGATTTGAAGCCCAAAATGAGCAAGGCTCCATTTGCAAAGTCATGGCATCGATGTTCATTTGGAGATACTCCTGTATCATCCTCTCCAGCCGTTGACTATGTGTCAGACTTGTTGTCTCTGGTGGCCTTGCAAAGGATGGTCTAAAAAAATTATGAAAAGATTCAATAAAATTGCTGTTACCAGCACCAGATACGGTGCTACTGGTACGGGTAGACTGTTGAAGATGACGAGACCGTCCCATGTTTGTCAAGTTACAACTGGTAGATTCACTCCCTGCACCTGCACGGTTGTTTGGTGGAAAAGCCGAGCTAAGATCGAGTAACAGCTTCTGCTGATACTCCTGCATACGTGCGTCCCTTTCTATGGCTGGAATTATGTCACAAAATTTGGACTTGTTCCAGGGATGTAATAGTGTGGCAAGCCAGTAGTCATCATCACTTCTAATTTTGACAATACGAGGGTCATGTTGGAGGTAGTGCAGCAAGAAGGCGCTCATGTGTCTTGCGCAGCCATGCGGACCAAGTCCACGCTGTGTTTGTGGAATAGAGGTGCTAACCGTTCTTTCTTCCTCTGACATCTCCCCCCAACCTCTTTCAACAGAAATTTGACCAAGGTCTCCCTCATCCGCTGAGTCTTCCATGTCCATGGACAGTTCATCCTCCATTTCTTTATGTTCTCCTGCACCTTCCTCAAAATTTCGCCTGCTACTATGCGCCCTTGTCGATCCCTGTCCCCCATGGTCCCATGCCTGCCGCGTTGGTGACATGAACGTCTGGACCTTGGTGATGTTGTTGTGTCTTGCGCATATGAATCCTCCTGTAGTTCCTCCCCTTCCTGTTGTCCCACCCCCTGACTCCGAATAGTGTTTAGCGTGTGCTCCAGCATGTAAAAGACTCGAATTGTCATGCTGATAATGGCTTTGTCAGTGCTAAACATATTCGTCGCCATGTCGAAACTGCGCAGAAGGGTGCATAGGTGCTTGATCTGAGACCACTCCATCAGAGTGATCTGCCCCACCTCTGCATCTCATTGGCTCAGGCTATATGTCATTACGTATTGCACCAGGGCTCGACGGTGCTGCCACAGTTGCTGTAACATGTGGAGAGTCAAATTCCAGCGTGTTGGCACATCGCATTTCAGTGATGAACCGGCAGGCCGAAAGACTTCTGGAGCGATGCAAGTCGCTCAGCAGCGGTGGTTGAACGGCGGAAGTGAGCAGACAGTTTTCGTGCCCTGTTCAGAAGGCCATCTAGGCCGGGATAGTGTGTTAAAAATTGCTGGACAACAAGGTTCAATACGTGAGTCATACAAGGCACGTGTGTCACCTTGCCCAGGCGAAGGGCGCACCCAGGTTTGCAGCATTGTTGCACACGGCCTTACCAGGCTGCAGGTTGAGTGGAGACAACCATTTATTAAACTCAGTCTCCAGAGCTGCCCACAACTCAGCCGCTGTGTGACTCTTATTTCCAAGATATTTCAAGCTAAAGACCGCCTGATGCCGTTGCGCTCTGCTGCCAGCATAGTAATGAGGGGTGCGTGATTCTTTCTGCGCAGTTAGAACGCTGGTGGCCTGACCAGGCAGGCTTGGGGCGGAGGTGGAGGACACAGATGAGGTGGAGGAGGCAGAAGCAGTGGCGGAACTTGGACAGACAGAGGATTGACACACAAGTCGTGGGGACGGCAAGACTTGTGCAGCAGACCCTTCACCATCTATCACCATAGTTACCCAGTGCCCAGTCAGCGACATGTAACATCCCTGTCCATGCTTACTGGTCCAAGTATCGGTGGTGAAATGCACCCGTTCACACACAGAGTTTCTCAAGGAAGCGGTGATGTTGTGTGCGACATGCTGGTGTAGCACAGGCACACCTTTCTTAGAGAAGTAGTGGCGAATGGGCATCTGGTACTGGGGCACAGCAACAGACATAAGGTCTCTAAAATCCTGTGTGTCCACCAGGCGGAAAGGCAGCATTTCGGTAGTCAAGTGCTTACAGAGGGATAAAGTCAACCTCTTAGCTTTGTCATGGGTCGCAGGAAATGGCCTTTTATTTGTCCACATCTGAGGGACAGAGATCTGGCTGCTGTGTGTAGATGGTGTTGAGTAGGGTGTCCCTGGAAAAATGCAGGTTTGTGAGGAAAGTGCAGGCGTAGACATGATGTTGCCTGATGTCTGAGAGAGCTGTACACACGCACTTGTTTCCCCTTCCAAACCAACTGACGACCTACGAAGCAAACTGCCTGTTGTGGTTACAGTGGTGGAAGTTGTGCATGGAAAACCAGGTGTGACAGCTGTCCGCACAGTCTTAGAAGATGAAGAGCGCGCAGATGCACTGGAAGGGGCAGGCGGTGGATGGTTCGCTCCGCTAGGCCGCATTGCAGCACAGTGAGCTTCCCACTGGGACATATGATATTTATTCATGTGACGATTCATGGAAGAAGTTGTCAAACTGCTGAGGTTTTGCTCTCTACTAACAGAATCACGACAAATTTTACATATCACATAATTTGGGCGATCTTTTGCTATGTCAAAAAAGGACCAGGCTAGGCAAGGCTTAGAGGGCATGCGACCTGCTGATCCACCCCGACTAGTGCTCAGAGGCACAGTGGTGGCTGAGGATGCAGTTGTAGACATGCTACCAGTACTCCGACTCTGTCCAGGAAGGCGCAAGGTAACTTCGTCATCAATTGTATCCTCCTCCACCGCCTCTGTTGACCTCCTCGAGTGCCTGACTGTGGGTTGACAGTAGGTGGGATCTAGAACTTCCTCATCAATTGTTGTGTTTGCACTCCCCTCACCCTCAGACCGAGCCTTTTCTTCCCCTGACCGAATATTTAAATTGTCATCCCAATCTGGTATCTGCGTCTCATCGTCATCAGTATGTTCCTCATTGTCTACTACAACAGGTGTTTCAGTTTCTGAATCAGGGTCAACATTATGCTCAGAAACCTTTTCATCACGGCCTGAATCTGAGTCACAAAGGTTCTGGGCATCACTGCAGACCATTTCCTGGTCTATACTCACTGTAGCTTGGGAGCAGACCTCTGATTCCCAGGCTATAGTGTGACTGAACAGCTCTGCAGACTCAGCCATCTCAGTTCCACCATACTGTGCAGGGCGGATGGAGATTTCAGAGCTGGGAGAAAGCAAGTGTGATTGGGATGACAACTCAGAGGACTGGTGTTTTTTGGATGCGGTAGTTGAGGTGGCGGAGAGGGCACTTGTTGGACCACTTGAGATCCATTCAAGCATTTTCTTTTTTTGGCCATCATCTACCTTTGTTCCAGTTGTTCGTATCCGTAAAAAAGGGAGTACATCGGATTGTCCACGGTAAGTAGTAGACATGTTACTTTTGCTGGTAGATGGTCTATCTTCAGCAGATGTTAATGGAGCTTTGCCACCTTCCCCATGGACAAACCCTTTTTTTCCTTTTCCAACACGCCTCTTCCCCTTTCCACCAGCATCTGTCATTTTGCCACTTATTTTGATTGCGACAAGATTGTGCACTTAAAATGTGGTAGTAAAGATTGAGAGGTGGTGTAGATTGCAGCGGTGGTCTATCTTTATTAACAGCAGAATAAACAACAATAACTATCCCTGACAATGCAACTACGGCAATTAAACTGGCAGCATAGTTTGCTAGTATAATGGCTTAGTAACAATGAATTTGAGTGTGCAATGCAGTGGTGCAGCAAATAGCTTTGCACCAGTGGGACACTAATGGAAGTCCAACAGCCACTTTTAGGATGCCACTAAGTTTACTCAGTGTTTGCTAGTATAATGGCTTAGTAACAATGAGCTTGAGTGTGCAATGCAGTGGTGCTGCAAATAGCTTTGCACCAGTGGGACAATAATGGAAGTCCAACAGCCACTTTTAGGATGCCACTAAGTTTATTCAGTGTTTGCTAGTATAATGGCTTAGTAACAATGAGTTTGAGTGTGCAATGCAGTGGTGCTGCAAATAGCTTTGCACCAGTGGAACACTAATAGAAGTCCAACAGCCTCTTTTAGGATGCCACTAAGTTTACTCAGTGTTTGCTAGTATAATGGCTTAGTAACAATGAGTTTGAGTGTGCAATGCAGTGGTGCTGCAAATAACTTTGCACCAGTGGGACACTAATGGAAGTCCAACAGCCACTTTTAGGATTCCAATAAGTTTATTCAGTGTTTGCTAGTATAATGGCTTAGTAACAATGAGTTTGAGTGTGCAATGCAGTGGTGCTGCAAATAGCTTTGCACCAGTGGAACACTAATGGAAGTCCAACAGCCACTTTTAGGATGCCACTAAGTTTACTCAGTGTTTGCTAGTATAATGGCTTAGTAACAATGAGTTTGAGTGTGCAATGCAGAGGTGCTGCAAATAGATTTGCACTAGTGGGACACTAATGGAAGTTCAACAGCCTCTTTTAGGATGCCACTAAGTTTACTCAGTGTTTGCTAGTATAATGGCTTAGTAACAATGAGTTTAAGTGTGCAATGCAGTGGTGCTGCAAATAGCTTTGCACCAGTGGGACACTAATGGAAGTCCAACAGCCACTTTTAGGATGCCACTAAGTTTACTCAGTGTTTGCTAGTATAATGGCTTAGTATCAATGAGTTTGAGTGTGCAATTCAGAGGTGCTGCAAATAGATTTGCACTAGTGGGACACTAATGGAAGTCCAACAGCCACTTTTAGGATGCCACTAAGTTTACTCAGTGTTTGCTAGTATAATGGCTTAGTATCAATGAGTTTGAGTGTGCAATGCAGAGGTGCTGCAAATAGATTTGCACTAGTGGGACACTAATGGAAGTCCAACAGCCACTTTTAGGATGCCACTAAGTTTACTCAGTGTTTGCTAGTATAACGGCTTAGTATCAATGAGTTTGAGTGTGCAATTCAGAGGTGCTGCAAATAGATTTGCACTAGTGGGACACTAATGGAAGTCCAACAGCCACTTTTAGGATGCCACTAAGTTTACTCAGTGTTTGCTAGTATAATGGCTTAGTATCAATGAGTTTGAGTGTGCAATGCAGAGGTGCTGCAAATAGATTTGCACTAGTGGGACACAAATGGAAGTCCAACAGCCACTTTTAGGATGCCACTAAGTTTACTCAGTGTTTGCTAGTATAATGGCTTAGTAACAATGAGTTTGAGTGTGCAATGCAGAGGTGCTGCAAAAAGATTTGCACTAGTGGGACACTAATGGAAGTCCAACAGCCACTTTTAGGATGCCACTAAGTTTACTCAGTGTTTGCTAGTATAATGGCTTAGTATCAATGAGTTTGAGTGTGCAATGCAGAGGTGCTGCAAATAGATTTGCACTAGTGGGACACTAATGGAAGTCCAACAGCCACTTTTAGGATGCCACTAAGTTTACTCAGTGTTTGCTAGTATAATGGCTTAGTATCAATGAGTTTGAGTGTGCAATTCAGAGGTGCTGCAAATAGATTTGCACTAGTGGGACACTAATGGAAGTCCAACAGCCACTTTTAGGATGCCACTAAGTTTACTCAGTGTTTGCTAGTATAATGGCTTAGTATCAATGAGTTTGAGTGTGAAATGCAGAGGTGCTGCAAATAGATTTGCACTAGTGGGACACAAATGGAAGTCCAACAGCCACTTTTAGGATGCCACTAAGTTTACTCAGTGTTTGCTAGTATAATGGCTTAGTAACAATGAGTTTGAGTGTGCAATGCAGAGGTGCTGCAAAAAGATTTGCACTAGTGGGACACTAATGGAAGTCCAACAGCCACTTTTAGGATGCCACTAAGTTTACTCAGTGTTTGCTAATATAATGGCTTAGTAACAATGAGTTTGAGTGTGCAATGCAGAGGTGCTGCAAATAGATTTGCACTAGTGGGACACTAATGGAAGTCCAACAGCCACTTTTAGGATGCCACTAAGTTTACTCAGTGTTTGCTAGTATAATGGCTTAGTAACAATGAGCTTGAGTGTGCAAAGGGCAGGAGGGTACAGTGGCAGGGTTGTGGGTCAGTGTACAGGAAAGGAAGCCTCACTTTCTATCCCTCCTAATGGGGAAATGCAGCGAGCAAGTCCCTGACCTTAGCTACACAGACGCTGTTATCTGTAGCTGTTAAAATCTGTTTCCACGGATCTGACTGTCACCTATGGCTCTGAGCCTGCTGTTATTAGCCCTTACAAGGGCTAATAGAAACTTCTATCCCTATTCTGTATAGCACTGTGTGTAGAGCGTACACAGCAGTATTGGAGACAGGAGCTATGCCAGCGGTGACTGACACCCAGATGCAGAAGAGATAATGGCATCCGGACGGGCAGATACCCGTTTTTATAATGCAGGGACATGTGACATGGACATCCTATCACACATGCTGTTGCTTCTCTGGCTAAAAGTCCACTTAGCTGTGTGTGTGTCTGGGATTGGCTGACATGCTGGCCCGCCCCACTACACGCGCGCTTTGGGAAGGAAAACAAGGAAAAAAAAAAATAGCGATCGCCATTATCACAGCAGCAGTGATCTGAATGCGCTGTTCCTGCACACTATACGCTGAAATTTCATAATAGTGTGAGTCACAGAGTGACTTACACTATTACAGCAGAAAGCCGGTAATTAGCTTGGCTTTTTGCTGCTAGAACCGTTCTCGAACGTAACTAGAACTATCGAGCTTTAGCAAAAAGCTCGAGTTCTAGTTCGATTTAGAACAGCCCCCAAAATCACTCGAACCGTGAACTGGAGAACCACGAACCGCGAACCGTGCTCAACTCTAGTCAGCAGAGACTGGTGAGACCGACCAGGCCTCTGACACTGCGCATTCATTAGTATGTTAGCACACCCTCAGGAGCGTGCTAACATGCTAAGGGGGCCGACTAGCCAAGGGAACTAACGCCCAGGGGACTAGTCACTGGCCTCATTAGCATATTATAAAAAATCTTTGGAAATACTTTTCTAAAGATCTCTTTATCTATGCTACACACAGAGACGGTTAGGCAGGTTAGCAATATGCACCCAGAACTGCTCGTGGTTCTGGGTGCATATTGTACCTGACAGGTTCCCTTAATTAACTTTAAAGCTTGTCACACATATTTACTACTGCCATATTAAATGCCTTCCCAGTCGCTAAGCATTTCTGAATCATACTAAACTGTTAGCCATTGCTGTCAGGCTCGGACAAGCACACAAGGAAAGAAATGCATCCCCTTGTGAACCCCTATGCCGACTTAAGACACTTAAGGCTACTTTACATGCTTCAATTTCTCGTGCGATCGCATTTGCGATCGTACCCGCCCCCATCGTTTGTGCGATATGGGCAATTTGTTGCTCGTGTCGCACAAAGTCGGTAACCCCCGTCACATGTACTTACCTTCCAAACGACCTCGCTGTGGGCGGCGAACATCCTCTTCCTGAAGGGGGAGAGACGTTCGATGTCACCGTGACGTCACACAGCGGCTGACTAAAAGTAGCGGAGGGGCGGAGATGAGCTGGATGTAACATCCCGCCCACCTCCTTCCTTCCGCATTGTCAGCGGGACGCAGGTAAGCTGCAGTTCAGCCTTCCTGGGGTGTCACACGGAGTGATGTGTGCTGCCCTGGGAACGATGAACAACCGGCGCAGAGAAGGATGTGCAATATTTAGAAAATGAGCGACGTGTCAACGAGCAACGATAAGGTGAGTATTTTTGCTCGTTAACAGACACTCGTAGCTGTCACACGCTACAATATGTCAAACGGCGCCGGATGTGCGTCACTTACGACGTGACCCTGACGACATATCGTTTGATATATCGTAGCGTGTAAAGCCCGCTTTACCCTTCAACATGAGAGAAGTTGTTCTAATACATTTGATTCACTATGTAGCGACAGAAGCAGCATCTAATCATTCATTCAACAATCTACCCAGTTTATTATGTAGAAGCGCAGAGAAATTTGTGAATGAGGGTAATGTAGCTGAACAGTGGGCCCCGAATGTTACTAGGAGCCCCTGCCACTCCAGTCTGATACTAATGGCCATAAATCAATGCAAGACTTTGTGTAACGTGCTTAATATGTGTTACAGAAGTCAGACATATAGCTCATCATCTACTGACTACAGAAAGTATTCAAACAAACTGAGAGCATAAAATAAATGCCAAAGATTGTTTATATACAACATAAATGTTATTTCCCAAACCTCAGAGCAGTTCCTCTGCAAACGGAGAAGCAGTAAGAAACATCCTGTGTGTACACATCGGATGATACTCCCATCTGTCGCCATAAGGAATAGGAGTTTGGCTCAGTGTTATAAGCACAAGACCTTTTGAACTTCCAGTGAAGTTCCGTTGTATCACCGGACGTGAAGCTTCAGGAATGGGAATAGTGATCTCATATATGATTTGTATCAATGGCTGAATTAAAGTGAAAAATATAACATTTTGTTTTACTAGAGAGCAGTTTTCTGCTGCTAGATATCACATGGTGCCATGGATCACTATCACACTTTGTTATTGTGCTTGTGCTGCATTTTCAACTAAGTGTCCAGATCGCAAGTGTGGCGCCCCTGAGGCTTTAGTCACCACAGAGGTACTGCACCTCAGCTAGAGGTGTGGTATTCCATCCTGGGTAAGGAGGAGGTCAATCCCGGCTCATGCAAAAGCACAGCACACTCACTCATCAACACATCACCAAACATGGTAAGGCGTGATTATACCCAAACCAGACCTGGGTGGAGTCAGATGAGCCGGAACAGAGGTGTCGTGTGGAGTCAGGGATTCTGAAAGCAGGAATGGAGGAGAAAAGACCCGCAGTCTGGAGCTGGTACTGCTCAGCCCAGGCATAGACAGAAGGGGCCCAGAGCCCGGGGGAATTACTACCCTAACACGTGGACTTGTTCCACATATAATCAAGGAGTGGAGGGACACGGTCGCTATACGGGGACTGGTCCCCAGGCTAGAGGAGATTAAACCCACGGGCTCCCTAGTGAAACCAGTGGCTGAGGTGTCTCTAAGCACCAAAGCTATTACCGCACACAAATTTACTTGAAGGTGACCCAAAAGGACCAAAGGGACAATAGGGTTCACGGGCATCGGACAGGTTCAGTGAGCGAGGACGCAAGGCAGGAGAGCGAAGCCAGAGCAGAAGTCGACCAAGGAAAGAGTACATTAAAGAAAAGTGCACCGGACTCTGAACTACCCTGGATCGGCTGGAGCCCATCAGAGTTAATCCCAGCACTCCAAGGATGGTCCACGGTTTGTGTGTAACCAACTACAGTGAGTAAAACATCTATTGACTGCATCCCTGAGTTGCTCCCTTATTCACCTGCGTCCGTCAGTATAGACTACTACCACCACCATCCACCGTGGGGCCCAGCTCTACCTGCGGAGAGCTATACTATCCCCGCTGTGTCACCATTAGCCCCAGAGGTCACTGTCTTGCAGCGGCGGCACTAAACTTTTCGCATAGCACAGGTGGCGTCACAGATAACTCTCTTCATCCCCTACATCTTTATTAAACAACACCACCGGGGTTACAGAACTGGGCCTGGCCACCGCAGGACCCCAGCAGCAGAACCGCGGCCCGGTAACGAGTCGCCCCAGGCCCCGGTGGGCGCGTCACAATAATATCACTTTACTGGCTTTAATATGTTATATTATTATTGATAATACGTTATTAATATAATAACCAAAATACTGCACCACAGAGAGCAAACTGATGGCAACCCAGGAGAGGACACAGAGAGTAAAGAACCCCTGTTTAAGAATAGTATATGGGCCCTTTGCAGAGCAATAGTTTTGCTATGACAGAAGCTGCTTTGTGTTTTGGAGCTGCAAAAGGACCCCTTACATCCCCTTAGTACCTAATTATGTTTTCTCTATTTGCTAGAAAACAATTGTTCTGTCCCGCAGGTGACAGTATCACAGACTGATGCTTCTTCCTACTGGACCTCAAGGAGTCTGGAGCTGGGGCTGCCGATGTGAAGCCCCACAGGTGTTGTGTCGGTGCATTTCCTTCAGGGACTCCACGTGGAGGGAACAGTCTGGTCACAGGTAGGGAACCTTCTTTTGGGATTTTCGTGACGCCACTCTCGGTATTGCGGTCAGGGTGACCGCCACTGCAGATTAAGGGGTGCCTGGGGCTGATGGTGGGTGCAGTCAGTTGTAGTGGCCTCCCGAGAGTGAGGCAAGCCCCAGGGCCCTGTGTAAGTGTGTGGAACCACAAGGCGCAGAATGACTCAACCACAGAAGCAGAAGGTCTTTCAGGGGTTTTACTCATGTCAGGTGGCAGGGTGAGTAACCCGGGCGTAGCTGGAATGAACCAGACTGGAACCAGGTATCCTTCCGGCTGGCTGATGAGGGTGACTACCAACTCGCCTTCCTTAGCCCTTTGTGTTTTTGTGGTGACCCCGACTTGAAGTCCTAACGGGGGTCACCCAGGGAAGTTGCTGCTGCCTATTCTCCCCTCGTTTCGGCCCGTTTGCTTGTAGCCTGGACCAGGTCACTCCGGCTGCTTGCCTCCTGTGAACTATGGGCCCTCTCTTTGCTACGTGGCTACGGACTCTGTGGTGTTGTCTTGAGGGTCTGAAGTGCCCCCTTAGGCAGGTTTGGCAGAAGAAAGGTGAACCTATCTCTGCACTGGGACCTGTTGTTACCCTTGCGGGCCTGGTACCTCCCTTGCAGTCCCCTTACTCTGCCACCCCTTTGCTCTCTCTAGCCTTGGGTGGATTTCGGGCGGCATTACCAGGTGACCGATCTTCCCCGTCGGTAGTCACTGCGCGGACGCTGTTAGAGTGCAACAGCTCCAGGATCTGCTCCTCACATCTGCTCTCCCTGAGCTGCACACTAAACTGGCTCACTCGTAGGTTCTGCACGTCTGCTCTCTCTGAGCTCCACTTCCAGACTCCTCACTCCTCAACTCTCTACTTCACACTCCTTGTTCCTCCTTCTTTTCCTCTTTCCTCACTGTGCCTGTGTCGCGGGAGGAGGAGGGGACGCTGCGCTCTCCCACTGCTCGGGTCCGGCTGCTGCTGCCGCTGCTCGGTGGTGGCTCGTGCGGTGGGCCGGATCCCGGGGACTCGAGCGGCGTTCCTCGCCCGTGAGTGAAAAGGGGGGGGGTTTGATTGTGGGGATTTGGTTATTGTCCTTGACGCCATCCACGGTTGTGGTGAAGTTGGGGACACCACCGCTGCTCTGGACGGGGATCCCGGGAGCGGTGACAGGGAGCAGCTTTGATGTTAGTTCTCCCCTCCGTGGGTAGAGGGTTGGTTGTCCTGGGGCCCGGTGATGGGGTAGGAGTGGATGGCAGGCGGGTTACAGGGCCTGGTGAGGTGCAGGGTCGCGGGGGGCAGCGCTGTGCCGCACGGCACGGTGGTACTCACTCAGCCAATGATGAGGACACAGTTCTCGGTAAAACACACGGCTGGATGGACGGGTCCCACAGACGGCTGCGGTGTTGTTTCTCCCGGCAGGTTGATGGTGACTGCCTTTCCCTGCACCTATGTACTGTAAACGGTTCCAATGGGTTCCCACCGGTAACCCGCTCCCCAGCTTGGATATGGGCTGGAGGAGCCCCTTTTTCCCACAGGCTCTGGCCCTGGGAACGGTAGCCTTGGCGGTGGCTGTGTTTCCCTCTCACGGATGGACTGTTGCCTTCTGTCGGGACTTGGCTGCTGGGAAACCCAGGAGGTTCACTTCGCTGACGGATTTGGCAAATTCACGGCGACTCCTAGCTAGAGATGAGCGAACCGGTCCCGGTTCGGCTCGAGGTCGGTTCGCCGAACGGAGGTCCCGTTCGAGTTCGGCTCGTCGAACGTTCGACGAACCGAACTCGAACTGCATAGGAAACAATGGCAGGCAATCACAAACACATAAAAACACCTAGAAAACACCCTCAAAGGTGTCCAAAAGGTGACAAACAACTCACAACACAACACAAACACATGGGAAAGTGACAAGGACATATACTCATGCGAAAACAAAAGAGCTGGACAAGGAAAAAGAGGAGGACACACAGATATATGAGTATATGCAAGGAAACATCGATTCCATTATTGTGCAATTTGAGCCCTGCTCATTTTAGGCTTCCAATCTTGATAAATTGCCTGAGCTCGCCACGTACGCCTTGGGGATCTTGTCGTGTCCTGCAGCCAGCGTTCTCTCAGAACCTGTCTTCAGTGCTGCTGGAGGTCTGCTGGCAGATAAGCACACATGTCTGTCCACTGACAATGTGGACATGGCTCTCAGAGGACTTTTCTTCCCCTGGCTCAGCTAGGGGAGGCGAAAGGCACGCGTATTTTTGAGA
This sequence comes from Anomaloglossus baeobatrachus, assembly GCF_048569485.1. NCBI lineage: Eukaryota > Metazoa > Chordata > Amphibia > Anura > Aromobatidae > Anomaloglossus > Anomaloglossus baeobatrachus. The sequence goes on from NC_134353.1 coordinate 246,962,301, forward strand.
GTGCTTCATGCAAAGCATCTTTTTCTTTTTCAAAAGGGGGCTCAACCGATGCCAGTCAAGTGGGGTGTGTGTGGCCCAGTTAGTGGAAACGAGGGAGACTGTGGTTGGAGTCCCCTCGCTGTGTTTCTAAAAGAACCAAGATGAACAAGTCATGGCTCTCAGAGGACTTTTCTTCCCCTGGGTCAGCCAGGGGACGGGAAAGGCACGCGTATTTTTGAGAGTGCTTCATGCAAAGCATCTTTTTCATCTTGAAAATTGGGTCAACTGATGCCAGTCAAGTGGGGTGTGTGTGGCCCAGTTAGTGGAAACGAGGGAGACTGTGGTTGGAGTCCCCTCGCTGTGTTTCTAAAAGAACCAAGATGAACAAGTCATGGCTTTCAGAGGACTTTTCTTCCCCTGGGTCATCCAGGGGACGGGAAAGGCACGCGTATTTTTGAGAGTGCTTCATGCAAAGCATCTTTTTCTTTTTCAAAAGGGGGCTCAACCGATGCCAGTCAAGTGGGGTGTGTGTGGCCCAGTTAGTAGAAACGAGGGAGACTGTGGTTGGAGTCCCCTCGCTGTGTTTCTAAAAGAACCAAGATGAACAAGTCATGGCTTTCAGAGGACTTTTCTTTCCCTGGGTCATCCAGGGGACGGGAAAGGCACGCGTATTTTTGAGAGTGCTTCATGCAAAGCATCTTTTTCTTTTTCAAAAGGGGGCTCAACCGATGCCAGTCAAGTGGGGTGTGTGTGGCCCAGTTAGTGGAAACGAGGGAGACTGTGGTTGGAGTCCCCTCGCTGTGTTTCTAAAAGAACCAAGATGAACAAGTCATGGCTTTCAGAGCACTTTTCTTCCCCTGGGTCATCCAGGGGACGGGAAAGGCACGCGTATTTTTGAGAGTGCTTCATGCAAAGCATCTTTTTCATCTTGAAAATTGGGTCAACTGATGCCAGTCAAGTGGGGTGTGTGTGGCCCAGTTAGTGGAAACGAGGGAGACTGTGGTTGGAGTCCCCTTACTGTGTTTTACATGCTTTTTGTAGGGCATGACATGGCTTAGAGGTTGACTTTCAGCATCTGGAAACTGCTGGCTACCAAAATGCTGCCTTTCCAACCTTTTTAACCGAGGATTTTCGAGACCTTATGCCCATCGCAGTGCCCCAAGAGCCGATGCCCAGGCGCCACTCCTTCTCCAACAAAGGCGTGCATGCGCTACACCAGCATGTCGCACTAAACATCACTGATTCCTTGAGAAACTCTGTGTGACAGGGTGCATTTCACCACAGATAATTGGCCCAGTAAGCATGGACAGGGGCGTTACATGTCGCTGACTGGGCAATGGGTTACTGTGGGGAGAGATGGAGAAGGGTCTGCTGTACAAGTCTTGCCGTCCCCACGAGTTGTTTCAATCCTTCTTCTGTATGTAGAAGTTAATACACTGCTTCTGCCTCTTCAACCTCGTGTGGGTCCTCCACCTTGGCGCAAACCCTGTGTGGTCAGGCCACCCTTCCTTGTAACTGCGCACAAGGAATACCACACACCTCCTTACTATGCTGGCAGCAGAGCTCAATGCCATCGGGCGGTCAAAGGTTTACTTTGAAATGTATGGGAAATGTGAGTCACACCGCTGAGAAGTTGTGGACGGTTAGCTCTGGAGACCGAGTTTCATCAATGGTTGTCTCCACTCAACCAGCAGCCAGGGAAGGCCGGGTGCGACAATGATGCAAACATGGGTGCGACCCTTCGCTGTGACAATGTGACACACGTGCCTTGTGTGGTTCACGTGTTGAACCTGGTTGTCCAGCAATTTTTAAAGCACTATCCTGGCCCACATGGCCTTCTGCAGAGAGCACGGTGTAACGCCTTCCTTGATCCACACACTCAGATGGGCTGTAAATGATAGGCTAGAGGGAAGCCACTCACCAAGCAGGACCCCTAGAACCCTGAAACCCTTTAACCCCTATACAGGGATTAGGAATTACACAGGGCCCAAGGTGATTAATACCTGTGGAAGGCTGCAGTTCCAGAGAATAGTAGTCAGGCAGGGTCAAAACATTAATTGAGGAACAGGAACAGAATGGGACGGCCAGGACTTAATCAGAAAACAAGCAGAGGTGAAATGCGGATCGGCCAACAAAGTACATAAACAGCAAGCAGGAAAAGTAGTCAGGTAACAAGCACACAAAATCATAAAACTGAACTGGGGGTAAAATTAACCAGAGGTTCATAGCTATGTCTGGCAGTGGTCTGCAGACAGGATGGGCATAAAAAAGGGTGTGGTGTCTTCCCATTGGTTGTAGCTGAATGATGGTATTTCATCTGTGAGATACCCACCAGCTACATTCAGCCAGAGATTCTGCATCTGTCAAGGTAATGCAGCCCAGTGGGTGAGCATAACCTGCGTCCACCTGCGCCGCTGGCATCGACTCCTCTCCCATCATCAGCACTATGCATGAAAGGAACACGTTGTCACCTGGCGACTGGAGTACAAATTGACGGAGCGTACTCCGTTGGTGACTTAACAGCCGTGTGCGGCAATGATGCAAACCTGGCTGCGGGCCATCGTCAGGGCAATGTGACACACGTGCCTTGTATGGCTCACGTGTTGAACCTAATTCTCCAGCAATTTTTAAAACACCATCCCGGCCTACATGGCCTTGTGCAGCGGGCACGCTCGCTATGTGCTCACTTCCATCGTGCGCACACAGCAGCTCAACAACTTTCGTCGCTACAGAAGTCTTTAGGTCTGGTGGTTAAACGCCTGAAATGCGATGTGCCGACATGCAGGAATTTGAATCTGCACATGTTGCAGCGTTTGTGGCAGCACCGCCGAACCCTGCTGCAATACGTTATGACATATAGCCTGGGATAACTTGATCCAGAGGTGGTGCAGATCACGCTGCTGGAGTGGTGTCAGATCAAGGACCTATGCACCCTGCTACACAGTTTACAAATGTCGACGAAGATGTTTAGCACTGGCAATGTCATTCTCAGCATGACAATTCTGGTCATCTACATGATGGAGCACACTGTAATTATTATTCGGAGTCAGGTGTTGGGACAAGAGGAAGGGGAGGAAGTACAGGAGGAGTCATATGCGGAAGGGATAACAAGATCTACGAGGTCCAGATGGTCAGCGGCACCTATGCGGCAGTCATGGTGAGGGAGAGGGATTAACAAGGGCGCATAGTATCAGCAAAAAGTGTTGAGGAAGGTGCAGGAGCCCATGAAGAAATGGAGGACGAACTGGCGATGGGCATGGAAGACTCAGCAGATGAGTGAGAGCTTGCTCCCATTTCGGTTGTGCGAGGTTGTGGGGAGAGGGCAGAGGAAGGAGGCACGATTCTCACCTCTCTGCCACCAACACACCAAGGACTTGGTCCTCCTGGATGCACAAGACACATGAGCGCCTTCTTGCTGCACTACCTACAACATGACCCTCGGATTGTACGAATTCAAAGTAATCCTGAATACTGGGTTGCCACACTGTTAGATCCCCGGTACAAGACAAAATTTGGCGAAATAATTCCTGCCATAGAAATGGACGCACGTATACAGGAGTATCTGCAGAATGTGGTACGCAATCTTAGATCTGCTTTTCCACTAAACACCAGTGCTGCACAGAGTGAATCTCAACGCTTTGTCATGGATAGGAGGAAATGGTCTTTTACTTGTCCACATCTGAATGACCGAGGGCTGGCTGCTGTGCTGAGATGGCGTTGAGTACGGTGTCCCTGCAGAGTTGCACTTTTGGTCATATACCAAAATGAGTTGAAAAAGGACAGATGCTGGTGGAAAGGGGAACAGGTGTGTTGGAAAGGGGAAAAAAGTTTCGGTCCGTGGGTTTGGTGGTTAAGCAACAGTAACATTTGCTGAAGAAACACCATCTGTTACAGTGGGACTGGCAGATTTGGATAAGGTGGTATATACTATGTTACCGCTATATAACGAAAATTAATAAGAAAAGAAAGAGAAAGGTATATATCCCCATCAGCAGTCAGTGTCCACCGTGCTCCCAGTTGGAAAAGGAGAGGTTGGCAACTGGAAGGTTTGGTGGCGGATACAGAGCTGTGTGGCTATGAAACTAATAGTAGCCTGAACCGAGTTAGACGCCATTCGGATCTGGAGACTGGGAGCCCTGTTAGCGTCACAGGGTCCACATACCCACCCAGCCCAGGAACTCCCTGTTAACAACACAGGGGCCATTGAGTACGCTGACCGTGTGCGTAGGGGCCACACCTGTGGACAGCAGGCGCATCAGCAGCAGCAGGCCTGTTAATGCCACTGGGCTGCACAAGCAGGACTGGTAGGACAGGAGCTGGTCTTAACCGTTCTGCGTTACCAATTGTGGTGGTGGCCTGCATCGACATCCTATCCCTGCCTACCTCTGGCCTAAAGCCGCAATGGGTTCAACACATGGAGGTGTGCTCTTTCGGAGCATAATAGAAGACTGCGCACCTCCTTGTTGGCTCCAGCCCCTTTTATAACCTGGGTCCGTCCCAAACCAGGGTGAACCACAATGCACCTCCTGGAGATAAAAGTAGAGTGACACGTCATGAGTGGCATAACTAGCGTCCTATTTGGAACCGCAACTTCAATGATGACCTCATGGCTGCCATGACCCAAACACCTCACCAGTCATCGTCTGACCATCAATAATGCGGTGACAAGTCATAGGGGTGGGCCTCTGCAAGCCATTTGGGAGGACAGCTGATGCCCTGTGGTCTATATGGGACCCCCACATCAGGGGCAGGGCCAAAGAGTTCATTACCGGACCTAGTCTCTGATGCAGTAAGTGCCTGAGCATGCTCAGTAGCATGAAATACAGTCTCTGAAAAAAGACTATCAGCTTTAGCATGGTGTCTAGGCACAAAACAGGACTTAGACCCGGCACGGAATGCAAGTACCTGTTAGGGCCAGGTGGACGGGCGGACCCAGGAGGTGGATCCACTGGGCCGAACACCTTACTGAAGGCAAGGGGTCTGGTAGCCGGAGCACAACAGGTAGCAGGACAGTCCGTTAGAAAGAGTGGAATGTAGAAGTCCCTGGGACCACGGAGTCACTGATGGTAGTCCGGGTGACGGAGCTCAGGTTCGGAGGCCGAGATGTTGTCAGGCGGAGTCCGGAACCGATGGAGCGAGAGGACGGGTCACCACAGGGGTCAGAGATGGTACGGACTGACGGGATGGCAGACAGTCAGCGTTCGGGGTTCGGGAATCGGCAGGACCGGATGGCGAGGCAGGAGCGGCTCTAGAAGAGAGATAGGTAAGTATACCAGCAGAGACAAGGAGACCTGACTCCTAGCTTAGGAAACACGAAGAACAGGCCCCGCCCACTTGGACATTAAACCCCTTTATACCCTGTACCTGTGTGTTCAATATCCTGTCCGTGGACGCTGGCCCTTTAAGAAAGGGTCAATGACCGCGCGCGCGCCCTAATGCGCATGCGCGAGGCCCGGGTGCCAGAAGCCAGGGCAGGGAGCGGCGAACAGGAGGCAGGGGAGCCTGGCTGGAGCGAAGCTGCCGGCGGACGCAGGGAGCGGGGACCGGGATGCCTTGGGATCATAGGTGAGGAGGCCTGGAGGCTGTGGAGCGGGGGACGCCGGACAGAGGAGCCGGGAAGCGAGCCAGGGAAGCCGGGGAGCGTGGCAGGGGAGCCGGGGAGCTGGGCAGTGGACCCGGGGAGAGTGACAGTACCTGTGCAAAGAGGCTTTTCACACTTAGTGTGGGAGCATCCGCTGTATCCCGAAATGAAGACTTAGCGTCAGGAATGGCACAGTCAGGCTGAGCATACTCACTAGGCGAAACACTGTAGTTAGGCTGCAGCTGGGGTAAATCGGCACACGCATGCGCACTAGCTGCCTCTCCACACTTAGACGTGGAGGAGAAATTGCTCTTCGGGTGTGAACTTGGAGATGCTGTCTATGAACAGAAGGAAAAGCTAAAGGAAGCCTCACTTTCTATCCCACTGAATTATCAAATGCAGCAATGAATTCCCTGAGTTTGCTATAACATTAGCGTAGCAAAATGTGCATGAGGGTGTCATGTAGAGGTGCTAGAAATAGCTTGGCACCAGTGGGGCACTAATGGAATACAACAGCCAGTTCTATGATGCCACTAAATGGCAGTATTTTTTGCTATCATTATAGCTTATTAAAAACAGAGCAGGAGGGTGTCATGCAGAGGTGCTGCACATAGATTTGCACTAGTGTGACTAGACAAAAGTCCAATAGCCACGTTTAGGATGCCACTAAGTTTCCTCAGTGTTTGCTAGTATAATGGCTTAGTAACAATGAGTTTGAGTGTGCAATGCAGGCAGAGGTGCTGCAAATATCTTTGCACTAGTGGGACTATACAGAAGTCCAATAGCCACGTTTAGGATGCCACTAAGTTCACTCAGTGTTTGCTAGTATAATGGCTTAGTAACAATGATTTTGAGTGTGCAATGCAGGCAGACGTGCTGCAAATATCTGTGCACTAGTGGGAATATACAGAAGTCTAATAGCCACATTTAGGATGCCACTAAGTTTCCTCAGTGTTTGCTAGTATAATGGCTTAGTAACAATGAGTTTGAGTGTGCAATGTAGGCAGAGGTGCTGCAAATATCTTTGCACTAGTGGGACTATACAGAAGTCCAATAGCCACTTTTAGGATGCCACTAAGTTTCCTTAGTGTTTGCTAGTATAATGGCTTAGTAACAATGAGTTTGAGTGTGCAAAGAAAGCCACGGACCCCTTGGGGGGAGGGGCGACATGACCAAGGGGGAGGTAGGGAGTGATGGGGTTAATAGTGACATTGTAGGTAAACCTAATATGGCATGGTGGGTTGGTTTAGCCGGGGAGGAAGAGGAGGAGTAGGGAAAGGGTTAGTCTGGGGGGTTGAAGGAGTAACCTCCTCTTCTGCTTCCGGACGCCGAGTGATCCACACGTCCTCCATGGCGGACCTCCAGGAGCTCCAGAAGATGATCCAGGCAGCAGTTGCAGCGCATGGGCCCCTGGCAGTGCAGACCCACCTCCGGGCTGCCGGGAGTTAACCCGTCGGCGCTTGCCCCTCGTCCCCCCAGCGGCAGTGGGCGCCAGTCGCGGCCCCCCCCGCAGGTATTCCTCGGGGGCAGGGGGGGGGCGAGGAGGAAATGCCAGAGCCCCTCCAGGGACCCTCCACAGCGGGCAGAGCGGCAGCAGCAGAGTCGGGCTGCCGCTCACAGCGGGAGGAATCTGCGGTCCAGCGCCGGCGGTCGGGAGGTGGGAGGGGCCAGTGCGGGGCCTACTTCCGGTCCCGGCCTCTGGGCTGGAGTTACAGAGAAGGCAGCGGCTCCAGGCCGGGGGCGCACTCGGCGCGGGAGAGAGGCCGGTAGATCCCCCTGCAGTCGGCGGGGGACCGTGGGGCTGCGAGCGGCGGTAGGTCCAGCACCGAGGGGGTCTATGGTGCCTGACCCTGGTGCAGTAACGAGCAGGAGTGACGGTGTGAGCCCTGCGGCCTGTGCAGCCCCCGGATGTGGCGGTCTCCTGTGGGAGCGGGAGGACCCGGCGTGAGGAGGCCTGCAAGAGCCCAGGATGGCCAGAGGCGGCGACGGCTGGGATCCAGAGCCGGGCGTCTGTCCATCCGCGTCCAGAGCCCCCCTAGCAGTCGACGAGGGGGTGGGCGTGGGCGCAAGAGATCGAGACCCGGGGGCCGGCGCAGGGGACAGGACGGTCTCCTGGGTTGTCGCCCCGGGGCAAGAGACGGAGCGGGGATGATTCTGCCCACGCGGCGGCCCGGTCCGGCGGCCGTGGTGGGGGGGGTGCTGCGGCGGCACCCCCCGGATGTCGGATGGAAGATGCGGCCAGCGGCGAGGAGGAAGTAGAGGATCTCGTCGCAGAGGAGTCGGATGGGCGTCAGGCGGAGAACAGCGAGGTGGAGAGCTCGGGGGATCCTGAGCTACGGTCGGGTGAGATGGCTGCGGTTACGGCAGCGCCCGGTGTATTTACAGTGTGGAGCCAATTGTTGGGGCTATTACAGGGGCTGGCGGCGGCTTCTGGGGCGGTGGGGGAAAGGGCGCAGGCGCCGGCAGCTGCGTGGATCGGACCGGCGGGGCGGGGGGATGCGTCGGCGGAGGTGCAGGATGGAGCAGGTGCAGCGACGGGCGGGGGGAGTGAGGCGGGGGGGTAAGGAGACAGAAAAGGAGAAGGAGGACGAAGTGGTGCGTTTGGATGATAGGGCTAAAAGTGAGGTTTATGTTTGTTTTGAGGGCCTGCTGGGGGCCCACTTAAAGAAGGAGGTGCGGGAAAAAAAATTTGGAAAGGGGAATATGTAGAGATATTTTCTCTGCTCCCCATGGAAAAATTTAATTTGGATAGGGTTAAGCCGAGCGACTCCAAAAAGGAAAAGGACGAGGAAAAAAAACAAACGCCGTTATAGGCTGATTCCTCGGACTTTTGCTAACTGGTTACAGGCGTTTGCGATCTTGGCGAGCGTGGTCGGGGAGAAGGAGCCGGAGCATTGTTCGGCTTTGTTCGGTTACATGGATGCGATGGGGGAGGCTTATCGGGTTTACGGCGGGCTGGCGTGGCCGCGTTACGACGAGCAGTTCCGACAACGGAAGGCGCTGCGGCCGGATATGCGGTGGGACTATAAGGATATTTCCTTATGGATGCGGCTGATGGCGGCACCGGCTCAGCCCTTTCGGGGGGGTACCGGGGGTCTGGGGGCCGGGTCCCCGGCAAACCTCAAGAGAGGTTTCTGCTGGCAATACAATGAAGGGCAGTGCAGGTTTGGAGCGGCGTGCCGTTTTAAGCATGAATGCTCCGGATGTGGGGGAGGACATAGCCTTTCCAAGTGTTTAAAAAGGGGAAAGGAAAGGCTAGTGATGGGGCTGGTAAGAGGGACGACGCCGGTTAAGGTAGAAGTGATGGTTCCGTTTTTAAATAGGTACCCGGACGTGGAGGCTGCGGCGTTGTTACGTTTTGGTTTTTCTGACGGTTTTCGTATCCCGTCGGTTGTTAGTGCATCGGTTCCGCCGTATCGTAATTTGCGTTCCGCTAGGGATCATCCGGAAGTGGGGGATGAAAAGCTGAAAAAGGAGGTGGCTTTGGGCAGGATGGGTGGTCCTTATGACGCCCCGCCATGTTTGACTTTGGTGGTTTCACCGCTGGGGGTGGTACCGAAGAAAGAGCAGAACAAATTTCGGCTTATTCATCATTTGCCTTACCCGGAAGGGTTATCGGTGAATGATGGCATTGCGCCGGAGTTATCGGCGGTGTATTATGTGTCGTTCAATAAGGCGTTGGACTTGGTCAGGGCGGCGGGTCGGGGTGCATTGATGGCGAAGGCAGATGTTGAAGTGGCGTTTCGGTTGTTGCCGGTTCATCCAGATAGTCAGCATTTGTTAGGTTGCTGGTGGAATGGCAGTTATTATGTTGATCGGTGTTTGCCGATGGGCTGTTCCATTTCGTGTTCGCATTTTGAGGCGTTTAGTTCGTTTGTTGAATGGGTGGTTCGGGATGTGTCCGGGCTTACGTCCATTATTCATTATTTGGACGATTTCCTGTGTGTCGGGCCGGCGGGTTCGATGGTTTGTGCGGGTTTGTTATTTGCATTGCAAAACGTCGCGGCCAGATTCGGAATTCCTTTGGCTCCTGAGAAGACGGAAGGCCCGGCGCCGGTGATGTGTTTTTGGGGATTGAGATTGATTCCATTGCTATGGAATGCAGGCTGCCGGAGGGGAAGGTGCGTGATTTGAGGGCTGCGGTGGCGGGGGTGAAAGCGGCAAAGAAGGTGCGGCTTAAGGTGGTGCAGGCCTTGCTGGGGAAATTGAATTTTGCTTGCAGAATCGTACCGATGGGTAGAGTATTTGCGCGACGCTTGGCAGCGGCGACGGCTGGTGTGAGGTTGCCGTCGTATTTCGTGCGAATCACGAAGGTGATCAAGGACGACCTGGGAGTATGGGATCAATTTTTGCAGCAATTTAACGGTCGGGCTTTGATGATGGAGAAGGTGGCGTCTAACGGGGTGTTGCAGCTGTTCACGGACGCGGCCGGGTTCGGGGCGGTATGTCGAGGTCATTGGTGCGTAGGGCAGTGGCCGCAGGCTTGGCGGGAGAGCGGTTTGGTTCGGAATTTGGCTCTGTTGGAGCTGTTCCCCATTGTGGTGGCGGTGGAACTATGGGGGTCGCATTTTGTCGGAAGAAAGGTGTGTTTTCATTGCGATAACCAGGCAGTGGTGCACGCGACAAACAACTTGTCTGCTAAGTCGGAGCCGGTGGTGGTGTATTTGCGGCATTTAGTGTTGAGATGTCTGCAGTTGAATGTGCAGGTGGTGGCAAAGCACGTTCCGGGAGTTGACAACGAGGTGGCTGACGCTTTGACTCGTTTTCAGTTCGGCAGGTTTCGGGCGCTGTTGCCGTGGGCGGAAGAAGTTGGAGTGGAATGTCCCGTGGAGATGTGGGCTCTGGTGAGGCGGTGATTTCAGACTTGATTGGGAGCTCGGTGACCGAGGTGACTTGGTGACGGTATGCTAAGGTGTGGGCTGAATGGGAGGAGTTGTTGAGTGGCTTTGCTGTCGTTGGTGAGTACGGATTTCTCAGCTGGGTGATCGGCGTCAGCAGTGGCACATCGGGTGTCGGCGGTGGCGTTTTGGTTGAAAATGAGAGGGGAGTGTGATGTTTCCCATGATTTTCGGGTTCGCCAGGCTTTGCGGGGTTTTCGTCGTGGAGTACGGGTGAGGGACAAGAGGCGTCCTGTATTGTTCGGTTTGTTGAGACGGATGGTAGGTGGCCTGAGGGACATTTGTGAGTCGGCCTACGAGACAGTTTTGTTTACCACAGCTTTTTGCCTTGCCTTTTATGGGGCTTTCAGGATCTTTCAGGCTTTCAGCTGGTAAGCCCGTCCAGAGTGGTGTGTGGCGGTTTGATGCTGGAGGATGTGCGAGTGAGCGGTAGTCAGGTGGAGTGCCGAATTCGGCGGTCAAAGACGGATCAGCTGGGTCGTGGTAGGTTGGTGGTGTTATATGCGGTTCCGGGCGAGGAATTGTGCCCTGTGCGTTTGGTCGAGAGATTTGTGGCTGTGAGGGGGGGCTTACCGGGTCCGTTGCTGCGGAAATTGAATGGGTCTTTCTTATCAAGGTTCCAGTTTGTGGCGCTTCTGCGGCGCAGTTTACATAATGCGGGGGTGCTCCCAGAAGAATTCGGGTCGCATTCATTTCGGATTGGTGCAGCTACAGAGGCAGCTCGTTGGGGGCTTGGAGATGAGGTGGTAAAGCGTATTGGTAGATGGGAATCTTCTTGTTTTCAGCGGTATGTGAGACCGCAGTTGTTGTAGTAACGTGGTAATTTGGTTACGGGTGGGTGATTTTACGACGGGGGTGTTGCTGGTTGGTTGGTGGTTGTGATGTTATTGGTTTGAATTTTGTTCTGTTTATTTTGTTGAAGGGAAGTGCCTGATCTGGATCTTGGGGCATTTCTTCGTATTTTGGGGGGCCCGTCGGGCTGAGGTTCGCCTGAATGGTCGGCAGCTGGGTTTGGATCGCGCACAGGCGACTATTCGGTGGATCGGCGTTCGGGGCATGGAGTGGTGCAGGGTGGTCCCGGAATTTCGATTTCATTGTAAGGTTGAGCGGCCCCCGGATGTGTTGGTGCTACACGTGGGGGGTAATGATCTTGGTACCCGGGCGTCGCGGGATCTGATCCGTGATATCAAGATTGATCTACTACTGTTGTGGAAACAATACCCTGGTTTGTTGGTGGTATGGTCCGACATAGTGACCAGGTTGGCATGGAGGGGGGCTCGATCGGTGGAGAAGGTTAATAAGGCCAGGGCCCAGGTGAATCGGGTGGTTGCTCGGTTCGTGACCAGGAACGGTGGGATTGTGGTACGACACAGGGAGTTAGAGCCGGCAGATTGGCGATTTCGGAGGGGTGATGGTGTGCACCTTAATGATATCGGTGTGGATTTGTGGATGTTGGGCCTGCAGGATGGTGTAGAGCGTGCTTTTGGTGTGTGGCGGGTCCAGGTCACGTAAGGTGTCACGTGGCCTGTCCTGTGGCTGGGGGGTAGGTCTGGTCCAGAGGTTTGGAAGTGATTGGTGGCCGGACCGGGAGTCATTGTCTTGGTATGGTGGCTCTCGGTTCCGGGGTGTGGCAGGCACGGGGTTCTGCAAAAGTGTGGGGGTCAATCCGTGGGTGATTGGCACCTCGTCTCTGGGTCGGTGTGTTGCGGCCAGGGACATGGGGAGTAGTAGTTACTGGACTGGGCCTGCCCCAAGGGGATCTTGTAAATGTTATTGTCTATTGTTACCTTTATGTTGTTGTTTGGGGTCGCCCGTTGGACGGTGTCCCTAAGGTGTTAGTTTGTAAACAATAGGCAATAAAAGGCTGCTGTGGCCATTTTGAACCAAGTCGCATGCAGTCCGTGTGTTTATTCTTAGAGGTTAAGGGGTTTGGTAACACATACATCATGACCGGAGAATCCTCCCTCAGCTGGTCATGCAGGCAGACGTGCTGCAAATATCTTTGCACTAGTGGGACTATACAGAAGTGCAATAGCCACGTTTAGGATGCCACTAAGTTCACTCAGTGTTTGCTAGTATAATGGCTTAGTAACAATGATTTTGAGTGTGCAATGCAGGCAGACGTGCTGCAAATATCTTTGCACTAGTGGGAATATACAGAAGTCCAATAGCCACGTTAAGGATGCCACTAAGTTCACTCAGTGTTTGCTAGTATAATGGCTTAGTAACAATGAGTTTGAGTGTGCAATGCAGGCAGAGGTGCTGCAAATATCTTTGCACTAGTGGGACTATACAGAAGTCCAATAGCCACTTTTAGGATGCCACTAGGTACACTGACTGTATGCTAGTATAATGGCTTAGCTAAAAAGAGTTTGAGTGTGCAATGCAGGCAGACATGCTGCAAATATCTTTGCACTAGTGTGACTAGACAAAAGTACAATAGCCATGTTTAGGATGCCACTAGGTACACTGACTGTTTGCTAGTATAATGGCTTAGTTAAAAAGAGTTTGAGTGTGCAATGCAGGCAGACATGCTGCAAATATCTTTGCACTAGTGTGACTAGACAAAAGTACAATAGCCACGTTTAGGATGCCACTAGGTACACTGACTGTTTGCTAGTATAATGGCTTAGTTAAAAAGAGTTTGAGTGTGCAATGCAGGCAGATGTGCTGCAAATATCTTTGCACTAGTGTGACTAGACAAAAGTACAATAGCCACGTTTAGGATGCCACTAGGTACACTGACTGTTTGCTAGTATAATGGCTTAGTTAAAAAGAGTTTGAGTGTGCAATGCAGGCAGACGTGCTGCAAATATCTTTGCACTAGCGTGACTAGACAAAAGTACAATAGCCACGTTTAGGATGCCACTAGGTACACTGACTGTTTGCTAGTATAATGGCTTAGTTAAAAAGAGTTTGAGTGTGCAATGCAGGCAGACGTGCTGCAAATATCTTTGCACTAGTGTGACTAGACAAAAGTACAATAGCCACGTTTAGGATGCCACTAGGTACACTGACTGTTTGCTAGTATAATGGCTTAGTTAAAAAGAGTTTGAGTGTGCAATGCAGGCAGACGTGCTGCAAATATCTTTGCACTAGTGTGACTAGACAAAAGTACAATAGCCACGTTTAGGATGCCACTAGGTACACTGACTGTTTGCTAGTATAATGGCTTAGTTAAAAAGAGTTTGAGTGTGCAATGCAGGCAGACGTGCTGCAAATATCTTTGCACTAGTGTGACTAGACAAAAGTACAATAGCCACGTTTAGGATGCCACTAAGTTCACTCAGTGTTTGCTAGTATAATGGCTTAGTAACAATGATTTTGAGTGTGCAATGCAGGCAGACGTGCTGCAAATATCTGTGCACTAGTGGGAATATACAGAAGTCTAATAGCCACATTTAGGATGCCACTAAGTTTCCTCAGTGTTTGCTAGTATAATGGCTTAGTAACAATGAGTTTGAGTGTGCAATGCAGGCAGAGGTGCTGCAAATATCTTTGCACTAGTGGGACTATACAGAAGTCCAATAGCCACGTTTAGGATGCCACTAAGTTCACTCAGTGTTTCCTAGTATAATGGCTTAGTAACAATGATTTTGAGTGTGCAATGCAGGCAGACGTGCTGCAAATATCTGTGCACTAGTGGGAATATACTGAAGTCTAATAGCCACATTTAGGATGCCACTAAGTTTCCTCAGTGTTTGCTAGTATAATGGCTTAGTAACAATGAGTTTGAGTGTGTAATGCAGGCAGATGTGCTGCAAATATCTTTGCACTAGTGGGACTATACAGAAGTCCAATAGCCACTTTTAGGATGCCACTAAGTTTCCTTATTGTTTGCTAGTTTAATGGCTTAGTAACAATGAGTTTGAGTGTGCAATGCAGGCAGACGTGCTGCAAATATCTTTGCACTAGTGGGATTATACTGAAGTCCAGTAGCCACGTTTAGGATGCCACTAAGTTTCCTCAGTGTTTTCTAGTATAATGGCTTAGTAACAATGAGTTTGAGTGTGCAATGCAGGCAGACGTGCTGCAAATATCTTTGCACTAGTGTGACTAGACAAAAGTACAATAGCCACGTTTAGGATGCCACTAGGTACACTGACTGTTTGCTAGTATAATGGCTTAGTTAAAAAGAGTTTGAGTGTGCAATGCAGGCAGACGTGCTGCAAATATCTTTGCACTAGTGTGACTAGACAAAAGTACATTAGCCACGTTTAGGATGCCACTAGGTACACTGACTGTTTGCTAGTATAATGGCTTAGTTAAAAAGAGTTTGAGTGTGCAATGCAGGCAGACGTGCAGCAAATATCTTTGCACTAGTGTGACTAGACAAAAGTACAATAGCCACGTTTAGGATGCCACTAAGTTCACTCAGTGTTTGCTAGTATAATGGCTTAGTAACAATGATTTTGAGTGTGCAATGCAGGCAGACGTGCTGCAAATATCTGTGCACTAGTGGGAATATACAGAAGCCCAATAGCCACTTTTAGGATGCCACTAAGTTTCCTTATTGTTTGCTAGTTTAATGGCTTAGTAACAATGAGTTTGAGTGTGCAATGCAGGCAGATGTGCTGCAAATATCTTTGCACTAGTGGGACTATACTGAAGTCCAATAGCCACGTTTAGGATGCCACTAAGTTCACTCAGTGTTTCCTAGTATAATGGCTTAGTAACAATGATTTTGAGTGTGCAATGCAGGTAGAGGTGCTGCAAATATCTTTGCACTAGTGGGACTATACAGAAGTCTAATAGCCACTTTTAGGATGCCACTAAGTTTCCTTAGTGTTTGCTAGTATAATGGCTTAGTAACAATGAGTTTGAGTGTGCAATGCAGGCAGACGTGCTGCAAATATCTTTGCACTAGTGTGACTAGACAAAAGTACATTAGCCACGTTTAGGATGCCACTAGGTACACTGACTGTTTGCTAGTATAATGGCTTAGTTAAAAAGAGTTTGAGTGTGCAATGCAGGCAGACGTGCTGCAAATGTCTTTGCACTAGTGTGACTAGACAAAAGTACAATAGCCACGTTTAGGATGCCACTAAGTTCACTCAGTGTTTGCTAGTATAATGGCTTAGTAACAATGATTTTGAGTGTGAAATGCAGGCAGACGTGCTGCAAATATCTGTGCACTAGTGGGACTATACAGAAGTCCAATAGCCACGTTTAGGATGCCACTAAGTTCACTCAGTGTTTGCTAGTATAATGGCTTAGTAACAATGATTTTGAGTGTGCAATGCAGGCAGACGTGCTGCAAATATCTGTGCACTAGTGGGAATATACAGAAGTCTAATAGCCACATTTAGGATGCCACTAAGTTTCCTCAGTGTTTGCTAGTATAATGGCTTAGTAACAATGAGTTTGAGTGTGCAATGCAGGCAGACGTGCTGCAAATATTTTTGCACTAGTGGGACTAGACAAAAGTCCAATAGCCACGTTTAGGATGCCACTAGGTACACTGACTGTTTGCTAGTATAATGGCTTAGTTAAAAAGAGTTTGAGTGTGCAATGCAGGCAGACGTGCTGCAAATATCTTTGCACTAGTGTGACTAGACAAAAGTACAATAGCCACGTTTAGGATGCCACTAGGTACACTGACTGTTTGCTAGTATAATGGCTTAGTTAAAAAGAGTTTGAGTGTGCAATGCAGGCAGACGTGCTGCAAATATCTTTGCACTAGTGTGACTAGACAAAAGTACAATAGCCACGTTTAGGATGCCACTAGGTACACTGACTGTTTGCTAGTATAATGGCTTAGTTAAAAAGAGTTTGAGTGTGCAATGCAGGCAGACGTGCTGCAAATATCTTTGCACTAGTGTGACTAGACAAAAGTACAATAGCCACGTTTAGGATGCCACTAGGTACACTGACTGTTTGCTAGTATAATGGCTTAGTTAAAAGGAGTTTGAGTGTGCAATGCAGGCAGACATGCTGCAAATATCTTTGCACTAGTGTGACTAGACAAAAGTACAATAGCCACGTTTAGGATGCCACTAGGTACACTGACTGTTTGCTAGTATAATGGCTTAGTTAAAAAGAGTTTGAGTGTGCAATGCAGGCAGACGTGCTGCAAATATCTTTGCACTAGTGTGACTAGACAAAAGTACAATAGCCACGTTTAGGATGCCACTAGGTACACTGACTGTTTGCTAGTATAATGGCTTAGTTAAAAAGAGTTTGAGTGTGCAATGCAGGCAGACGTGCTGCAAATATCTTTCCACTAGTGTGACTAGACAAAAGTACAATAGCCACGTTTAGGATGCCACTAGATACACTGACTGTTTGCTAGTATAATGGCTTAGTTAAAAAGAGTTTGAGTGTGCAATGCAGGCAGACGTGCTGCAAATATCTTTCCACTACTGTGACTAGACAAAAGTACAATAGCCACGTTTAGGATGCCACTAGGTACACTGACTGTTTGCTAGTATAATGGCTTAGTTAAAAAGAGTTTGAGTGTGCAATGCAGGCAGACGTGCTGCAAATATCTTTCCACTAGTGGGACTAGACAAAAGTACAATAGCCACGTTTAGGATGCCACTAGGTACACTGACTGTTTGCTAGTATAATGGCTTAGTTAAAAAGAGTTTGAGTGTGCAATGCAGGCAGACGTGCTGCAAATATCTTTGCACTAGTGTGACTAGACAAAAGTACAATAGCCACGTTTATGATGCCACTAGGTACACTGACTGTTTGCTAGTATAATGGCTTAGTTAAAAAGAGTTTGAGTGTGCAATGCAGGCAGACGTGCTGCAAATATCTTTCCACTAGTGGGACTATAGCAAAGTCCAATAGCCACGTTTAGGATGCCACTAGGTACACTGACTGTTTGCAAGTATAATGGCTTAGTTAAAAAGAGTTTGAGTGTGCAATGCAGGCAGACGTGCTGCAAATATCTTTCCACTAGTGGGACTATAGCAAAGTCCAATAGCCACGTTTAGGATGCCACTAGGTACACTGACTGTTTGCTAGTAAAATGGCTTAGTTAAAAAGAGTTTGAGTGTGCAATGCAGGCAGAGGTGCTGCAAATATCTTTACAATAGTGTGACTACACAAAAGTACAATAGCCACGTTTAGGATGCCACTAGGTACACTGACTGTTTGCTAGTATAATGGCTTAGTTAAAAAGAGTTTGAGTGTGCAATGCAGGCAGACGTGCTGCAAATATCTTTGCACTAGTGTGACTACACAAAAGTACAATAGCCACGTTTAGGATGCCACTAGGTACACTGAGTGTTTGCTAGTATAATGGCTTAGTTATAATGAGTTGGAGTGTGCAGAGGACAGGAGGGTACAGTGCCAGGATTGTGGGGCTCTGGGTAGAGGAATGGAAGCTTGCCTTTCTATTCCCTCCTAATGGGGAAATGCAGCGACGAAATCCCTGACCTTGGCTACACAGAAGCTGTCTCTGCTTTCAGGACCTGTCACCTATGGCTCTGACCCTGCCGGTACGAGCCCTTAAAAGGACTGATAGAAAGTGCTATCCCTAAGCTGTCTAGCGCTGTGTATGGAGCCCATACAGCAGTATCGGCGATAGGACAAAGGACGGAGCTGCGCCAGTGATGTCTGACACCAAGGACGCAGAAGAGATAATGGCGTCCTGGAGGAAAATGTCCGGTTTTATAATGCAGGGACATGTGACATGGACATCCTATCACACATGCCGTTGCTTCTCTGGCTAAAAGTCCACTTAGCTGTGTGTGTGTCTGGGATTGGCTGACATGCTGGCCCGCCCCACAAGACGCGCGCGCTTAGGGAAGGAAGACAAGGAAAAAAAAAAAAAATGGCGATCGCCATTATACAAACAGCAGTGATCTGAAGGCGCTGTTCCCGCACACTATACACTGAAATGTCATAATAGTGTGAGTCACACAGTGACTTACACTATTACAGCGGAAAGCCAGCTAGGAATTAGCTGTTTTTTTGCTGCTAGAACCGTTCTCGAACGTTTCTAGAACTATCGAGCTTTTGCAAAAAGCTCGAGTTCTAGTTCGATCTAGAACAGGCCCCAAAATCACTCGAGCCTAGAACTGGAGAACCTCGAACCGCGAACCGCGAACCGCGCTCAACTCTACTCCTAGCCTTGCTGGGGTCCGTAAGCCCCTGCCAGATGGTGCTGACTTCTCTTTGTGTACCGGTCCGGTACCGCCGGGCCACCGCCCGTCCACGGTCCTTACGGTAAACTCACACCCGGACACTGTCAGTCTGCTCCTCTCCCACTTGCCTTCCTCTCACTTTCACTTCCCTCACTAAACTGCTTGTTTTTCCCGCCTCCAGGACTGTGAACTCCTCGGTGGGCGGGGCCAACCGCCTGGCCCACCCCCCTGGTGTGAACATCAGCCCCTGGAGGAAGGCAACAAGGGTTTGTGTCTGACTTCGGTGTGCCTGACCGGGAGTGTGGGGTGTGGTGGTGTTGTTCTCTGTGGCCCCTGGCTTGTCCAGGGCGCCACACCTGCCTACGCTGCCTAGCAACCAGGCTCTCCACCACACCCCTTGAGTGGACATGGAGGCCACTCCCCCTCCTGGAAGTTCTCAGGAGTCCTCCCAAAGGTATATGTGTGAGACCTGATTACTTTGCGCCTGTGTATTCACACCTCGGTCAGCCTTCTGGATTACCTATATTGAACTGCCCCCAGAATGGGTGCAGTACTCAGTGGTGCCTAACCAGGTCAGGGGCGCCACACCAGCTGTAGGTTGTGTGCAGGAAGGAGCCCAGGAAACTTGGTAAAGTTTAATATTCACTCTTCTGACTGAGAAGCTGCTGCAGGTCTGTAATCCATGTCCCTTCCTCCCCCAACTCCTCCATTATCATTACAGGCAGTGGGGACTGAGGGAGAGGGAATGGGAGAACTTGGCAGCTTAAAGGGTACTTTACACGCTGCGATATCGGTACAGATATTGCTAGCGAGCGTACCCGCCCCGTCGGTTGTGCGACACGGGCAAATCTCTGCCCGTGGTGCACAACATCACTAACACCCGTCACACGGACTTACCTTCCCTGCAACGTCGCTCTGGCCAGCAAACCGCCTCCTTTCTAAGGGGGCGGTTCATGCGACGTCACACGGCAGCCGTCCAATAGCAGAGGAGGGGCGGAGATGAGAGGGACGTAACATCCTGCCCACCTCCTTCCTTCCTCATTGCCGATGGACGGAGGTAAGGAGATGATCGTCGCTCCTGCGGTATCACACATAGCGATGTCTGATGCCGCAGTAATGAGGAACAACCTTGCTATGTACGAGACAACGATTTTTGGTAAATGAACGACCTCTCATATACCAATGATTTTTGTCTCTTTTGCGATCGTTTAAGGTCGCTCCTGCCTGTCACACGCTGCGATGTCGCTAACGGCGCCGGATGTGCATCACAAACACCGTGACCCCGACGATATATCGTTAGCAATGTCGCAGCATGTAAATGGCCTTTTAGAGTCTGCAGACCCCATGACAGGAGCTACTGATCATCCATGGTATTGCTCCTGGCGGTGTCCTCCATTTCTTCCTTACCAGTGGGGCAGGCATGTTATAGCCACGGCTGCTTCTGCAGACTGTCAGCATATGTAAGTACACCTGATAATATGGATATAGCATACATGTATGTAGTGTATATACTGGTGTGTGTAGTATATTCTGGGGTGTGTAGTATATAATGTATATACTAGCATGTGTGTGTCGTGTTTAGTATATATACACTGGGGGGTATATATGAGTGTGTAGTGTATATAGTCTATATCCTGGTGGTTGGAGAGTATAGGATATACCATGTACTGATGTTTATAGTGTATATATTTGTGTGTGTACATAGTATATAGTGTGTATGAAGTAGTGTATAGTGTGTGTGTATGGTATACCACGTATATAATATTGCATTTTTGATACTGTATGCCAAATCTGTTTACGCATTGTATGTAAAAATATATGTACCCCCTTCATGACATCCACTGTACAATCATGTATGGCGCAAGTTGGTAGTGAGTGAATGGAGTGGGTTTACGGGGTGAACCCGCTCTATATTCAGCAGGCAATGGCTGCGTATTGCAGCTAGTACCTGCCTTTAACAATCGCAGGGAACCCACCGCAATTGTTAACCTGTTAAATGTTGACAAACTCTGACATAGGCAATTAATACACACCATTTAATGAGTAGTGGCATAGGGTCACATCATTCGATGTACTGATTGCGTATGCCCATGACATGATAGGTAGTCGATGAGTTTCTATGAAAGTCGGAGATCTATTGAAGAACGCAGTGCTTTTCTTTACAAGGCTTCTTTGAAACTCAGCCTGTGGCTAAGCTTCAAAGGAGACTGTGATATTTACTATATACAGCAATGCTATGACATTGCTTTATATAGAACAAGTGATCAGACGATCTCAGGATATAGTCCCCCTAAGGAGACTAACAAACAGTGGCATACCGTCAATAGAGGCAGGCCACGCCACTGCTAAGGGGTCCGTGAACTGGAGGGGCCCTGTGGCGGCGGCCCCCCCACCCAGGATCACACTTTCAAATGTATCTACATTGCAGATGCCAATACAGCAGAAAGCAATGATGAGAGGGAGAGCAGCACTCCCTCTCATAATTTTCCTGCTGTTTCTGTGTTCTGACAGCTCAGCATAGCAGTAATGTCACTACTGGGCGTCGCTGTGTTGAAATGTGCAGAGCAGAGGAACAAAGAGAGGTGAGTATGTATTTATTCAGTACATGGTTGGGGCGCATAATGCTATGTGGGGGTGCATAATACTATGTAGGGCTGCATAATGCTATGTTGGGGTGCATAATGCTGTGTGAAGGTATATAATGCTATATGGGGGTGCATAATGCTATGTGGGAGGTGCATAATACTATGTGGAGGTGTATAATACTATTTGGAGCTGCATAATGCTACATGGGGCTGCATAAAGCTATGTGGGGGTGCATAATACTATGTGGGGGGTGCATAATACTATGTAGGGTTGTATAATTTTATGTGGAGCTGCATAGTGCTATATGGGGGGTGCATAACACTATGTGGGGGTGCATAATACTATGTGGGGGTGCATAATAGTATGTGGCTGGTGCATAATACTATGTGGGGGTGCATAATACTATGTGGGGGTTCATAATACTATATGGGGCTACATAATACTATGTGGGGCTGCATAATGGTTTGTCGGGTGTATAATACTATGTGGGGTGTATAATACTATGTTGGGGTATATCTAGCAAGGAATATCCTGCATACAAACATTTTGTGCTGAGATAAGAGATCGGGACCCTCAGAGTGAGTGACCGCATATGTAACACAGATCGACATGCATTATAGCATTGGGATCTTGGATTTTTCAGAGTACGGGTGTACTGCTCAGTGCCTTCAGCAGGGGGTGAGATCAGATTGGCCTTAGCTATAGATACAATTTTTTTTGCTGTAGTTGTGGTAAAAAAACACACTGTCTTGTCAAAATTTAAAAAGTGCAACAATAAAACACTACAATGTGTGAATTAAGCAAACAAAACTTGCTCACTTCTGCATTGAGTCATGAGTACCGCAGGTAATGTCATGTTTGCACATAGCTACAAGGACACATGAAACTATACCTGACGAATGTGCCCATTTCCTGACACATACTGTATGTGTAGGTGTGATGTCATTAGTGCTACTTACGTCCCAATTCAGCATTGCCATATAACCACTTTAAGAGAATGGTAGATGGTACAGAAAAGAAAATTAGGCCATGGCAATGTTTTACTTTATTTTTGGGTTTGGGGAAGGGCAATATTGAATGGGGGCTGGTGGGGTCTATGTGCCAAGGCTGTGTTTTAATCCCTGCCCAGCCCCGTGCTCCTGTGTTTCGCATTACAGAGACACTGCCAGCATCTAATGTGGGTTATTTCACCAGGAACAAAAAGATAAGCAGACCAAAATCAGACAAGCCTATCTCATCATCTGTCCTCAAATGCATTAGATTGATGGCTGAGCTTGCTAATATCAGCTGATTTGGCTTACATTAATCAAGTCTGTAATAATGAACAAATATACTCGGCATTATTCGTTACTCGCACAAATATTATGATATTCGCTATATCCATTACTCAGAGTATATTGCTCCTCAGCCTATGAGTTTCGAGAGCCCTCCCAGCATGTTTGACACCTGATTTTCAGCAACTAAACATGCTGGTCTTGCTTGCCAATCACAGTAATGCTGTAACCATCTTTGTTACTGGCAAACAATGACTTCCGGTCAGTCAAGTCATCAAAGTTCAGTCGGGTTCCCACGGTACGAAATGTGACCGATGGTGAACCGCTGTCACACCGCTGCAGCAATCCGACAATCTGTCAGTCAGGTCATCGGATGTCACACTTGGAGCTCCCTACTGCCCTCAGTGAAAGTTGATCCGGCTGCCGGATTGCCGGGCGGCAGTGTCCTGGAATTCAACAGTCCAGTAATCTGGCAGCGGGTTCCACTTTTAGGGCGCATGCGCACGTTGCGTACTTGTCGCGGGCGGAGGAGGGGACGCCGCGCTCTCCCACTGCTCGGGTCCGGCTGCGGCTGCTGCGGCCTGCTGCTGCTGCTGCTCGGTGGCTTGAGCGATGGGCCGGATCCCGGGGACTCGAGCGGCGCTCCTCGCCCGTGAGTGAAAAGGGATTGGGATTTGGGATAGTTTATTGTCCGTGACGCCACCCACGGTTGTGGTGATTTGTTGACACCACCGCTGCTCTGTATAGGGATCCCGGGGACTGATGACAGGGAGCAGCAAAGTTGTTGGTTCTCCCCTCCGTGGGTAGGGGGTTGTTGTCCCGGGGCCCAGTGATGAGGTGCATGATGCAGGGCTTGGTGGGGTGCAGGGACGCGGGGGCAGCACTGTGCCTTGCGGCACTGTGGTACTCACTCAGCCTGAGACGATGACACAGTTCTCGGTAAAACACACGGCTGGAAAGACGGTTCCCACGGACGGCTGCACTTGCTTTCCCCAGTAGTTGACGGTGACGGTCCCTTTTCCTGCACCTAAGATGATGATGGTTTCGATTGGTTCCCACCGGTAACCCGCTCCCCGGCTTGGATATGGGCCAGAGGAGCCCTACTTTGCCCGCAGGCGCTGGCCCTGAGAAACTGGTGCCCTGGCGGTGGCGGTGTCTCTCTGTAACGGTTGGACTGTTGCCTTCAATCGGGACTTGCTTGTTGGGAGACCCAGAGGTCCCCTTCACTAACGGATTTGGCAAATTCACGGCGACTCCTAGCCTTGCCGGGATCCGAAAGGCCCCTGCCACTGGTGCTGACTGCTCTTCGTATACCGCTCCGGTACCGCCGGGCCACCACCCGTCCGCGGTCCTTCCAGCAACCTCCAAGCAGTCACCCCTGCAGACAGTCACCGCCGTCTGCTGACCTTGCTGTCTCAGTCCGGGGCACACACCCGGACCAGCTTCAGGCTTTCTTAACTGTCACTTTTCCGTCACTCTAACTCTCCACTTCACCTCCTTCTACTTCCTCCTCCTAAACTCATCTCTGCCTGGTTCTCCCGCCTCCAGGGCTGTGAACTCCTCGGTGGGAAGAGCCAACCGCCTGGCCCACCCCCTGGTGTGGACATCAGCCCCTGGAGGAAGGCAACAAGGATTTTAGGTTAGCCTTGATGTTCCTATCTGGGGTGTAGGGTGTGGTGGTGTTATGACCTGTGACCCCTGGCTTGCCAGGGCGTCACATTCCCCCTTAGCAAAATGCAGACCGTCCGCGGGCTGCCCGTCCAACACCGGTTTTATTTTCTGAAAAATATATAAAAGGTAAAAACATAATACAAGTTATGACATCATCCCACATCGGGAGGTTCGGTTCTTAAACGTTGCAAACATTTTAAACGGTTGTGGCTGCCGCTCTCTCCCACCCAAGTAACCTGGCCCTGATGCTGCCCCTAAAACCCAGGGGCAGCACCCCTTGACCCCAGTCCAGCACAAGTTACCCGAGCGGGATCTGTCCTTCCCCTCCAGAGGGTAGCCACCGGTTCCTCTGGTGGCTGGGCCCCAGCCTGCTCTACTGCGGGCCCCCCCTCCAACCTGCCTCTCCGGAGGCGGTTACGGTCAGCTGCACAACATATTTTTATTTACAAGCCACTTAACGTTTGTGGTTGCCCTGCAAGTTCACGGGCTTGTCCATAGGAGTTCCTATGAAAATCTTTCAAACGGTCCCCACGGGGACAACGGTGCCGGCAACGGCCGGTTTCCAAATCACGGTAGAATCAGATAAATCCTCGGTTCCATTCTCTTATCATCAGCTGTAGAACTTTAAACAAACACACTGGTGGTCCCAACGGGGACGGTGCAACGGTGCTCCGCTGCCGTTACTGTGCACTTTCGTCCTCCTCACCCGGCTCTGGGTGGAAGAACACGGGCACCAGCCCCTCCAGCGCATAGCAAGCGCGGCGAGGAAGGGCCGCCTGATACCTATTGTTCCCACTTCGGGGGATGTAAGTGTCCTCCGTGCCCTGCAGAGCGACGACTCCTTCATCTTCCTCCGAAACGGGCTCAGTGTCAGGGCCGGAATCACTATCGTCCGTCTCTGCGCCAGGCGGGTTGCCGCCAGCTGCCGCAGCTTCCAGGCTCGCTACTCTCTCGGCCACCGTGACAAAGGGGTGTACGCCCGACGGGCCAGGTGCAGCGCGGTGCACGGACAAGGAGGACGGAGGCGGCATGGGGGCCATGGGTAGACCGGGTCCCTCAGCCGCAGTGGCCGGTCCCTCGGGGACATAGGGGCGTGGGTCACTCACCAGCTCCTCCATCATGGCCTCCATTCCATACACTCGTGCAACTGAAGCTGCATCCTCCACCTCCGCGGTCCACTGTTCCATCAGCCGGCAGATCTGGCTCCGGTAATGTCGGCAGATCCCTGCCGTTCGGGCCCTTAGCCATGCCGCTGTACTGGGCACCGGCTCAGTAGCCTCCGCGTAGCTAGGGGGAGCGGACATTCTTTGCAGGGGTCGGCGGATCGTGGGGTCCCAGCGTCCTTATCTGTATAGCCACGGCTACATGCGGCCAGCCGCCATTTCGTCCCCCTTAGCCCCTTTTTGGCCTCTCCTCTATCGGGGCAGGGTTTTGGCCTTCGCGCCTCTACTACTCGAGAAGACGCTCGAGCGGGAACTTTTCGCGCCAAAGATGGCGACTTCTGAAATTTTCCAGCCGGATACCTCCGGCGGTCACAAGGCGCACCTCTACCCAACGGCAGAGCGGTAAGATCCTGTTCGTGATGCCAAATTGTCGCGGGCGGAGGAGGGGACGCCTCGCTCTCCCTCTGCTCGGGTCCGGCTGCCGCGGCTGCTGCGGCCTGCTGCTGCTCGGTGGCTCGAGCGATGGGCCGGATCCCGGGGACTCGAGCGGCGCTCCTCGCCCGTGAGTGAAAGGGGATTGGGATTTGGGATAGTTTATTGTCCGTGACACCACCCACGGTTGTGGTGATTTGTTGACACCACCACTGCTCTGTATGGGGATCCCGGGGACTGATGACAGGGAGCAGCAAAGTTGTTGGTTCTCCCCTCCGTGGGTGGGGGGTTGTTGTCCCGGGGCCCAGTGATGAGGTGCATGATGCAGGGCTTGGTGGGGTGCAGGGACGTGGGGGCAGCGCTGTGCCTTGCTGCACTGTGGTACTCATTCAGCCTGAGACGATGACACAGTTCTCAGTAAAACACACGGCTGGAAAGACGGTTCCCACGGACGGCTGCACTTGCTTTCCCCAGTAATTGACGGTGACGGTCCCTTTTCCTGCACCTAAGATGATGATGGTTTCGATGGGTTCCCACCGGTAACCCGCTCCCTGGCTTGGATATGGGCCGGAGGAGCCCTACTTTGCCCGCAGGCGCTGGCCCTGAGAAACTGGTGCCCTGGCGGTGGCGGTGTCTCTCTGTAATGGTTGGACTGTTGCCTTCAATCGGGACTTGCTTGTTGGGAGACCCAGAGGTCCCCTTCACTAACGGATTGGGCAAATTCACGGCGACTCCTAGCCTTGCCGGGATCCGAAAGGCCCCTGCCACTGGTGCTGACTGCTCTTCGTATACCGCTCCGGTACCGCCGGGCCACCACCCATCCGCGGTCCTTCCAGCAACCTCCAAGCAGTCACCCCTGCAGACAGTCACCGCCATCTGCTGACCTTGCTGTCTCAGTCTTAACTGTCACTTTTCTGTCACTCTAACTCTCCACTTCACCTCCTTCTACTTCCTCCTCCTAAACTCATCTCTGCCTGGTTCTCCCGCCTCCAGGGCTGTGAACTCCTCGGTGGGCGGAGCCAACCGCCTGGCCCACCTCCTGGTTTGGACATCAGCCCCTGGAGGAAGGCAACAAGGATTTTAGGTTAGCCTTGATGTTCCTATCTGGGGTGTAGGGTGTGGTGGTGTTATGACCTGTAACCCCTGGCTTGCCCAGGGCGTCACATACTCACATGCATTTACGCTGCATTTAGCACTGCAGCGTAAATGCATGCATCCTGCGTCCCCTGCACAATTTATGTAGATTGTGCATGAGACGTGCGCACGATGCTTTTATGAACGCAGCGATTTGGGTGCTAAAATTTGGACCCAAATCCGTGCATTCATAAAAGCAGCATGTCAATTATTTGTGCGTTATGGATGTAGCTCCCACTCTGTCTATGGTGGGGGCAGCAGCCATAGCACATGAAATCGGCTTTTTTTAACAAAAAAACTGCATTCATTATTCAATATTCTGCAGTTATGCAGAATGAGCCCTTACTAAGCTCAGCGGGTTTAGCTTTCACTGAAGGCAGTGAGGAGCCCCCAGTGTGACCAGCAGTGACCTGATTGCCGGACACAAAACAACAACAGTCAAGCTATCAGTTTACCAGATTTCACACTCGGGGCTCTCCGCTGCTCTCAGTGAAAGTAAAACCCACTGTCGGACTAGAGGACTGTGGGACACAGCCGCACGGCAATCCAGCAGTGGGTTCAATTTTCACTGAACTCCAGGGACTTGACTGCCGGATTGAGCTATAAGCACAAATACTCAATGTTCACACGTTGTCTAATCCGGTAATCCAACATTGAGTTCCATGACTTCAGCAGAGGTGAGGTTACTGAATTAATTGACTTCACCTCAGGTTAGTTCACCTGAGGTCACAACTGGGGTACTGTGGGAATCCTGTGACGTCAGGTGAAGTTATTGAACTCAATGCTGGATTACCGGTTTAGGCAATGTGTGTACATTGAGTGTTTGGTTGCAGATATTTCTTCACCAAATCTGCATCTCCTGGCAGAAAAACGCACCGACACCACATGAAAAATGCTTGCAGTGTTGGTACATTTTTTGCCAGAAGATGCAGAAATGTCTGCAGCAAATTTGTGCAACAAATTTGCATCTCCTGGCAAAA
Organism: Anomaloglossus baeobatrachus; assembly: GCF_048569485.1. NCBI lineage: Eukaryota > Metazoa > Chordata > Amphibia > Anura > Aromobatidae > Anomaloglossus > Anomaloglossus baeobatrachus. The sequence continues at coordinate 246,990,095 of NC_134353.1, forward strand.
ACTGAGTCAAAAACGAGTGAAAACTACATTGCATTTTTCTGCCAGGAGTTGAGAAATTTGTTGCAGAACTGTCTGCAAACGTTTTCTGCAACAAATCTGAATGCATCTCCTTGCAGAAAACTGCCTCAAAACCACATCACGGGTTTTGTGCGATTTTCTGCCAGGAGATGCAGATTTGGTGCAGAAATGTCTGCAACCAAATACTAAATTCCTAATCCAGCAGCAGGTTCAACTGAGTTCACTGAGAGCAGTGGATGACTTGAGCTCTCGAATGTGAACTCCAGTGACGTGACTACCAGATTGTCATATTGCGGGGCACGGCGGCACAGCAGTACAACAGTCTGGTAGCTGTGAGTTCTGGAAAACTTAACTGAGCCTTTTAAGTATTTTGGAGTTACCAACTGTTGGGACACCTGGAGATTGTGAACTCTGATAACAGATCAGAGCCTCCAGAACTGGGAACTCAAGGAGCATTAAAAGATCTCTTAACGGCTCCTTTAGGCTGCGTGCGCACCTTGCGTTTTTTCATGCGTTTCCGCAGCGTTTTCAACTGCAGCATTTTAATCCAAAAATGCATGCGTTTTGATTTCAAGCAAAGTCTATGGGAAATAGGGCTTTCTTGTGCGCACAATGCTGTTAGAAACACAGCGTTTTAGTTGCAGAAAATTTGTCAAAAGCTCTGCGTTTAAAGAAGCAACATGTCAATTGTTTTTGCCATTTTGACAGCATTTTGCTAAAGCCTGCTTTACATTTTATGATTTCGCATACGATATCGTATGCGATTTGCAACACCCCCATCGTATGTGTGGCACGTTTAGTTTGTTGAACGTGCCACACAAACCATTATCCCCCGTCAAGCATACTTACCCGTCCATACGACCTCGATGTGGGCGGTGAACGTCCACTTCCTGGAGAGGGAGGGACGTTCGGAGTCACATCGGCCAATAGAAGCGGAGGGGCGGAGATGAGCGGGACGTAAACATCCCGCCCACCTCCTTCCTTCCGCATTGCCGGCTGGAGCCGCGGGAGGCAGGTAAGATCTGTTCAATGTTCCCGGGGTGTCACACACTGCGATGTGTACTGCCTCGGGAACATTGAACAACCCGACGTGCAATTCGTCAGGATTCAACGACGTGTATGCGATGAACGTTTTAACGTTCAATCGCAATCGGACGTACCTCTCACACACTACAATGTACCTTACGATGCCGGATGTGCGTCACTTACGACGTGACCCCGCCGACACATCGTAAGATATATTGTAGCGGGTAAAGCGGGCTTAATATTAGAGTCAATGAGAAGTTGCAAAACGCATCCTTAATCAAAAACCTAACGTTTAACATGCTTTTTTGATGCAGAAAACATGTTTTTTTGATAAAATAAACGCATGCGTTTTTGACATTATAATAAGGGCATGATATGTCCCTTTACACACACACATAATCCAACAATTTAATTAATGAAAATCAATATTTTAACGTTATTTTATACATAAATATTAGAACACCGTTATCATTTTAATAAAATTAGCTATTTTATGTATTATTTTATTCAAGATATTTGTTATCATTTTTTTTCATAGTGTTTGAATGTATAAACTTTATTTAGTAGTATATTTGTATTCAAAACTCATCTGACTTTAAGCAATGAAAAAGCAGGTAAAACACAATAAAAACGTGGCCAAAACGCGGTCAAAACACAAGCGTATTTTTAGCGTTTTTATGGTCAAAACCAAATTTGAAATAAGACCATTTCTGCCAGAGGATGCGTTTAGAACTGCAACTAACTCAACGCAAAGTGCGCACACAGCCTTAGGCCTCTGCCACACTCACGTGAAAATCACGCACGTGCTGAGAGACACGTATTTCCCATGCATGTTGCGTGCAGGTAAGTACGTGTCTCTGGTACGTGCGGGCCACGTGTGTTCTACGTGTGCTATCCGCGATAGCACACGTAGAACCGGTAATTTACATACTCACGTGGTCCTTCCTGCTGTCCGCGCTGCTGTCCGTGGTGCTGATCCTCGGTCTCCAGCCCTCCCGTCTCCCCGCTGCTGCTGCTGCCAGGCAGTGAAGTGAATATTAAATGAGAATAATGAGCGGCGGTCGGCAGCAAGTGGCAGCAGCGGCAGAGACAGGAGGGCTGGAGAATGTGAGTAAATGTTTTGTTTTTTTTTAACTGATACATGTGTTTTCTCCGGCGCGTGTCACACGGGACCGCATCCACACTACACCCGTGTGATACGGGTGCAGGCCGTGTGACACCCGTGCTGCCGGAGAAAACACTGACATGTCAGCGCTTAGAAAAACGCACACACGTACAAACGCACACGGACACACGTTCCGTGTGGTTTTACGTGTGTGTGCCTGCTACCATAGGGTAGCATTGCCGAACGTGTCTCCGTGCCGCCGGTACGTGCAAAAAATGACAAACACGTGCTGGCGGCACGAATGTGTGTCACAGGCCTTAAAGTTACTGGGTTGACAGCTGCCACGAGACCTGGTGGCTGTGAGGCCCGGAAGCGTTAAAGGAGCCTTTAAATTTTTTGGATTCCCAGGTGTTGGGACACCTGGAGGCTGTGAACTCTGGTAACAAATCACAGCCTCCTGATATCCCACCAGCTGGGAACTCAAAAAATGTTAATTGCTTTCTTAAAGTTATCAGGTTGACAGATGCCGCGAGACCCGGTGGTTGTGAGACCCGGGAGCATTAAAGGGAACCTGTCACCACTTTTTTGGCCTATAAGCTATAGCCACCACCACCGGGTTCTTATATACAGCATTCTAACATCCTGTATATAAGAGCCCAGGCCGGGGGCATAACATAAAAAACACTTTATAATACTTACCTAACGGTCGCGCAGTGGGCCTTAAGGGCTTCTCCGCTGTCCAGTGCCGGCGCCGCCTCTTTTGTCCATCTTTGTGCTCCTTCTTCTCTAGCCACGGTGCATGACGGGTCTGACATCATACACAATCGCCGGCATTCAGGTCCTGATCAGGCGCACTTTGATCTGCCCTGACCAGGGCAGATCAAAGTATTGTAGTGCGCCTGCACAGGACCGGCGAGTGTGTATTACGCAGCCACGTCATGCACCAAGGCTTCAGAAAGAGGATGAAGATGGCCGAAAGAGGCGGCGCTGGCATCGGACAACGGAGATGCCCATAAGGCCCACTGCAGTGACCATTAGGTAAGTATTATAAAGTGTTTTTTATGTTATACCCCCAGCCTGGGCTCTTATATACAGCATATTAGAATGCTGTATATAAGAGCCTGGTGGTGGTGGCCGCAGCTTATACGCCAAAAAAGTGGTGACAGGTTCCCTTTAAAGGAGCCTTTCTGGAGGTTGTGAACTGTTACAAGCCTCTAGGTGTGCAAAAAACTTAAAGGTTCTCTTAAAGACTTTTTAAGGGTTTCCAGGCATCACAGCTGTTAGATTGCAGGACTGTCGAATTGCAGTATACAGAGCCACAGCAATACAACAACCTGGCAGTCAGGCTGCCCACTGCTCTCAGTGAAACTGGAACCCGCTGCCAGATGGCCGTGCGGCCGTGTCCCAAAATATCACAGTCCGGCAATCCAGCAGCATGTTACCCTTTCACTGAAGGCTGTAGGAAGAACCAAAAATTACCTGATTGCTGGACTGCTGTGACCCCTTGTCCCGCAATTCGACTGTCAGGTCACTGGAGGTCTCAGTTAGAGTTCCCCGCTGCTCTCAGTAAAAGTGGAACCTGCTGCCGGATTGCGGAACAGGACCACACAGCAATCCGGTAGTGGGTTCCACTTTCACTGAGAACAGGGGGAAGCCCCAAGTGTAACCTCCGGTGACCTGACTGATGTCACGACATCTCACAGCTGGGTACCTCCACTGCTGTCAGTGTTTCCTGGAGTCTGCAGTCACCGGTCAGTTTATCGGTCACTACAGGGATCGTCGTGGGACGTCATGTGGATTACGTTGGACCTGCAGGGGTGTTTTGGGGTTAATAAATTGAAGAAAGAGGGTGTTTTTTTATTTAAAATAAAGGAGTTTTCTATGTTTGTGGTTATTTTTTTCTTTTGACTTACAGGATTAATAATGGGGGGTGTGTCATAGACCCCTCCCCATTACTAACTTTGGGTTTGATGGCAACTGCACTTTTGACAGCGCATGGGTCTGCAACTACGGAAATCCCAGTACCAAGGTATCCTGTAGATCATGCAATACTAAAAATCTACAAGTCTCCTGATGTGCTGGTGCAACTCTCATAGGCACCTGGGTCCAAAATTGGGGTTTATTTTCTGCCAAAGGGGTAGCATCAATGCCCCTCAAAGGAATAGGAGTTTGAAAAGGAACCATGGGGAAACCACAATCCCTAGCAAACCCAAAATTCATCAAATTGAGCGCTGCCCCTGAGTCCACAAAGGCCAAGGCAGAAAAGGAAGACAATGAGCAAAGCAATGGGACAGACAAAAGAAACTTTGGTTGCAAAGAACCCACAGTAACAGAAGTAGCCAATCTCCTTTCACGTTTAGGGCAGGCAGAGATATTATGATTAGTGTCTCCACAATAGAAGCACAGTCTATTCTTCCGTCTGAACCCCTGCCGACTAGCATTAGAAAGGACCCTATCACACTCCATAGGCTCCAAAGGCTGTTCCACAGGCACAAAATCAGCAGGTATCTTCCTGCGCTCACGTAACCGCCTATCAATCTGAATGGCTAAGGTCATAGAGGCATCAAGACCAGAAGGGACGGGGAATCCCACCATTACATCCTTCACATTATCAGCAAAACCCTTCCAAATAAGAGCCGTCCACTCTCCTTCTCTCACCTGCTCCCCCTTTCTCTACTCCTTCTCACTGCTGGTGACATAGCCCCCAATCCTGGCCCCCCACAGATGGTACACCCCTCTTTATCACCCACCTACCACTCTACCACATACTAGTAACTACCGCAATCAATCAAACATAAAAACATTCCCCTCTCACCCACTCCGCCGCCCCCTCTCTCTGGAGCGCTTTGGAATGCCCGTTCAGTCTGTAATAAACTGCACATCATTCATGATCTCTTTATCTCCAGCAATCTATCCTTTCTGGGCCTCAGCGAAACATGGATGACACCCTCCAACACTGCCTCCCCTGCTGCACTATGCTACGGTGGCCGTCACTTCTCCCACACTCCTCGCCCTGGCATTAGACAGGGTGGAGGAGTGGGCCTCCTTCTTTCTAACAACTGCAGCTTCACCACAATCCCACCTCTACCCTCCCTTGTCCTGCCTTCCTTTGAAGTGCACTCTGTCCGAATCTATTCTCCCTCCAACCTCCAAGTGGCTGTCATATACAGACCCCCGGGCAGTACCACTGCCTTCCTCGACCACTTCTCTGCCTGGCTTCTACACTTTCTCTCTGCTGACATTCCCACCATCATCATGGGTGACTTCAACATCCCCACTGACACCCGCCAATCAGCTGCTTCCAAACTCCTCTCCCTTGCTTCGTCTTTTGGCTTAACTCAGTGGTCCACCTCTGCCACCCACAAAGATGGACACACACTAGACCTTATCTTCACCCGCCTCTGTTCCCTTTCTGACCTTACAACTTCCCCCCTCCCCCTATATGACCACCATCTTCTGACATTTTCAGCCCTGTCCTCCTCACCTGCCCCCCCTGTCCATCACCTAGCACATCCCCTCAGAAACCTTGCACACCTCAACATGCACACCCTCGCCAACTCTATCCTTCCACTGTCCCCCATACCGTCCCTCCACGACACAGACAGTGGTGCCACCACTTTCTACAACACCACTCTCACATCAGCTATTCATTCAGTCGCTCCCCTTGTGCATGGCAGAGTGAGATGAATCAATAGACAGCCCTGGCACAATAACCTCACTAAAAAACTTCGGCAAAGGTCTAGGAATGCAGAGCGGCGGTAGAAGAAAACGCACTCCCAGGAAGACTTCACCACATTCAAAAATGCAATTCACACATTTCGTTCAGTCCTCACCTCCGCTACACACGATTACTTCAGAAACCTCATATCCTCTCTAACACACAACCCCAAACAGTTATTCAACACTTTCATCTCCCTCCTTCGCCCACCACTGCCCCCTCCAACCTCCCTCATTTCTGCAGAAGACTTTGCCACTTATTTCCAAGAAAAAATCGACCTAATAAGGCAAGTCTTCTCTGCTCAGCCACCACAACCCCTTCATATAACTGACCACTGCCCCTCTCCCATAAACTTCCTCCCCACCATCACCGAAGGAGAGCTTGCATGTCTTCTCTCAAAAGCACACCTCATCACCTGCTCACTTGACCCCATGCCATCCCACCTCCTCCCCAACCTCACCACCATCCTTATTCCAGCCTTAACCCATCTCTTCAACCTATCTTTAACGACTGGTACCTTCCCCTCTGCCTTTAAGGATGCAACAGTCACACCTATCCTAAAGAAACCTTCCCTCGATCCAACCTCTACTACCAGTTATCGCCCCATATCACTACTCCCACTTGCCTCAAAACTCCTGGAACAGCATGTCCATGCTGAACTTTCCTACCACCTCTCCTCTAACTCTCTCTTTGACAACCTATAGTCCGGCTTCCATCCACATCATTCTACCGAAACTGCCCTGACTAAAATTACGAATGACTTACTTACTGCCAAAGCTAACAAGCACTTCTCTATACTCCTACTTCTAGACCTGTCCTCAGCCTTCGATACCGTTGACCACTCCCTCCTATTACAGACCCTCTCTTCCCTTGGTGTCAGAGATCTTGCCCTCTCTTGGATCTCTTCATACCTTTCAAATCTCACTTTCAGTGTCTCCCATTCTCACACAACCTCTTCATCTCGCCATCTCTCTGTTGGCGTCCCTCAAGACTCTGTCCTAGGACCCTTACTTTTTTCTATCTACACATTTGGCCTGGGACAACTCATAAAGTCCCATGGCTTCCAATACCACCTATATGCCGACGACACCCAGATCTACCTCTCTGGCCCAGATGCCACATACTGCTGTCCAAAATCCCGAAATGTCTATCTGCTATATCCTCCTTCTTCTCCTCTCGCTTCCTAAAGCTCAATGTGGCCAAAACGGAACTAATCATCTTTCCTCCGTCTCACCTACACTTTCCACCTGATCTATTTATTACAATAAATAACACCATGCTCTTGCCAGTACCCAAAGTTCGCTGCCTCGGAGTGACCTTTGACTCTGCCTTATCCTTCATACCACACATCCAATCCCTCACCACCTCCTGCCATCTTCAACTCAAAAATATTTCCAGAATCCGCCCTTTCCTCAATTCGCAATCTACTAAAATGCTAGTGCATGCCCTCATAATCTCCCGCCTCGACTATTGTAACATCCTCCTCTGTGTCCTCCCTGCCAACACGCTCGCCCCTCTTCAGTCCATCCTTAACTCTGCTGCCCGACTGATCCACCTCTCTCCTCAATACCACCCCGCTTCTCCCCTCTACATGTCCCTCCACTGGCTCCCAATCTTCCACCGTATCCAATTCAAACTACTAACACTGACCTACCAAGCTGTGCATAATCTCTCTCCTCCGTTTATCTCCGAACTAATCTCCCACTACACTCCAACACGTCACCTCTGGTCCTCCCAAGATCTCCTTCTCTCCTCCTCTCTCATTCGCTCCTCACGCAACCGACTCCAAGACTTCTCCCGAGCATCCCCAGTCTCCTGGAACTCACTGCCTCAAAACATCAGACTATCCCCTACCCTTGCAAACTTCAAACGGAACCTGAAAACCCACCTGTTCAGAAATGCCTACAATCTACAATGAACTGCCGCCCGACCACCGTGCGGAGCTGCCGCCCGACCACCGTGCGGAGCTGCCGCCCGACCACCGTGCGGAGCTGCCGCCCGACCACCGTGCGGAGCTGCCGCCTGACCACCGTGCGGAGCTGCCGTCCGACCATTGTGTGGAGCTGCCGCCCAATCTACACCCCACCTACTCTCTCCTCCCCATAATCCTATAGAATGTAAGCCCGCAAGGGTAGGGCCCTCTTCCCTCTGTACTAGTCTGTCTACTGTAACTTGTATATGTATTTTGTATGTAACCCCCTTCTCATGTACAGCACCATTGAATTAATGGTGCTCTATAAATAAATAATAATAATAATCATCATTCCATTTGGTAAGGACCGCCCACTTTCGAAATTTCTGACAAAAAGTTTCTGCAGAATCCAAACCCTGAGTTAAGGAAAACAAGGCCTTTTTTTGCTTGGTCCACAATATTGGGTTCGTCATATAATAATCCCAAGGCCTGAAAAAAGGAGTCCATATCACTGAGAATCGGATCATCAGGCGCTAAAAAGAAGGCCCAGTCCTGAGGGTCACCACGCAGTAAGGAGATGACAATCTTGACCTGTTGTATGGGATTCCCTGAGGACTTAGGGTGCAGGTCAAAAAATAATTAACAATTATTTTTGAAGCTCAAAAACCTCGACCTATCTCCCGAAAAAAATTCAGGAACGGGAATCTGAGGCTCTGCAAGGAAAGTCTGTGCAAGATAAGACTCTATACGACGAACATTAGCATCAAGATGAGCAACACGCTCACCCAATTCATCCATGCTAGAAAAATGAAATCTTCCACGGAACCCAAAGAAGAAAAAGGAAAAACACCAAAAAAAATATTCTCAGCAGACTTTTTTTTATTTTTTTTCCTTCTTAAGAGTACCCTTTAAATTTGTTGGCCGGATGTACTGTTATGATCCGGAACCATAGAAGACCACCATAAATCATTGGTAAAAGGTGACAAGAGCATTGGCAACTAATCTGGCCGCCATCCCCTTACTAACCATCAACACTAGAAGTAGCCGAGGGGTGAACTAACATCCTGTGCACCGCGAACCCAGCCGGAGAAGCTAGCTATCCTAAAAGAAGGAAAGATGAATAACTCTCTGCCTCAGAAAATAGATAAAGAATAGCAAGCCCCCCACATTCAAAGACTGCGGTGATATAGGAAAACACAATACACAGATAGATAATAGGATTAGCAAAAGGTGAGGCCGTACTGACTAAATAGGACAGGACAGGAAAGAGACTGATGGTGGCCAGAGAAAAATCCTGCAAAAATCCGAATACCTGATAGTACAAAAAGGCCCTCAGATCACTAGATCTGAACTCCGTCCTATACCAGGCGCTCTTGTCATACCAATGAATAGAAAGCAGGAATCATTACAAATTCAAGAAGAAACAAACACATGGACTTATAGGAGCAATACTCCAAACATAACTGTAGGGAGCTTCCCAGCTAAGCAACTGAGAGGGAAGATCCCTGCATGCAAATAAACTGACAATAACCACAGCAAATGACAAACTCAGATAAGAGCAAATGAAGCAAACAACAAATAAAGAGCAAAGCCCTTATCTGAGGTAGATGTGGTCTGGAGCAGGATAAAGCAGGCAGGTGAACAAGGAACAACTGACATCCAGCATAGCCTGCTATCAGATCAGGGTTTAAATAGGCAGAGAGTTAGCAATGGAAACGCCCATTGCTCAACACACCTGGTCTCTGAACAAACCATTCCTGGCCACAAGAGGGAGCCTCACAGCAGCCAAAGCATACAGTCATATGAAAAAGTTTGGGCACGCCTATTAATGTTAACATTTTTTCTTTATAATAATTTGGGTTTTTGCAACAGCTATTTCAGTTTCATATATCTAATAACTGATGGACTGAGAAATATTTCTGGATTGAAATGAGGTTTATTGTACTAACAGAAAATGTGCAATCCGCATTTAAACAAAATTTGACCGGTGCAAAAGTATGGACACCTCAACATAAAAGTGACATTAATATTTTGTAAATCCTCCTTTTGCAAAAATAACAGCCTCTAGTCACTTCCTGTAGCTTTTAATGAGTTCCTGGATCCTGGATGAAGGTATATTTGACCATTCCTGTTTACAAAACAATTCCAGTTCAGTTAAGTTTGATGGTCGCCAAGCATGGACAGCACGCTTCAAATCATCCCACAGATTTTCAATGATATTCAGGTCTGGGGACTGGGATGGCCATTCCAAAACATTGTAATTGTTCCTCTGCATTAATGCCGGAGTAGATTTGGAGCGGTGTTTTGGATCATTGTCTTGCTGAAATATCCATCCCCTGCATAACTTCAACTTCGTCACTGATTCTTGCACATTATTGTCAAGAATCTGCTGATACTGAGTTGAATCCATGCGACCCTCAACTTTAACAAGATTCCCGGTGTCGGCATTAGTCACACAGCCTCAAAGAATGATGGAACCTCCACCAAATTTTATTGTGGGTAGCAAGTACTTTTCTTGGAATGCCGTGTTTTTTTGCCTCCATGCATAACGCCTTTTTGTATGACCAAACAACTCAATCTTTGTTTCATCAGTCCACAGGACCTTCTTCCAAAATATAACTGGCTTGTCCAAATGTGCTTTTGCATACCTCAGGCGACTGTTTGTGGCGTGCTTGCAGAAACGGCTTCTTTCGCATCACTCTCCCATACAGCTTCTCCTTGTGCAACGTGCGCTGTATTGTTGACCGATGCACATTGACACCATCTGCAACAAGATGAAGCTGCAGGTCTTTGGAGCTGGTCTGTGGATTGTCCTTGACTGTTCTCACCATTCTTCTTCTCTGCCTTTCTGATATTTTTCTTGGCCTGCCACTTCTGGACTTAACAAGAACTGTACCTGTGTTCTTCCATTTCCTTACTATGTTCCTCACAGTGGAAACTGACAGTTTAAATCTCTAAGACAACTTTTTGTATCCTTCCCCTGAACAGCTATGTTGAATAATTTTTGTTTTCAGATCATTTGAGAGTTGTTTTGAGGAGCCCATGATGCTACTCTTCATAGGAAATTTAAATAGGAGAACAACTTGAAAGTGGCCACCTTAAATACCTTTTCTCATGATTGGATACACCTGCCTATGAAGTTCAAAGCTCAATGAGGTTACAAAACCAATTTAGTGCATTAGTAAGTCAGTAAAAAGTAGTTAGGAGTGTTCAAATCAAGAAATTGATAAGGGTGCCCATACTTTTGCACCGGTCAAATTTTGTTTAAATGCGGATTGCACATTTTCTGTTAGTACAATAAACCTCATTTTAATCCAGAAATATTACTGAGTCCATCAGTTATTAGATATATGAAACTGAAATAGCTGTTGCAAAAACCCAGTTTGTTATAAAGAAAAAAGGTTAACATTAGTAGGGATGACCAAACTTTTTCATATGACTGTAAGTGACATTCACAACACCTGTGTTTGCAAAAAAAATTTTTTGTCAAATGTAAACACATTGTGGGTTAACACAAATTCAAGCAACAAGAGCAATAGTTCAATCATGGATTTTTCGATGGTGCTGTTATGTAGAAAAAAAGACACTGCCCGAAGACAAACTGTGTGTCTGATCAAAGTGTCCCTATATTGAATTGACCATCCTTTTGTGTTGATGAATTTTTATTCATGTAGCAAATATATGTATACACAATATATGTGATCTTCTTAATTTCACAGATGTGGTAATCAGTGTAAAACACAATGTTTGTCCCCTTAATGATCAGCAGACATGTTTAGCTAACAAGAGCGATCTAATGCACTCCGGTGGTTATTGTACTGTACCCCACCACAATCGGCGGCCTCGTGACGTGATCACGGCACACCAATGGGTTGCCATGGCAGTGTGAGGTCAGATGATGACCCCTGTTGCTGCCGTGATGTGTTTCCAGTGAATGCCAGCCCTCACAGATGATGACCCCTGTTGCTGCCGTGATGTGTTTCCAGTGAATGCCAGCCCTCACAGTAGAGACAGTATTTCTCCTGATCAGGACAATGCTGAAGTATTGCTCGGAACAGGAGAAGCGATCGGCCAGTTCAGGCATAAAGTCCCCTAGGGGGACTAGTAAAATCATTAAAAAAATGTAAAAAAAAAAAAAAAGTTTTAAAAAAATATGAACCCCTCCCAAAAAAATTTAAAAGTTCAAATCACGCCCCTTTTGTCCAATTGAAAATAAAACAATAATAATAATAATAATAATAAAAAATACACATATTTGGTATCACCGCTTTCAAAAATGCCCAATCTATCAAAATATAAAATCAATGAATCTGATAGTTATACAGGGTAGCTAGAAAAAGAATCAAAACTTTAGCGTTAGATTTTTTTGGTTGCCACAACATTGCATTAAAATCCATTAACAGGCAATCAAAACATCGCATTTATCTAAAATGGTATGATTAAAAACATCAGCTCAAGTCCCAAAAAATAAGCCATAACTGAGCCCCAAATCCCAAAAAATGAGAATGCTCTCATCTTCCAAAATGGCAATAAAAGCACAATTTTTTTTCACCATTTAGATAGAAGTATAAATGTTTAGTATCTTCAAACTCATATTGATCTGGAGATCCATAATGCCAGATCAGTTGACCAAATAGTGAAAATGGTAAATGAAAAAACCTTAAAACAATCGTGCAATTGCACTTTTTTGCAGTTTTACTGCAATTAGAGTGTTTTCCTGTTTTCCAGTACACTATGGGGCAGAATAAATGGCGTCATTCAAAAGTACAACTCGTCCTGCAAAAAATCAAGCCCTGATATGGCTATATTGAGGGAAAAATAAAAAGGTAATGGCTCTTGGAAGAAGGGAAGGAAAAAACTAAAATTGGAAAATCACCCTGGGGTGAAGGGGTAAACATCGCACCTCTGAAATACTTAAAAACGGGGTTCCGGACCCTAGGCTAGGAAGATACTTCAGGACTTCCTAGTAACACCGGAGGTCAGGGTGGCTGTACGCACCTTTGGGCCACAAGCAGCACACGAACCCGCTGGAAGGGGACCACAGAGGATCAGGGAGCCAGGCAGGCAGAAATCCCTTCGAAGGTTCACGGAGGGAGCTATACAGGCAACATTCCCACTAGAGGTCCGCAGTCCCTGGCTCATGGCACTGTGTGTGGCGGCGCAGGACAGGAAGGTAAAAGTCAGTGCAGAGAGACGGCCAAGAAAGGCAAACAAAAGGGACAACCGGTACTGGTTTTGAACTTACTCGGGATCGACGGTTGCCCATCACCAGGGATCTCAGCATACCGTGGTGGAATAAATTGGTTGTCAAACTGAAGAACTGGTTCAGTGAGTAAAAGACTATTATTGCAAAGCCCTGGTGTCGTCTCCATTTCTCCTGTGTCACAGCCTGCCCTGACAGACTTTTCAAATCCCAACAGTCACCTTGGGGTCCCGCTCCACCAAGAACACCTCAGCTGCGACATCATCACAAGCCCCAGGTAACCCACAACGCAGTAGAGGCCCACATAGTGGCAAAACCACAGGTGGCGTCACTAGTCCGGCCCGGTTCCGAGTACCCCCGGCCCTGGGGCGGGCGTGTCACAAACTTTGCTTGCTCTTTCATTGCTCCTGGCTGGCATACTATTCTCTCTCCCTGGTTCAGTTTTATCATGTATGGTTCTTATACAACCTTATCAGCTGCTATTTAACTGCTCTATCTTTACTTTTGACTTAAGGCCCCGTCACACTAAGCAACATCGCTAGCAACATCGCTGCTAACGAACAACTTTTGTGACGTTGCTAGCGATGTTGCTGTGTGTGACATCCAGCAACAACCTGGCCCCTGCTGTGAGGTTGTTGGTTGTTGCTGAATGTCCTGGGCCATTTTTTAGTTGTTGCTGTCCCACTGTGAAGCACAGATCGCTGTGTGTGACAGCGAGACAGCAACAACTAAATGTGCAGGCAGCAGGAGCCGGCTTCTGCGGAGGCTGGTAACCAATGTAAACATCGGGTAACCCAGAAGCCCTGTCCTTGGTTACCCGATATTTACCTTCGATACCAGCCTCCCCCGCTCTCACTGTCAGTGCCGGCTCCTGCTCTGTGCACATGTAGCTAGCTGCAGGACACATCGGGTTAATTAACCCGATGTGTGCTGTAGCTAGGAGAGCAGGGAGCCAGCGCTAAGCAGTGTGCACTGCTCCCTGCTCTGTGCACATTTAGCTGCAGTACACATCAGGTAATTAACCCGATGTGTGCTGTAACTAGGAGAGCAGGGAGCCAGCGCTCAGTGTGCGCTACTCCCTGCTCTGTGCACATGTAGCTGCAGCACACATCGGGTAATTAACCCGATGTGTGCTGTAACTAGGAGAGCAGGGAGCAGCGCTCAGTGTGCGCTGCTCCCTGCTCTCTGCACATGTAGCTCCGTGCGGTGGTAACCAAGGTAAATATCGGGTTGGTTACCGATATTTACCTTAGTTACCAAGCGTAGCATCTTCCACGCGGCGCTGGGGGCTTGTCACTGGTTGCTGGTGAGCTCACCAGCAACTCGTGTAGCCACGCTCCAGCGATCCCTGCCAGGTCAGGTTGCTGGTGGGATCGCTGGAGCGTCGCAGTGTGACATCTCACCAGCAACCTCCTAGCAACTTACCAGCGATCCCTATCGTTGTTGGGATCGCTGGTAAGTTGCTTAGTGTGACGGTACCTTTACAGTGGAACCTTGGTTAACGAGAACAATCTGCTCTGGGAGTATGCTTTTTAACCAACTTACTCGTTTAGCAAAGCAAGATTTCCCATAGGAAATCATTGCAATGCAGACAATTCGTTCCACAACTTGTTAAATGTCCCATCCTGGTCCCCTATTGTGTCATTCTACACATGCACAAACACACACAAACTCACACAAACACACACAAACATGCACAAACACGCATGCACATGCACATATTATGCTCACCTTACCTTCCGTTCCATTGCTGGTCTCCTTAGACTTGCTGTTCTCCGGTATGGGCTGTTTATCGGGTTACCATAACGACGAGGGAGGAACTTCTGTGGCAGAGCGCTGACGACAAAGGCAGAGCTGCTTGCCTCTGATTGGCCAGCGCGCTGCCTTTGAGTAGCGTCTGACAGCAGAAGTTCCTGCTTCGTCGCTATGGTTGCCGATGCACAGCCTGGAGTGGAGCGGCGAACTACAGGACCCAGGAGGCCGGCGATGGAACTGAAGGTACACATTTTATGCTCACCTTACCTTCCGTTCCATCGCCGGCCTCCTGGGTCTTGTAGTTCGCCATGAGGACATCGCGATGTACCGGCGGACTACAAGAACCATGAGACCGGCGATGGAACGGAAGGTAAGGTGAGTATAATACTGTATGTGTGTGCGTGCATGTGTGTTTGTGTGTGTTTGTGCGTGCTTGTGCATGCTTGTGTGTGTTTGTGTGGACTGCAAGTGCGGGTTAGAGTGCGGTGGATGTACGGAACTGGAAGTGTGTGCGGTGAGGATTTTGCTCGTACGGCAAAGCTTTCTCGTAAACAGAGTTACAAATTTACAGAAAGCTTTGCTTGTTAAGCGAAATACTCGTTAAGCGAGGTTCCACTGTATTTGGTAATTATGCGGTTCTTTTTCTGGACAAAATCAGTCCAATCATTATTATTCTGGGGGTAGATATTCCATGTAACAACACACAGTGTGTCCACCCATATCCTGTCCACCGCCATTAACTTGAGAACGGCGGCAGCTAAAGGCATGGAAGTGTTGCCTAGGTATAGTAAAGTAGTAGGGCATCATCAATTCAATACGAATCGACACCTTGCATACAGAAATGCTATGATATGAAACCCATGACCCCCCCTGAAACATTGAATGCTGGTCACGCATATGGCGCTCATTTAACTTTGATGCTCAAAGTGGCCACAGTCAGCTTCAATGCACATCTGGACTCTGGACAGCATACTGTATCTTGCTGCACGTTGTGCAATATGGTAGGTGAAACGTTTACACAAGCATCTGTGATATGTCGTCATAGGTCCTGCAATGTTGGTGAAGGGGTCGCATACACCTGCTGTTTGATGTGACCTCACAGAAAGAAACCCAGTGGGGTCAGGTGAGGTGAGCGTGGAGGCCACTCCATGCAGCCACCATACCCAATGACTTGTAGGAAAGTCTCCATGAGGTATCGCTTCACGTCTGCAGCCTTGTGAGTTTTACACGTTCTAATCATAGCATTTCTGTATGCAAGATGTTGATTCGTATTGAATTGATGATGCCGCACAACTTTGTAATTCACTTTTTTCCTCTATCTCGTTCCATGGCAAGCTTCAGAATGGAAGGAACACTATTTGAATTTTGGAACACAAATTTGTTTAAATTAGATTGCGGGCACCATGTCACATTTTCAGGGACTCAAAGATTCCTAAATAGCAGAAAGCCAGAAGTGACCCCATTTTAAAAACGACATCCCTTGCTGATTTTATTCAGCGGTATGTGAACATTTTGAAGCCAGAGGTACTGCATAAAATTTGTTAACGTATATTATAACATTGGGGGTGTGCCGCCCCCACGCCCGCAGCAGCCGGGCTGCTCGGATCCGGACCCACTGTGTGGCTCGAGGGATCCTCCGGACTCGGGGATCACGTGGACACGCCGAATGAAAAGGGGGACGTAGTTGTACGGTCTTGGCCGTATTCAGTTCGTGACGCCACCCACGGTGTGTGGTGAAGTGGTACACCACCGCTGCTGTTGTGGGAGATGTAGTGGCAGCCGGATGTTAACCCCTCCGTGGGTAGGGATGGTTGCCCCGGGGCCCAGTGTCTCTGTGCAGGGTATAGCGATCCTCTGTTAGGAGTCTCAAGACAGAAACTAGCCAGATATTCCTCCGGGAAGGACCTAGCCAAGGAGTGGCTCTTTTTACGAGACCACCATAACCACCATATTAAGTGGCCCTTTAGGCAATATCCAACTCTTTGACAAGTTTAAAGATATGACAAGGGAAATACTAAGGCCAGGTATCCATCCACAGACAGCTGTTTCGGGGTATTGCCCCTCATCAGTGTGGAGTAGGATTCTGGCCAGGTGAGAGCAATGCCTAGAAGACCAACAAGACAAAACAATCACTGATCTCAGGGAGACCAGCCAGAGAAATTACTGCTGGCAGCCAACGAGGGCACTCAATACAGAGAAATCCTAGGTGCATTGCCCCCTGGGAAATATGCAAATCAAAAAAGTCCGTGGAGCCTCTGTTAGGAGTCTCAACACAGAAACTAGCCAGATATCCCTCCGGGAAGGACCTAGCCAAGGAGTGGCTCTGCATATTTCCCAGGGGGCAATGCACCTAGGATTTCCCTGTATTGAGCGCCCTCGTTGGCTGCCGGCAGTGATTTCTCTGGATGGTCTCCCCGAGATCAGTGATTGTTTTGTCTTGTTGGTCTACTAGGTATTGCTCCCACCTGGTCAGAATCCTACTCCACACTGATGAGGGGCAATACCCCGAAACAGCTGTCTGTGGATAGATACCTGGCCTTGGTATTTCCCTTGTCATATCTTTAAACTTGTCAAAGAGTTGGATATTGACTAAAAGGGCCACTTAATATGGTGGTTATGGTGGTCTCCTAAAAATAGCCACTCCTTGGCTAGGTCCTTCCCGGAGGGATATCTGGCTAGTTTCTGTGTTGAGACTCCTAACAGAGGCTCCACAGACTTTTTTGATTTGCATATTTCCCAGGGGGCAATGGACCTAGGATTTCCCTGTATTGAGCGCCCTCGTTGGCTGCCGGCAGTGATTTCTCTGGCTGGTCTCTCCGAGATCAGTGATTGTTTTGTCTTGTTGGTCTACCAGGCATTGCTCCCACCTGGCCAGAATCCTACTCCACACTGATGAGGGGCAATATCCCGAAACAGCTGTCTGTGGATGGATACCTGGCCTTGGTATTTCCCTTGTCATATCTTTAAACTTGTCAAAGAGTTGGATATTGACTAAAAGGGCCACCTAATATGGTGGTTATGGTGGTCTCGTAAAAAGAGCCACTCCTTGGCTAGGTCCTTCCCGGAGGGATATCTGGCTAGTTTCTGTGTTGAGACTCCTAACAGAGGCTCCACAGACTTTTTTGATTTGCATATTTCCCAGGGGGCAATGCACCTAGGATTTCCCTGTATTGAGCACCCTCGTTGGCTGCCGGCAGTGATTTCTCTGGCTGGTCTCCCCGAGATCAGTGATTGTTTTGCCAGGGTATGGCGATGGCAGGGGATTGCGTGCCTGGACGTACCAGGGGATGTTTGGTTACTCACAATCAAATGAATCACACGAGTCTTTTGGTAAACAAAGGTGCTGGTGGCTGGCCGCCACGGCCGGTTGTACTCTGGTCCCCCACTCGGGCTGATGGTCGCCGTCTCTTCCTCTGCACTAGTTGTGGTTGTGTGTTTAGACCTCCCGGTATGGAACACGGGAGTCCGCTCCCGGCTTTCTGTGTGCCTGAGGAGCCGTGCCCGCTGACACTGACCCGTGGGATCTATGGGCCCTGGCGGTTGACCTATCCCTCTCTGTGGGTGGTTGTCTGCTTTTGGGACTTTGTTTGGGACAGGACCTGTAATCCTGCCCTCAATCGGTTGATTAGCTAGGCCGTTGGTTCCGGTCCTGGATTCAGGGTCCGAGTACCCCCTCTGTGCACGGTTTCCGGTCGGGTCTCCGGTGTCGGTATCGGCAGGCTCTAACCCTGTCCCGGTCCTCTTCGAATCTGCCGAGCCATCCTCCCATCTCCTGCTGACGGAAACCACTATCTGCCACCAAGCCAAGGTACCAGGGCTTCGACCCTGGCACCGTTCATCTTGAACTTCTCCGCTGGAGCTACACCTAGCTCCAGCCTCCACACCTCTCAACTTGAACTACAGACTAAATCTGTTTGTTTTCCCGCCCCGGGCTGTCTAGACCCCTAGGTGGGCGTTTTCTAACCGCCTGGTCCCTCCCACTGGTGTGCCTATCTTGCCCTGAGGGGGGTGACTAGGGTTTCAGGTCGGCTGTATGTGACCTAGGTGAGAGAAGGTGTTATGCGGGGGCCTAATGTGTGACAACCTGGTGTTGCCATGGCATCACAAAAATACTCCCTTTTTTTCACAAAAATGTTACTTTAGCTACAAATTTTTCACTTTTGCAAGAGCTAATGTACCGCTCCGTGCTCGGCGGCAACTGAGCCGCTCGGATCCCGGCTCGATGTTAGGTGGCTCGAGCATCTCCGAACCCGGGTGCCCCGTGGTCACTTCGATCTGAAAGGGGGCTGGCGGTTTAGGGGACGTAGGTGTACGGCCGGAGCCGTGGTTAAGTTCGTGACGCCACCCACGGGATGTGGTGAAGGTGGACACCACCGCTGCAGTTACGAGGCACCCAGGGGAGATGGTATGCAGCAAGTTGTTAACCCCTCCGTGGGCAGGGATGGTGGCCCCAGGACCCGTTGGGGGTGCTTTGGCGGTGCAGGGAGATGGGCGGTCGGAGGGCACTGGTGTACTCACTATTAGAATGAAACACTCGAGTCTCTGGTAAACCAAGATGATGGTGGTCGGTGCCCGCAGCCGGCTGCAGTCTGGTCCCCCATCTGGTTGGTGGTCTCTGCCTTTTTCCTGCACCGTGTTGTGTATCTGTGGACTGCCTGCGCTTCAGCGACGGGAGTCCGCTCCCTGGCTTGGTGAATGTCGGGAGAGCCCTTTTGTCCACAGACGCTGGCCCATGGGATCTTTCTACCTGTGCGGCGGCTTTCTATCCCCCTCGTTGGGCTGTTGTCTTCAGTCGGGACTTTGGGTGGGAAAGGACCTATAGTCCAGACCGCAATCAGTTAATTAACTCGGTCCAGTGGCTTCTGGACCTCGTTTCAGGGTCTGAGTACCCCCTTTGTGCTCCGGTTTCCGAGTCAGTTCCCCAGGTCGGTACCGGCGGGCCACTACCCTGTCCCGGTCCACCACGGTTCCACCGAGCCATCTTCCCGGCTCCTGCAGGCTGAGGCCACCGCTTGGCTCCAATCCTGGCAGCTGTCAGATTTCTGCAGACCTGGGCACAGGCCTGCTTCTACTCTCCTTCACTCCTACTACAAACTCCTCCAAACTTCATCATCTGACATTTTCCCGCCTCAGGCTCTCTGAACTCCTCAGTGGGCATGGCCAACCGCCTGGCTCCGCCCCCTGGTGTGAACATCAAGCCCTGAGAGGGGTGACTAGGGTTTTTCTGGTTGGCTGGTGACACCTTATTAGGGACAGGTGTTCTGCGGGGCGCTATCTGTGACTACCTGGCTAGTCCAGGGCGTCACACTCCCCCTTGGTTAACTACAGACCGTCCGCGGGCTGTCCGACCACCACTGTTTATTTTTCTAAACTGCAAAAGATAAAAGAAAACATGTATTCAAGTATACCAACATATTTACAATTTACGAAAGCTTTTGTTTCATCCCTTGACGGGAGGCATTATACTTGAACGTTGCAAATAAAACATTTTTAATAACCGGGAATGGGACGGGACCGGGTCCTTTCATTTGCCCACCCAAGCAAACCTAGCCCTGATGCTGCCTCTAAGAACTAGGTCAGCACCCTTTTTCCCCAGTCCAGGAAACGGGTTCAGGTTCGGGAATTGCCCACACGGGCCGGGTAATAAGTTCCTTACCCATCAGTCTCTCAGAGGCCCAACGTCCAGGGGACCCATGACCCGGAGGGTTGTCACTGGTCTGCATGGTGACAGAACCTCAGCCTCCTCTGCCGCAGGCCCTTCCTCCAACCAGCCTCTCCGGAGACTGTGGGACTTGGAAGGTTGGTCCAGTGATTATTTACAAGCCTAATAGTTTTTGGGTGGCCTGCGAGTTCTCAGCCATATTCATTTAAAACGGGCAATAACGGGGGCCAAAACAAAGTCCCAACGGGGACGGGCAGTATGGTATCCGTGAAACGCTACCTCACTCGTACTCCTTAGGACTGTACAGCGGGGGAGGGGACTGGGGGCGCCTCTGGAAGCTGCGTCTCACCCTCCTCTTTACGTCGTCGAGGGTGAACCATCCCCTCTCCCCACAATGCCGGGTGTAGCTCACCAGCTCTCCGAGCTTCAGATCCCGGTCGGGATGACCCACAGGAAGATGCGAGTACACGTCCCTCCGAGACACAAATATTTCCGCTTCCAGGCCCGGCTCAAAGATGAACCCCCATCCACGGCGGGGGTCAAACTGCCGAACCTGGCCTTCAAAGGTCGGGCCCCGCACCCGATAGGTGCGCTGTGGAGGTTCTCCTTCTCTCGGATGGTCCAGGCCAGCACCTCCGCCTTCTTCTTTTTTTGGGCCGCAACCTTTCGGACCAGCTGGTTCTGCTGCCACTCCCAGTACGGAGCATCTGCCTGCTCCGGGTAACTCTGCGCGGGGGTCGGGCCCAGCCGGAGCTCCCCTGTGCCGGCTACGACCGGTATCTTCTTCGCTGGGGAGCCCCGCTGCGTCGTGGCCTGCTCAGCTGCCTTGCAGTGGCAAACCCGCCACGCCTCAGCCGAGGCCTGGGTTTTGGGAGCGGCCAGCTTCGCTTGCTGGGCCCACTTCCGGTCGGCGTCCACCTCCATCTCGGCCGGGCGGACTGCCGGGGCCTTGGGTAGCTGGGACACGGCTTCCTCCGGGACTGGCAGGTTCACTCCTGGTCCGGGCACTCTCCGGGGGCCACTCTTCCACGGGAGCAGGATTGGCGCTGGTCGGATAATCGGCCGTCCGCGGACTGCTTCCACAGGCGAGTCCTCATGGGCGGATAGGACGGGCTCCACTGCCGGTGTAGGGGGCAGCGGATTGAGCGGGGGAGCAGCGGCAACCAGTACGCGCGGCGAGGGAGGCAACATAGAGGCCAGGGGCTGACCGGGTCCCTCAGCCACATAGGCTGGTCCCACGGGGACATAGGGGCGTGGGTCGCTTACCCGCTCCTCCAAGATTGCCTCCACTTCACATACTCGTACGGCCGCAGCTATTTCCTCCATCTCGGCCACCCACCGCTCAATTAAGAAGCGCACCTGGGCCTGCAGACGGCGGCACATCAGTGTCGTCCGGGCTTCCACCCACACTGCTGTTCAAGGCGTGGGCTCTGGGACTTCGGGCTTGCCGGATGGGTCAGCCATGTCGCTCTCTCGGGATCCAAGAACCAAAAGGGTGGCAGGGTCCTGGAGTCCCTGCCCTTTATCCGCTCAGTCACATGGCACAGAATCTTCACCCGCCCCCCCTTGGTCTTTTCGCGGCACTCCCTTCCTCGGCCGGTAAGTCTCGGTTTGCGACTTCCGGCCTTGCTGCACGGCCGTGTTCCCAGGGGGCGGGGCTTCAGCTTTCGCTCCCTTTCTGCGGGGCAGAAGACTCTGGCGGGAATCTTCGTGCCAAAAGATGGCGACAAGATGGCGGATTCTGAAAATTTTGAAACGGATCACTGCTGACTTCACTTCAAGGCGCACTTCACTAGGTAAGTGAATGGGTAAGTATCCTGTTTGTGACGCCAGAAGAGTCGATGTGTACCACCCCGTGCTCAGCGGCAACTGAGCCGCTCGGATCTGGGCTTGCTGGTGGGTGGCTCGAGTGTCTCCAGATCGGGGGCCCCGTGGTCACTTCGATCTGAAAGGGGGCTGGCGGTTTAGGGGACGTAGGTGTACGGCCAGAGCCATGGTTAAGTTTGTGATGCCACCCACAGGATGTGGTGAAGGTGGACACCACCGCTGCTATTACGGGGCACCCGGGGGAGATGGTATGTAGCAAGTTGTTAACTCCTCCGTGGGCAGGGATGGTGGCCCAGGACCCATTGTGGGTGCTTTGGCGGTGCAGGGAGATGGGCGGCCGGAGGGCACTGGTGTACTCACTATTAGAATGAAACACTCGAGTCTCTGGTAAACCAAGATGATGGTGGTCGGTGCCCGCAGCCGGCTGCAGTCTGGTCCCCCACCCGGTTGTTGGTCTCTGCCTTTTTCCTGCACCGTGTTGTGTATATGTGGACTGCCTGCGCTTCAGCGACGGGAGTCCGCTCCCCACTTGGTGAATGTCGGGAGAGCCCTTTTGCCCGCAGACGCTGGCCCATGGGATCTCTCTGCCTGTGCGGTGGCTTTCTATCCCCCTCGTTGGGCTGTTGTCTTCAGTTGGGGCTTTGGGTGGAAAAGGACCTTTAGTCCAGACCGCAATCAGTTAATTAACTCGGTCCAGTGGCTTCTGGACCTCGTTTCAGGGTCTGAGTACCCCCCTTTGTGCTCCGGTTTCCGAGTCGGTTCCCCGGGTCGGTACCGGCGGGCCACTACCCTGTCCCGGTCCACCACGATTCAACCGAGCCGTCTTACCCGGCTCCTGCAGGCTGAGGACACTGCTTGCCTCCTAGCCAAAGGTGCCCGGGCTCCAACCCTGGCACCTGTCAGATTTCTGCAGACCTGGGCACAGACCTGATTCTACTCTCCTTCACTCCGATTACCAACTCCTCCAAACTTCATCATCTGACGTTTTCCCGCCTCAGGCTCTCTGAACTCCTCGGTGGGCGTGGCCAACTGCCTGGCTCTGCCCCCTGGTGTGAACATCAAGCCCTGAGAGGGGTGACTAAAGTTTTACTGGTTGGCTGGTGACACCTTATTAGGGGACAGGTGTTGTGCGGGGCGCTATTTGTGACTAAATGACTAGTCCAGGGCATCACACTCACATGTACAAGTAAACTGTACAGTTTGTTATCCACTTCCTTCAGAGCGTGTCAATACCCCACATGTAGTCAAAAGTTCTTTTTGGACACATGCCAGGGCTTGGAAGAGAAGAAGCAATATTTGTTATTTGGAATGTAAATTTGGCACCATGTCTTATTTGCAGAGCCCCTGAGGTACCTAAACAGCAGAAACCCTCACAAAGTTCATGGCACCCACGATTACAATTGGGGGGAGATGATGGTTTCAAAGGGGGTCTTTTAACTACTTAAAAGGCACTGTTGAGATTTATAGTTAAATTTAAGGAGTTAATTGTCTGTGATCGGTTCCAACAACCAGTCGGTCATATACAGCTGTCCCCCAAGGGATTTTTACCCAGTAGGGTGTGCCATTCGCTTTATCCTCAATGCCATAAAAAAGTGTTGCTGAAGATTAAGGCTCCTTAAACTATATAAACATTGGTGCAGTATATATTAACCCATTAATGACTGCTGGCATGCCTTTTAATGGTGGCCGTTAAAAGGGTTAACAAATTTTGTACCAATCTATATATACAGTAGTTTCAGTCATTATATTGTTCTCTGCCATATCCAGCACTTTGAAAAAATATTAGGCAGTTGGACAAAAAATGCTGCAAAGAAAAATAGATTAGTTTATTTTTATTAGTTACGAAAAAATGCTATGTGGATCAACAACAGAGAAATCTAACACAAGTCAGGATTTGCCATGACTAGCCTTCTACTGCAAAACCGCATCAGTTCTTCTAGATACACTTGAACAAAGTCAGGGATTTTGCAAGATTATATAAGGTGTATGAGTAACCAATTATACCAAACAGGGGACAATGATTATTATTTTTATATTTGGTTGAAACACAGTAACTGAAACAGCTGTGTAGGAGGTGTAAAACTGGGTAATGAACAGATAAACTCTGCTACAAAGGTGAGATTGTGGAAGATAGTTTCATTTCATGGGTCTTACATCAGGACAAAAGGAAGGTAAATTATATCAGCATGGTCCACAGCATTTAAAAGATTTCAAAGCAGACTGAGGTTTCACGATGTGCTGTGTAACCTCTTTTGAAGAAGTGCCAAGAACTGGCCAACATTATGGACTGTAGAAGCAGTGGCCAGTTAAGGAAATGCACATCTGATACAATTATATCCTGCAGAGCCGGTTGACGGTCCATGTGTATGGATGTGCTTACTGCATTTGCTCACTATGTACTGAGCGGCAACTGAAATACTGCAGACACACCTCTATGACTGAAAGCCAGAGGCTGCCGACAGGAATAACATTCATTTCTGTTCAGTACCCAGGCTTTCAATGCTTCAGCTGTGGAGCTTTAGAACACTATTACCCTGCAGATTAACCCTATATAAGCCAGTTAATAGCTTTTGGGGACATAACAGGTTACTTTTCAGTAATTTTGTTTAAAGGATAGTGACATTTTTGGGCACATTATTTTCACTTAACCCCTTAACGACCGCGGGCCGTAAAATTACGTCCTAAATGACATAATCTTACTGCCCGCGGTCCTCCGGCGGCAGCATGCCGTGATCGGCACACATCTCAGCTGATTTTCACAGCTGAGATGTGTGCCTGCTAGGCACGAGCAGAATCGTTATCTGCTCGTGCCGATTAACCCCTTATATGGCGCTGTCAATACATGACAGCGCCATTATAAGCGCAATCGCGGTAAAGTTTTACTTACCGCCGAAACCGGAAGTCACGTGACGCGATCACGTGACTCCCGATAGTTGTCATGGTAGTACAGGGTCATGTGATGACTCCTGTACTACACATGAATTGGTTTCACTTTCGCTGTGCCCGGGGCACAGCAAAAGAGAAAGACAGCGTATCTGCTGTTTACAGCCTTCCAGCTGTGATCAGCAGATACTGCAGAGCGATCGGAATGCTGATCGCAATAGCCCCCTAGGGGGACTAGTAAAATAAAAAAAAAAAGTAAAAAAATAAGTTTTAAAAAATTAAAAAAAAACAAAAAAACCTAAAAGTTCAAATCACCCCCCATTCGCCCCATTGAAAATTAAAGGGTTAAAAAAATAAAAAATATACACACATTTGGTATCGCCGCGTTCAGAAACGCCCGATCTATCAAAATATGAAATCAATTAATCTGATCAGTAAACGGCGTAGCGGCAAAAAAATTCCAAACGCCAAAACGACGTTTTTTTGTCGCCACAACTTTTGCGCAAAATGCAATAAGAGGCGATCAAAACGTAGCATCTGCGCAAAAATGGTACCGTTAAAAACGTCAGCTCGAGACGCAAAAAATAAGCCGTCATTGAGCCTAAGATCCCGAAAAATGAGAACGCTACGGGTCACGGAATATGGCGTAAAACGTGCGCCACTTTTTTCGGACAAACTTCCGATTTTTTTTAACCCCTTATATAAAAGTAAACCTATACATGTTTGGTGTCTACGAACTCGCACTGACCTGAGGCATCACACCCACACATCAGTTTTACCATATAGTGAACACAGTGAATAAAATATCTCAAAAACCATAGTGCTATCGCACTTTTTTGCAATTTTTCAGCATTTGGAATTTTTTTGCCATTTTCTAGTACACAATATGGTAAAACTGATGGTTTCATTTAAAAGTACAGCTCGTTCCGCAAAAAATGAGCCCTCACATGACCATATTGACTGAAAAATAAAAAAGTTACGTCTCTCAGAAAAAGAATGGCGAAAAAAAAAAACGGAAAGCGAAAAATCGGCCGGTCGTGAAAGGGTTAAACAAATTAATTTTTTGGCTCAAAATCAATTTTACATTAGAATTTTTAATAAACATTTGAGTGCTTATTTTCTAAAGCCTCTATGTATCACAGCACATTGCGGACTGCAGAATGAGCTAACTGTTGGCCTATCAGTAAGCTTGTTCTATTTGCAAGATTTGTAATGCTAACATGTCTTCTCTTGGCCAATATTCTAAGCCAATTTAATTAACTGACTTAGAAGATTGGCCAAGAGAATCACTATCAACTTTCAACTTCAACTTTCAATAAGATTTAACTTTCTTTTGCTAATAATTCAGAAGATGTTTCAGTAGAAGAACCTTTGTAACATGCAGAGAAATATACTTTCTCCACTTCTCCTTCCTTGTCAGTTCTGGAGCGAAGACTGTCATCTCACTGAGCGAACAGAATACATTGGCCTATTAGTGTCTATAGAGAGGGTAAGTGTAGATGGAAGGATGAGCAGAGTGAGAAAAAAGAATAGTGCTACAAAGGAACAGAAGAGCAGGAATCAGTCATGGATAATAATATAGAAGATATTATAGCAGCTTATCACCACCTACTAGCTCAGAGACTGAAAGAGACAGGGCAGGGAGAATAACTGGTGAAAAATACCGGATTCAAGTAACATAATGGCCAGAAAAGTGTTTTTCCTCTTGCTCACACACATGACAGCTTATTCTTATAAGTCACATGAAACAATAGTACAAATCTAATTTAATGCAAATTGATGCCTTCTGTATTTGCAGAGAAGTGAAATGATTTACAATGAACTATGAATTAGCCTTATTTATAGCCAACAGCTGTTTCTGTTTTTCTGGAGACTAATGCTTAGTGAGCGGCACAGCATCTCAGATTTTTTTCCTCTTCGATCTTAATAATGTTACTAATTTAAACGCTTCATAACATATTATTAAGCCAAGTAATAGTCCATTATTTGACTAGATTATCTTTATGCTAATTTACTGCTGGCTTAGAATAATGGGGTGAACAGCAATTCAGAGTAGTTTTTTGTAGTCCTTAGTTTTAGGAATATTGTGTTTAATTCTTATTAACCCTTTCACGACCGGCCGATTTTTCGCTTTCCGTTTTTTTTTTTCGCCATTCTTTTTCTGAGAGACGTAACTTTTTTATTTTTCAGTCAATATGGTCATGTGAGGGCTCATTTTTTGCGGAACGAGCTGTACTTTTAAATGAAACCATCAGTTTTACCATATTGTGTACTAGAAAATGGGAAAAAAATTCCAAATGCTGAAAAATAGCAAAAAAAGTGCGATAGCACTATGGTTTTTGAGATATTTTATTCACTGTGTTCACTATATGGTAAAACTGATGTGTGGGTGTGATGCCTCAGGTCAGTGCGAGTTCGTAGACACCAAACATGTATAGGTTTACTTTTATATAAGGGGTTAAAAAAAAATCGGAAGTTTGTCCGAAAAAAGTGGCGCACGTTTTACGCCATATTCCGTGACCCGTAGCGTTCTCATTTTTCGGGATCTTAGGCTCAATGACGGCTTATTTTTTGCGTCTCGAGCTGACGTTTTTAACGGTACCATTTTTGCGCAGATGCTACGTTTTGATCGCCTCTTATTGCATTTTGCGCAAAAGTTGTGGCGACAAAAAAACGTCGTTTTGGCGTTTGGAATTTTTTTGCCGCTACGCCGTTTACTGATCAGATTAATTGATTTTATATTTTGATAGATCGGGCGTTTCTGAACGCGGCGATACCAAATGTGTGTATATTTTTTATTTTTTTAACCCTTTAATTTTCAATGGGGCGAATGGGGGGTGATTTGAACTTTTAGGTTTTTTTGTTTTTTTTTAATTTTTTAAAACTTATTTTTTAACTTTTTTTTTTTATTTTACTAGTCCCCCTAGGGGGCTATTGCGATCAACATTCCGATCGCTCTGCAGTATCTGCTGATCACAGCCACAAGGCTGTAAACAGCAGATACGCTGTCTTTCTCTTTTGCTGTGCCCCGGGCACAGCGAAAGTGAAACCAAGTCATGTGTAGTACAGGAGTCATCACATGACCCTGTGCTACCATGACAACTATCGGGAGTCACGTGATCGCGTCACGTGACTTCCGGTTTCGGGTGGTAAGTAAATGCTTACCGCAATCGCGCTTATAATGGCGCTGTCATGTATTGACAGCGCCATATAAGGGGTTAATCGGCACGAGCAGATAACGATTCTGCTCGTGCCTAGCAGGCACACATCTCAGCTGTGAAAATCAGCTGAGATGTGTGCCGATCGCGGCATGCTGCCGCCGGAGGACCGCGGGCAGTAAGATTATGTCATTTAGGACGTAATTTTACTGCCCGCGGTCGTTAAGGGGTTAATGTATTAGCCATATAATAGTTAATTATTTGGCTCTATTATCTTAATTTTAATTAATATCTACAATTTTACTAACTACCTTGTCTCAACCAATAATGGTGAACATTATTAACGGTTGATAAGCTTAATGTAACTTTCTCTAATTTTTAACCTTAATAATGCCACTAATTAAAAGATAACCTGTCAGACTCATGCAACCTGCCAAATTGGTACTATAGTGTTAAATTGGCTTATACCTTGTAGCTAAGCCAGGTAACACTGGGTTAATTCCTAGCACTGCAGATATTAAATTAGGTGCACTTGACTAGCTATGTCTAGAGAGCCTGGCTGGTGTTCAGTAGAGGCTTAGCTATTAGGCTACTTTCACACATCAGTTTTTTTCCATCAGGCACAATCCGGAAAAAAACGGATAAAATGGATCCGGCGCCGGATCCGTTTTATCTCCATTGATTTGTATTAGCGCCGGATTGTGCTGGATGGCATTGCGTTGCATCCGGCTTTTGCGGTGGCCGGATGGAACGTCTCTTGTAACGTTTTTTGTCTCTGACAGTAAAGCGCATCGCGACGGATCCGGCGCGATACGGCGTGATTTACAATGGAAGCCTATGGACACCGGATCCAGCGTAATGTGGCAAAAAACAGATGCGGCCGCCAGATCCGTTTTTTTAAACTGCGCATGCGCCAATTCTCCAATTTATTGTAAAAAAAAATGGATCCAGCAAAAAATCGGACAAAACAGATGCAAAAACGGATGCGCCAGATCCATTTTTTGACGGATCAGGTATACCGGATCCATAAAAAAAAAGGATCCAGCCCATCCGTTTTTACATATTCTGTGCCGGATCCGTTGCATCAGGCAGATGCCGGATTGTGCCTGATGCCACAAAACTGATCTATGAAAGTAGCCTAAGGCTGAGACTGCACTTTGCGTTTCCACCTGCGTTTCAGGTGCTTTTTTGGTCCGTTTTGAGAAGCACCTTTTTCATGCCAAAAGGCATGCGTTTTGATTTTCCAGCAAAGTCAATGGAAAATGGTGAATTTCAGACCGCACTTTGCATTTCTAAATGCTGTGTTTACTTTGCATATTTTGTGGCAAAATTCATGCGTTCAAAGAAGCAGCATGTCAATTGTTTTTGCCATTTTAAGTGCTTTTTGCTAACATTGAAGTCTATGAGAAATGGAAAAAAACAAGATTCCTTCAAATTCCTGCGTTTTACCTGCTTTTTCAGTGCAGAAAACATGCGTTTTTGACGACCAAAACGCATGCTTTTTGGACTTCAAAATAATGATTTGATATGTCCCTTTACACACACACATAATCCAACAATTAAATTTGAGAAAAATATGCATTTATTGCATTTATTGCTATATTAGCGATAAAATGTATTACCGCTATAATTTTATGAAATATATCTATTTTCATTATTTTTTCCATTATTATAGATTTGATCCTTTTTTTCTCTTTTTTCATTCTGTATGACTGATTAATCTTTATTTAGCAGTGTCTTGATGTTCAAAACACATGTGTCAAAACGCAGGTGAAAAAGCATATAAAGAGCGCTGAAAACGCATCAAAAAAGCGGTAAATACGCATGCGTTTTCAGCGCTAAAGTTCTGAAAAAGGCAACTTTGGTCAAATCAAGCCAAAAACGTGCGTTTAGAAATGCAAGTAGGTGAACGCAAAGTGCGGTCTCAGCCTAAGGGAGCTCAGCAGTCTGGTGTAAGAAAGGAAAGCAGGCCGCTTCATGTTGGACAGTCAACCAGAGCCTGAGTGGTCCTGGAAATGGTGAAGGACCAGTGAGTGTAAACCACACTAGGTCTTGGTGGGGAATCTGATCTGGTGGCTGGGAGATACTCTGAAATTGTGTATGCTGCAGAGAGAGCTGGACATTTATCTGAGCGGTTGAGCCTGCGTATTTCTGTATATGGACTGTTTACTTCGTTCCTTGATGCCGGAGACAGGCTGATTGTTTTCTGTTCTGCTGGAACTTTATGCACGTCAATAAACCCCCCTGTTTGACCATGGAACTATGTGTCTGTGTGAATGCTACCAGCTGCCTAAAAGTGAGTGGACAAATACAATATGCAATATAACACAGTGCTTCACGTTACACATAGATGCTTCTATATTGTAAAAAAAAACAATATCTGTGTGGGGGTCCTTACATGCTGGTGTACCAGGAACAGTTCGGCACTGCATTGCTTCCCCCAGACTAGTCCTGCCTCAGATCCTGCAGAGTGAGATTTATGGCACACTGGATCCTGTAAGCGTAATTGTGCCCAGGGCACATAATTACATATTTTATTCCCAAGATCAGACTGATATCAAGCACTGGTATTGTCTACTGGTTGCACCTCGTGGGCTGAGGCCTAACCACTATTGTGCAGCTCAATGCTCCTCGTAGGGTAGCACAACCCAGGAGATCAGTAACCACTGAGTGAAGCTTTCTTCTGATGCTGGATAAGAAATTAATGCTATAGCAGTGGTTTATTGCAGACCTAATTTAACCTCATAGTGGTGGTTTGGCAGGATTGGGGGACCTTAAAAGTTTAATGTTTAACAATGTGTTATCAAGCCATGTAATGGTCAATGATATCATTATATTCATGTTTTACCAATTAATGTGACTATATGTTATTAACTGCTATTATAATTATGACATTAGATTCTCCTCTCCAAATGGTCAGGTCATAGCTGTAGGTGAAGACATTGATATCACACCTGACCCAGTTATAGATTTTACACCAACAAATAGAATCTTAATTCCTTCAACCCCTGGCGATTTTTTTTTTTTTCCTCTTCTTCCAAGAGCTATAACTGTTTGATTTCTCCATCAATATAGCCATATGATGGCTTGTTTTTGCGGAAAGTGTTGTGCTTTTGAATGACACCATTCATTCTGCCACATATTGTGCTGGAAAATGTGAAAAAAATGCAAGTTTGGTGAAATTGCTAAAATCTGCATATCCCCGCATAGTATTTTAGCGTTTCTATTTACCATTTTCACTATATGGAAAACCTCACCTGGCACTATGATTCCCAAGTCAGTACAAGTTTGTAGATACCAAACATGTATAGTTTTATTAAGTGGTGAAAAAAATTCACAAATTTGAAAGAATCGCGCTTTTATTGCCATATTCCAAGACCCGTAGCGTTATCATTTTTCGGGATCTGGAGCTCAGTGATGGCTTATTTTTTGCATCTTGAACTCTTGTTTTCAAATTGTACCATATGTAGATGCGATGTTTTGATTGCCTGTTATTGCATTTTAATGCAATGTTACAGCAACCAAAAAAACAATTCTGGCGTGTAGATTATTTTTCTCGCTAGATCTTTTACCAATCTGATTTATTTATTTTATATTTTGATCAGACATTTCTGAATGCGGCATTATCAAATATGTGTATTTTTTTAATTGTTTTATTTTCAATGCGGTAAAAGGGGGTTATTTGAACGTTTAGTTTTGGGGGGTTTCATATCTTTAAAGTTTTTTTTGCTTTTTTTTACAATTTTTATTGATTTTATTAGTCCCCTTAGTAGACTTTATGACTGCACTGTCTGATCGCTTGTGCTGATTAGAGCGATGCTTCAGCATCGCTCTGAAAAGCTGTAATGCTGATCTGTGGATGCTGGCACCCTGGTATGCAATTTGCATATTTCTGGCACAATTCCGACTAGACATGTCTGTCTCTGCTCAATTCCTTTTCATTTAGCAAGGCCACGCATGTCTAATCGGCACGTGACTGCAATAATGTAAATCACATACTTGCGGTTTCATGACTCTCACCAGCACCAGAGAATCCTGACATTGTGCAATGCATGCACTGTGAGAACTCAGAAGTCTGCAGTCACTCTTAGTGACTGCAGACTCATCAAAAACATGGACAACCCTTTTAATGCTCTACACATAAATAAAAACAGAGTAACCCTTAACTTGTCAGATGGCACAACACTTTATTAACATAACCATGTATAACTTAATCGTACAAGTTATGGATTGATATATGTATACAGGATCAGAACCAATAACAGCACAAGAATAGATGACCGGATCCTCCATAGGTATCAAAATAGATCACTAAAACCACCAGCAAGCAGTACAGAAATTCATCATCAGAACCCCTACAGTACAGAAATGCAGAATCAAAACTCTCATCAGGGCAGGAATACATCACCCGAACCATCATCTCGGACTATAAAAAAATTCTAACTCGTATGAGTTCAAGGGTACCTGAGTACCGATTCCAGAATTCTCAGGGAATTCTGGATGATCTGGATCCAGCACTCGGGTAATACAAAAAATAAAGGAGAAATAAAGAAAAAATTATAAAGTGAGCATGCTATACTTACCAAGTCAATGGCTGTAATTGCTTCCAGTCCGCTCATTCACTTCTGGGGCTGCTCATTACCTTCATTGCATATGCACTGCTTCCCTCACCCACTGACATCTGTGATTGGTTGCAGTCAGACGCACCCCCACTCTGAGTGACATCATGTCTGATGCTTCTGCTTGTGTATAGCGTACAGTAAAAATAAATACATTTTAAAAAAATTGATGTAGGGTCTCCCATATTATGATAGCCAACACAGATAAAGCTTACGGCTACAGGCTATGACCCCTAGCCGTGTGCTTATCTTTGCTGTGTATCAAATAAAGAGGAACCACATGCAGCTTTTTTTTAATTATAAAATAAATCATTTTAAAAAATTGCATGCGGTACACTCCAATTTTGATACCCAACCATGATAAAGCCTGAGAACTGATAACTGGTATTCTCAGGCTGGGAAGACCCATGCTTATTCAGCCCCCCCCAGCCTAAAAATAGCAGCCTGAAGCCACCCAGAATTGCTGCATCCATTTGATGTAACAATCCCAGCATTTTACTCCGCTCTTCCCAATTGCCCTGGTGCAGTGAAAATTGGGGTAATAAAGGGTAAATCGAAGCTCACAGCTGGCACTAAGCCCTAAATTAGTAATAGAAGGCATGTATTAGACTGCAACCAATCACAGATGCTGGTGGGTGGGGGAAGAAGTAAATATGTATGAGGCTAATGAGTGGCCCCGGGAGCAGAATGAGTGGCTGTGGAAGCAGTTATTACAGCTGCGTCGGAGACTGGTAAGTATGAAGCTCTTGCTCCTATCCATTTTACCACCATTTTTAAGTGCCGGATTCTGGTCCACATAGACTTACATGGGGATTGACATCCGGCCAAATACCAGAGATCAATCGCAAACCGATACCGGGTATGATTTTTTAAACCCAGTTAGACCCGCCAACCCCATGTATCTGCGAGTCCACCTATCACTAATGAATAATGCAGGGAAAAAAACGCTAAAAGAATTGACATGCTCTCAGTTTTGTGGTAACCACAAAACTGCAGCCATAAGAAAAGCAACATGCGCACAGCAAAACTGAAATCACAGACTTTGTTGGGGATGGATATGCATGCAGTTTTGTGCCACAAACGCACCCAAAAATGCAGCAAAAAACGTAGCGTGCGCTTTGGGCCTTAAAAATAGCATGATTAAAATGATCTTCAAAAAAAATTCGGCCCTACACTGTGCCTGAATAAATAATTGTTCCTCACTGTGTTCCCTGCACAAACTATAACACACACTGTCCCTCTTATGGTATATGCCCTGCACACTGCCTCTCTCCTTTTCATACTGAGCCCCCTGTTCACATTCTCCTCTCACACTGTGCCCTCTGTAATGCCCACTCCATACTGTTCCCTTCTATCACACGCCAATACTCAGCATGTGCCCTCCCATCACACTCCCCCTACTCAGCATACTGTTCCTTGCTGTAGCCTCACACTGTTCTCCCATGCTGCCTCGTCTCCATATTGCCCTCTCCCACACACTACCCAGTCTCTAATTTGTGCCCCTTTGTTACGGTTGCTGCGAGCACTGGAGACTATGTCCAGATTTCTTGCTACTGCACATGTGCGAGCGCTGGAGACTAAGTCCAGATTTCTTTCTCCTGCACATGTGCGAGCGCTGGAGACTAAGTCCAGATTTCTTGCTACTGCACATGTGCGAGCGCTGGAGACTAAGTCCAGATTTCTTTCTCCTGCACATGTGCGAGCGCTGGAGACTAAGTCCAGATTTCTTGCTACTGCACATGTGCGAGCGCTGGAGACTAAGTCCAGATTTCTTGCTACTGCACATGTGCGAGCGCCGGAGACTAAGTCCAATCTTGGAGCCATTGCACATGTGCGGGTGACATCATCGCTGACACGAGGTCACATGTCTCTGACACCTTCTATGCCGATTGGTCGCTGGTCATGTGCTTGTGACGTCTTGCTCGGTGATAGGCCAGCATGACGTCACTCCTGTCGTTCTGGCAGCGGATTGGCTCTGGTGTCCTCCATCTTGGATGAGGCACAGAGTCTATATAAGACCCTGACACACGCCGCATGGTGCTCAGTCCTCTTGGTTCATGCATATGAGTAGACGCTCTGTGCGCGTTCCTCTAGGCATTCCTCTGTCTATGCTAGGTGAGCGCTACCGGCAGGGTAGCGTTCTTATACCTTACAGCTTCGGCTGCTGTCCGTATCCTTACCTCTTAGGGGAGCGGACATAGGCAGGTGCCTGAGGCACATGGTCTGGCTGGGCCTTGTGATTCTACTCGTAGGTGGACGTTGCCGCTAGGGTAACGTTCCTTATACTGCGTCTGGCAGTTGTTCGTATCCTCGCACACTAGGGGAGCGAACAGAGGTAGGAGCTTTGTGCGGCTTACGCTGCTGTTCGTCTCTTTTGCACCACTAGAAGAGCGGACCTAGGCAGGTGCCATATCTAGTGGTTCGTGTCCTCGCACACTAGTGGAGCGAACGCAGGTAGGAGCTTTGTGCGGCTTACGCTGCTGTTCGTCTCTTTTGCACCACTAGAAGAGCGGACCTAGGTAGGTGCCATTTCGCACACATTGCCTTTGTCTCTGTGATTATTAACAGAGATCATTCCACACACCCTCCAAGTAAGGGAGGAATTGCTTTACTTACTTATTATATCCTTCTGTGAGTTAACAGAGGTATTGCACTCTGCCATAGTCTGCAGCAAAGTCTTTGCACGGTGGACCCTGACTGTCTGATACTCCTTTCGGTTATTATCAGACAGCCCCCCGTAACATTAGGACTGAGCCAAGGGTCTGGCAGTTATGGCAGAATATCAGCAGTTACACCGTTACATACAAGTACTTGAGTCACGGCTCAAGAGTATAGAGGATAAACCTCAGACCATGGTGATATCTGCACATGATCCTCGACTTGCTCTGCCAAACAGATATTCTGGCGATGCCAGATAATGTCGTGGTTTCATTAGTCAGTGTCAGATACACCTAGAGGTCAACTCTTCTCGCTTCTCTATGGAGAGGTCCAGAGTAGGCTTTATCATCTCCTTACTTCAGGACAAAGCCTTAGAATGGGCGACTCCCCTATGGGAGCGCTCTGATGTGGTTACTCTGAGACATCAAGACTTTCTTGATGCTCTTAAGGCGGTATTCATGGGTCCGCAGGTTACCCATGATGCGGCCCTGAGACTGTTAGATCTATCTCAGGGTTCGTTATCCACTAGTTCGTATGCCATTGCTTTTAGAACTCTGGTGGCAGAACTAGATTGGCCAGAGAAGGTGTTGATTCCTATCTTCTGGAGAGGGTTGGCAGGCTATGTCAAGGATGCCCTTGCTACTCGTGAGGTCCCTGCTTCTCTGGAGGACTTGATCACAGTAGCAACGAGGATCGATGTACGCCATAAGGAACGTAGACTCGAGGTCTCTTCCTCACGCCCTAAGCATCGGGCTATTCCAGTTGTTGAGGGTCCACTACCATCTTCCTCAGCATCTGAAACATCTCCCACTCCTATGGAGTTAGGTCATACGTTCTCCAGACTACGCAAGTCTGGTCCTCCTATATGTTACGTATGTCGTCAGGCTGGGCACTATGCCAACAAGTGTCCTAGTCGTCAGGGAAACTCCCTGGCCTAGTAACCATTAGAGGGGGGTTACTAGAGACGTCTTCTGCACCCTCTAAGTGTTGTATCCCAGGTCAGCTCTCGTTATCTGAGAATACATGGCCTATTATGGCTTTTGTGGATTCCGGAGCTGACGGGATTTTTGTGTCCTCAGGATTTGTAAAGGGACACAATATTCCCTCTATCATGTTAGAGGCGCCTATTCCTGTCCGTGTTGTTAATGGAACTATGTTGTCTGACTCCATTACATTGAGGACAGTTCCCTTGCGCCTTTCCCTGTCTCAGGGTCACATAGAGGAGATATCTTTTCTTGTTTTGCCTGAGGGTATAGACGACGTCCTTCTGGGTCTTCCATGGCTTCGGACTCATGCTCCTCACATTGACTGGGAGTCTGACAGCATTATTAGTTGGGGTTCGAAATGTCAGTCCCGATGTCTTCCCTTACCACCTAAGGTCGTTGCGGTTGCATCAACTGATCTCTCTCCCATACCTACACCCTATTTGGATTTCGCTGACGTGTTCTCCAAACAGGGTGCTGAGGTTCTTCCACCCCATAGGCCGTATGACTGTGCCATAGACCTTATCCCAGGTTCGGTTCCACCTAAAGGCAGGGTTTACCCCCTGTCGATACCTGAGTCGGAGGCCATGTCGACCTATATAAGAGAGAGTTTAGAGAAGGGGTTCATTCGTAAGTCTGTCTCTCCCGCGGGAGCTGGGTTTTTCTTTGTTCGGAAGAAAGAGGGTGATTTGCGTCCCTGCATAGATTACAGGGGTCTCAACGCAATCACAATAAAGAACAAATACCCATTACCTTTAATTTCGGAGCTGTTTGACAGACTGAGAGGAGCTCAAGTTTTTACGAAGTTGGATCTGCGGGGTGCGTATAACTTGGTACGAATTCGAAAGGGTGACGAATGGAAGACCGCTTTTAACACCCGAGACGGTCACTATGAATACCTCGTCATGCCTTTTGGGTTATGCAATGCACCCGCAGTATTTCAGGACTTCGTAAACGATGTGTTCAGGGATTTACTGTTATCCTCAGTAGTGGTGTATCTGGACGACATCCTGATTTTTTCTCCTGATCTGGAGACTCATCGTCAGGATGTCGTTCGTGTCCTTTCCCGTTTAAGGGAGCACTCATTGTTTGCTAAACTCGAGAAATGTGTATTCGAGCAGTCCTCATTGCCTTTTTTGGGTTACATTATCTCACAAGAGGGTCTGGCTATGGATCCTGCGAAGCTCTCTGCTGTCCTGCAATGGTCCGAACCTCATTCCTTGAAGGCGGTGCAACGCTTCTTAGGATTCATAAATTATTACAGGCAGTTCATACCCCATTTTTCTACTTTGGTGGCCCCTTTGGTGGCCTTGACTAAGAAAGGTGCTAATCCCAAAGCCTGGTCTACTGAGACATCTCAGGCTTTTGAGGCAGTAAAAAGACACTTTTCAACTGCTCCCGTTCTTCAAAGACCCGATGAGAATAAGCCCTTCCTCTTAGAGGTTGATGCCTCTTCAGTGGGTGCTGGTGCGGTCTTGTATCAAAAGAACGGTGCAGGTAGAAAAAGGCCGTGTTTCTTCTTTGCTAAAACCTTTTCACCCGCAGAGAGAAACTATACCATTGGGGATAGGGAACTGCTCGCCTTGAGATTAGCCTTGGAGGAGTGGCGTCACTTGCTGGAAGGAGCGAAACATCCTTTCCAGGTCTATACAGACCATAAGAATCTGACGTACTTACAAACCGCTCAGCGTCTGAATCCTCGCCAAGCCCGCTGGTCCTTGTTTTTCTCCCGCTTTCACTTCTCCATCAACTATCTGTCTGGGAGTAAGAATAACAAGGCAGACGCCCTGTCTCGCTCTATGCTTTCTACCCAGGAAGAGATTGATGAACCTTGTCTTATCCTTCCCTCCAGGGTTTTTCATACGCTCTCCCCTGTGACGTTAGACCAAATCCCACCGGGCAAGACCTTTGTTCCGCCTGATCGACAGAATGATATACTGTCATGGGCCCACACCTCAAAGGTGGGTGGGCATTTTGGTATTAGGCGGACACGAGAGTTACTGGAGAGGTGGTATTGGTGGCCACACTTAGCCAGCCACGTCAAGAGATATGTCGGTTCCTGCTACTCGTGTGCTCGCAACCGTCCATTACGGCAGAGACCGGCTGGGCTCTTGCATCCTTTACCAGTGCCAGATAGACCATGGGAGGTGGTAGGCATGGACTTTGTGGGTGATCTTCCATGTTCACAGGGACATAGATTTGTGTGGGTCATTACGGACCATTTCTCCCGGATGGTTCATCTCGTACCGTTATCGAGAATCCCCTCTTCCAGGGTACTAGCCAAACTATTCCTCAAGCATGTCTTTAGGCTTCACGGGATGCCAGATCGTATCATTTGTGATAGAGGCCCGCAATTTACTTCCCGTTTCTGGCGAGATCTTTGTAGCCTTCTGCAAATTGAGTTGAATCTCTCTTCGGCATACCATCCGGAGACTAATGGTTTGGTTGAACGTACCAATCAATCTATGATTATATACCTTCGACACTTTGTTGCTGAGAACCACGATAACTGGTCCTCCCTCCTACCCTGGGCAGAATTTGCCCTTAACAATTCGCTGGCTGAGGCCACTGGGCAGACACCGTTCGTACTCAATAATGGGCAACACCCTAGGGTACCGGTACTGTTTCCCGCTGCTGCACCTCCTCCTCTTGTGGCCGACTGGGCAACTAATGCCATAGAGGTTTGGGATCGGACTCAAGAGTCGATCCAAGCAGCTAAGGACCGTATGAAGACGGTGTCCGATCGGTTTCGTCGCCCGGCTCCTGTCTTTTCTCCAGGGGACTTTGTGTGGCTCTCTGCAAAACACGTGAGACTTAAAGTGAGCTCTGTCAAATTCGCTCCTCGCTTCCTGGGTCCTTATGAGGTTCTTCGACAGGTAAATCCTGTAGTCTATCAATTGAAGTTACCTGTCCATCTTAGGATTCATGACAAATTCCATGTCTCACTGCTAAAGCCGGCTATTTTACCTCACGCTCGTGAAGTGCACTCTCCTGCCTCTGATTCCTCTCGCTCTAGCTATGAGGTACGAGCCATAGTTGGTTCTAAGATGGTTAGAGGGCGCAGGTTCTTCTTGATAGATTGGGAGGGCTATGGCCCGGAACATCGCTCTTGGGAGCCTGAGGAGGCTGTCCATGCTCCCGACTTAGTTGCCGATTACCTGCGTCGCCGGGAGGGGGGCCCTTGAGGGGGAGGTACTGTTACGGTTGCTGCGAGCACTGGAGACTATGTCCAGATTTCTTGCTACTGCACATGTGCGAGCGCTGGAGACTAAGTCCAGATTTCTTTCTACTGCACATGTGCGAGCGCTGGAGACTAAGTCCAGATTTCTTGCTACTGCACATGTGCGAGCGCTGGAGACTAAGTCCAGATTTCTTGCTACTGCACATGTGCGAGCGCCGGAGACTAAGTCCAATCTTGGAGCCATTGCACATGTGCGGGTGACATCATCGCTGACACGAGGTCACATGTCTCTGACACCTTCTATGCCGATTGGTCGCTGGTCATGTGCTTGTGACGTCTTGCTCGGTGATAGGCCAGCATGACGTCACTCCTGTCGTTCTGGCAGCGGATTGGCTCTGGTGTCCTCCATCTTGGATGAGGCACAGAGTCTATATAAGACCCTGACACACGCCGCATGGTGCTCAGTCCTCTTGGTTCATGCATATGAGTAGACGCTCTGTGCGCGTTCCTCTAGGCATTCCTCTGTCTATGCTAGGTGAGCGCTACCGGCAGGGTAGCGTTCTTATACCTTACAGCTTCGGCTGCTGTCCGTATCCTTACCTCTTAGGGGAGCGGACATAGGCAGGTGCCTGAGGCACATGGTCTGGCTGGGCCTTGTGATTCTACTCGTAGGTGGACGTTGCCGCTAGGGTAACGTTCCTTATACTGCGTCTGGCAGTTGTTCGTATCCTCGCACACTAGGGGAGCGAACAGAGGTAGGAGCTTTGTGCGGCTTACGCTGCTGTTCGTCTCTTTTGCACCACTAGAAGAGCGGACCTAGGCAGGTGCCATATCTAGTGGTTCGTGTCCTCGCACACTAGTGGAGCGAACGCAGGTAGGAGCTTTGTGCGGCTTACGCTGCTGTTCGTCTCTTTTGCACCACTAGAAGAGCGGACCTAGGTAGGTGCCATTTCGCACACATTGCCTTTGTCTCTGTGATTATTAACAGAGATCATTCCACACACCCTCCAAGTAAGGGAGGAATTGCTTTACTTACTTATTATATCCTTCTGTGAGTTAACAGAGGTATTGCACTCTGCCATAGTCTGCAGCAAAGTCTTTGCACGGTGGACCCTGACTGTCTGATACTCCTTTCGGTTATTATCAGACAGCCCCCCGTAACATTAGGACTGAGCCAAGGGTCTGGCAGTTATGGCAGAATATCAGCAGTTACACCGTTACATACAAGTACTTGAGTCACGGCTCAAGAGTATAGAGGATAAACCTCAGACCATGGTGATATCTGCACATGATCCTCGACTTGCTCTGCCAAACAGATATTCTGGCGATGCCAGATCATGTCGTGGTTTCATTAGTCAGTGTCAGATACACCTAGAGGTCAACTCTTCTCGCTTCTCTATGGAGAGGTCCAGAGTAGGCTTTATCATCTCCTTACTTCAGGACAAAGCCTTAGAATGGGCGACTCCCCTATGGGAGCGCTCTGATGTGGTTACTCTGAGACATCAAGACTTTCTTGATGCTCTTAAGGCGGTATTCATGGGTCCGCAGGTTACCCATGATGCGGCCCTGAGACTGTTAGATCTATCTCAGGGTTCGTTATCCACTAGTTCTTATGCCATTGCTTTTAGAACTCTGGTGGCAGAACTAGATTGGCCAGAGAAGGTGTTGATTCCTATCTTCTGGAGAGGGTTGGCAGGCTATGTCAAGGATGCCCTTGCTACTCGTGAGGTCCCTGCTTCTCTGGAGGACTTGATCACAGTAGCAACGAGGATCGATGTACGCCATAAGGAACGTAGACTCGAGGTCTCTTCCTCACGCCCTAAGCATCGGGCTATTCCAGTTGTTGAGGGTCCACTACCATCTTCCTCAGCATCTGAAACATCTCCCACTCCTATGGAGTTAGGTCATACGTTCTCCAGACTACGCAAGTCTGGTCCTCCTATATGTTACGTATGTCGTCAGGCTGGGCACTATGCCAACAAGTGTCCTAGTCGTCAGGGAAACTCCCTGGCCTAGTAACCATTAGAGGGGGGTTACTAGAGACGTCTTCTGCACCCTCTAAGTGTTGTATCCCAGGTCAGCTCTCGTTATCTGAGAATACATGGCCTATTATGGCTTTTGTGGATTCCGGAGCTGACGGGATTTTTGTGTCCTCAGGATTTGTAAAGGGACACAATATTCCCTCTATCATGTTAGAGGCGCCTATTCCTGTCCGTGTTGTTAATGGAACTATGTTGTCTGACTCCATTACATTGAGGACAGTTCCCTTGCGCCTTTCCCTGTCTCAGGGTCACATAGAGGAGATATCTTTTCTTGTTTTGCCTGAGGGTATAGACGACGTCCTTCTGGGTCTTCCATGGCTTCGGACTCATGCTCCTCACATTGACTGGGAGTCTGACAGCATTATTAGTTGGGGTTCGAAATGTCAGTCCCGATGTCTTCCCTTACCACCTAAGGTCGTTGCGGTTGCATCAACTGATCTCTCTCCCATACCTACACCCTATTTGGATTTCGCTGACGTGTTCTCCAAACAGGGTGCTGAGGTTCTTCCACCCCATAGGCCGTATGACTGTGCCATAGACCTTATCCCAGGTTCGGTTCCACCTAAAGGCAGGGTTTACCCCCTGTCGATACCTGAGTCGGAGGCCATGTCGACCTATATAAGAGAGAGTTTAGAGAAGGGGTTCATTCGTAAGTCTGTCTCTCCCGCGGGAGCTGGGTTTTTCTTTGTTCGGAAGAAAGAGGGTGATTTGCGTCCCTGCATAGATTACAGGGGTCTCAACGCAATCACAATAAAGAACAAATACCCATTACCTTTAATTTCGGAGCTGTTTGACATACTGAGAGGAGCTCAAGTTTTTACGAAGTTGGATCTGCGGGGTGCGTATAACTTGGTACGAATTCGAAAGGGTGACGAATGGAAGACCGCTTTTAACACCCGAGACGGTCACTATGAATACCTCGTCATGCCTTTTGGGTTATGCAATGCACCCGCAGTATTTCAGGACTTCGTAAACGATGTGTTCAGGGATTTACTGTTATCCTCAGTAGTGGTGTATCTGGACGACATCCTGATTTTTTCTCCTGATCTGGAGACTCATCGTCAGGATGTCGTTCGTGTCCTTTCCCGTTTAAGGGAGCACTCATTGTTTGCTAAACTCGAGAAATGTGTATTCGAGCAGTCCTCATTGCCTTTTTTGGGTTACATTATCTCACAAGAGGGTCTGGCTATGGATCCTGCGAAGCTCTCTGCTGTCCTGCAATGGTCCGAACCTCATTCCTTGAAGGCGGTGCAACGCTTCTTAGGATTCATAAATTATTACAGGCAGTTCATACCCCATTTTTCTACTTTGGTGGCCCCTTTGGTGGCCTTGACTAAGAAAGGTGCTAATCCCAAAGCCTGGTCTACTGAGACATCTCAGGCTTTTGAGGCAGTAAA
The DNA here is from genome assembly GCF_048569485.1 of Anomaloglossus baeobatrachus. NCBI lineage: Eukaryota > Metazoa > Chordata > Amphibia > Anura > Aromobatidae > Anomaloglossus > Anomaloglossus baeobatrachus. The sequence goes on from NC_134353.1 coordinate 247,033,242, forward strand.
AAGACACTTTTCAACTGCTCCCGTTCTTCAAAGACCCGATGAGAATAAGCCCTTCCTCTTAGAGGTTGATGCCTCTTCAGTGGGTGCTGGTGCGGTCTTGTATCAAAAGAACGGTGCAGGTAGAAAAAGGCCGTGTTTCTTCTTTGCTAAAACCTTTTCACCCGCAGAGAGAAACTATACCATTGGGGATAGGGAACTGCTCGCCTTGAGATTAGCCTTGGAGGAGTGGCGTCACTTGCTGGAAGGAGCGAAACATCCTTTCCAGGTCTATACAGACCATAAGAATCTGACGTACTTACAAACCGCTCAGCGTCTGAATCCTCGCCAAGCCCGCTGGTCCTTGTTTTTCTCCCGCTTTCACTTCTCCATCAACTATCTGTCTGGGAGTAAGAATAACAAGGCAGACGCCCTGTCTCGCTCTATGCTTTCTACCCAGGAAGAGATTGATGAACCTTGTCTTATCCTTCCCTCCAGGGTTTTTCATACGCTCTCCCCTGTGACGTTAGACCAAATCCCACCGGGCAAGACCTTTGTTCCGCCTGATCGACAGAATGATATACTGTCATGGGCCCACACTTCAAAGGTGGGTGGGCATTTTGGTATTAGGCGGACACGAGAGTTACTGGAGAGGTGGTATTGGTGGCCACACTTAGCCAGCCACGTCAAGAGATATGTCGGTTCCTGCTACTCGTGTGCTCGCAACCGTCCATTACGGCAGAGACCGGCTGGGCTCTTGCATCCTTTACCAGTGCCAGATAGACCATGGGAGGTGGTAGGCATGGACTTTGTGGGTGATCTTCCATGTTCACAGGGACATAGATTTGTGTGGGTCATTACGGACCATTTCTCCCGGATGGTTCATCTCGTACCGTTATCGAGAATCCCCTCTTCCAGGGTACTAGCCAAACTATTCCTCAAGCATGTCTTTAGGCTTCACGGGATGCCAGATCGTATCATTTGTGATAGAGGCCCGCAATTTACTTCCCGTTTCTGGCGAGATCTTTGTAGCCTTCTGCAAATTGAGTTGAATCTCTCTTCGGCATACCATCCGGAGACTAATGGTTTGGTTGAACGTACCAATCAATCTATGATTATATACCTTCGACACTTTGTTGCTGAGAACCACGATAACTGGTCCTCCCTCCTACCCTGGGCAGAATTTGCCCTTAACAATTCGCTGGCTGAGGCCACTGGGCAGACACCGTTCGTACTCAATAATGGGCAACACCCTAGGGTACCGGTACTGTTTCCCGCTGCTGCACCTCCTCCTCTTGTGGCCGACTGGGCAACTAATGCCATAGAGGTTTGGGATCGGACTCAAGAGTCGATCCAAGCAGCTAAGGACCGTATGAAGACGGTGTCCGATCGGTTTCGTCGCCCGGCTCCTGTCTTTTCTCCAGGGGACTTTGTGTGGCTCTCTGCAAAACACGTGAGACTTAAAGTGAGCTCTGTCAAATTCGCTCCTCGCTTCCTGGGTCCTTATGAGGTTCTTCGACAGGTAAATCCTGTAGTCTATCAATTGAAGTTACCTGTCCATCTTAGGATTCATGACAAATTCCATGTCTCACTGCTAAAGCCGGCTATTTTACCTCACGCTCGTGAAGTGCACTCTCCTGCCTCTGATTCCTCTCGCTCTAGCTATGAGGTACGAGCCATAGTTGGTTCTAAGATGGTTAGAGGGCGCAGGTTCTTCTTGATAGATTGGGAGGGCTATGGCCCGGAACATCGCTCTTGGGAGCCTGAGGAGGCTGTCCATGCTCCCGACTTAGTTGCCGATTACCTGCGTCGCCGGGAGGGGGGCCCTTGAGGGGGAGGTACTGTTACGGTTGCTGCGAGCACTGGAGACTATGTCCAGATTTCTTGCTACTGCACATGTGCGAGCGCTGGAGACTAAGTCCAGATTTCTTTCTACTGCACATGTGCGAGCGCTGGAGACTAAGTCCAGATTTCTTGCTACTGCACATGTGCGAGCGCTGGAGACTAAGTCCAGATTTCTTGCTACTGCACATGTGCGAGCGCCGGAGACTAAGTCCAATCTTGGAGCCATTGCACATGTGCGGGTGACATCATCGCTGACACGAGGTCACATGTCTCTGACACCTTCTATGCCGATTGGTCGCTGGTCATGTGCTTGTGACGTCTTGCTCGGTGATAGGCCAGCATGACGTCACTCCTGTCGTTCTGGCAGCGGATTGGCTCTGGTGTCCTCCATCTTGGATGAGGCACAGAGTCTATATAAGACCCTGACACACGCCGCATGGTGCTCAGTCCTCTTGGTTCATGCATATGAGTAGACGCTCTGTGCGCGTTCCTCTAGGCATTCCTCTGTCTATGCTAGGTGAGCGCTACCGGCAGGGTAGCGTTCTTATACCTTACAGCTTCGGCTGCTGTCCGTATCCTTACCTCTTAGGGGAGCGGACATAGGCAGGTGCCTGAGGCACATGGTCTGGCTGGGCCTTGTGATTCTACTCGTAGGTGGACGTTGCCGCTAGGGTAACGTTCCTTATACTGCGTCTGGCAGTTGTTCGTATCCTCGCACACTAGGGGAGCGAACAGAGGTAGGAGCTTTGTGCGGCTTACGCTGCTGTTCGTCTCTTTTGCACCACTAGAAGAGCGGACCTAGGCAGGTGCCATATCTAGTGGTTCGTGTCCTCGCACACTAGTGGAGCGAACGCAGGTAGGAGCTTTGTGCGGCTTACGCTGCTGTTCGTCTCTTTTGCACCACTAGAAGAGCGGACCTAGGTAGGTGCCATTTCGCACACATTGCCTTTGTCTCTGTGATTATTAACAGAGATCATTCCACACACCCTCCAAGTAAGGGAGGAATTGCTTTACTTACTTATTATATCCTTCTGTGAGTTAACAGAGGTATTGCACTCTGCCATAGTCTGCAGCAAAGTCTTTGCACGGTGGACCCTGACTGTCTGATACTCCTTTCGGTTATTATCAGACAGCCCCCCGTAACATTAGGACTGAGCCAAGGGTCTGGCAGTTATGGCAGAATATCAGCAGTTACACCGTTACATACAAGTACTTGAGTCACGGCTCAAGAGTATAGAGGATAAACCTCAGACCATGGTGATATCTGCACATGATCCTCGACTTGCTCTGCCAAACAGATATTCTGGCGATGCCAGATCATGTCGTGGTTTCATTAGTCAGTGTCAGATACACCTAGAGGTCAACTCTTCTCGCTTCTCTATGGAGAGGTCCAGAGTAGGCTTTATCATCTCCTTACTTCAGGACAAAGCCTTAGAATGGGCGACTCCCCTATGGGAGCGCTCTGATGTGGTTACTCTGAGACATCAAGACTTTCTTGATGCTCTTAAGGCGGTATTCATGGGTCCGCAGGTTACCCATGATGCGGCCCTGAGACTGTTAGATCTATCTCAGGGTTCGTTATCCACTAGTTCTTATGCCATTGCTTTTAGAACTCTGGTGGCAGAACTAGATTGGCCAGAGAAGGTGTTGATTCCTATCTTCTGGAGAGGGTTGGCAGGCTATGTCAAGGATGCCCTTGCTACTCGTGAGGTCCCTGCTTCTCTGGAGGACTTGATCACAGTAGCAACGAGGATCGATGTACGCCATAAGGAACGTAGACTCGAGGTCTCTTCCTCACGCCCTAAGCATCGGGCTATTCCAGTTGTTGAGGGTCCACTACCATCTTCCTCAGCATCTGAAACATCTCCCACTCCTATGGAGTTAGGTCATACGTTCTCCAGACTACGCAAGTCTGGTCCTCCTATATGTTACGTATGTCGTCAGGCTGGGCACTATGCCAACAAGTGTCCTAGTCGTCAGGGAAACTCCCTGGCCTAGTAACCATTAGAGGGGGGTTACTAGAGACGTCTTCTGCACCCTCTAAGTGTTGTATCCCAGGTCAGCTCTCGTTATCTGAGAATACATGGCCTATTATGGCTTTTGTGGATTCCGGAGCTGACGGGATTTTTGTGTCCTCAGGATTTGTAAAGGGACACAATATTCCCTCTATCATGTTAGAGGCGCCTATTCCTGTCCGTGTTGTTAATGGAACTATGTTGTCTGACTCCATTACATTGAGGACAGTTCCCTTGCGCCTTTCCCTGTCTCAGGGTCACATAGAGGAGATATCTTTTCTTGTTTTGCCTGAGGGTATAGACGACGTCCTTCTGGGTCTTCCATGGCTTCGGACTCATGCTCCTCACATTGACTGGGAGTCTGACAGCATTATTAGTTGGGGTTCGAAATGTCAGTCCCGATGTCTTCCCTTACCACCTAAGGTCGTTGCGGTTGCATCAACTGATCTCTCTCCCATACCTACACCCTATTTGGATTTCGCTGACGTGTTCTCCAAACAGGGTGCTGAGGTTCTTCCACCCCATAGGCCGTATGACTGTGCCATAGACCTTATCCCAGGTTCGGTTCCACCTAAAGGCAGGGTTTACCCCCTGTCGATACCTGAGTCGGAGGCCATGTCGACCTATATAAGAGAGAGTTTAGAGAAGGGGTTCATTCGTAAGTCTGTCTCTCCCGCGGGAGCTGGGTTTTTCTTTGTTCGGAAGAAAGAGGGTGATTTGCGTCCCTGCATAGATTACAGGGGTCTCAACGCAATCACAATAAAGAACAAATACCCATTACCTTTAATTTCGGAGCTGTTTGACAGACTGAGAGGAGCTCAAGTTTTTACGAAGTTGGATCTGCGGGGTGCGTATAACTTGGTACGAATTCGAAAGGGTGACGAATGGAAGACCGCTTTTAACACCCGAGACGGTCACTATGAATACCTCGTCATGCCTTTTGGGTTATGCAATGCACCCGCAGTATTTCAGGACTTCGTAAACGATGTGTTCAGGGATTTACTGTTATCCTCAGTAGTGGTGTATCTGGACGACATCCTGATTTTTTCTCCTGATCTGGAGACTCATCGTCAGGATGTCGTTCGTGTCCTTTCCCGTTTAAGGGAGCACTCATTGTTTGCTAAACTCGAGAAATGTGTATTCGAGCAGTCCTCATTGCCTTTTTTGGGTTACATTATCTCACAAGAGGGTCTGGCTATGGATCCTGCGAAGCTCTCTGCTGTCCTGCAATGGTCCGAACCTCATTCCTTGAAGGCGGTGCAACGCTTCTTAGGATTCATAAATTATTACAGGCAGTTCATACCCCATTTTTCTACTTTGGTGGCCCCTTTGGTGGCCTTGACTAAGAAAGGTGCTAATCCCAAAGCCTGGTCTACTGAGACATCTCAGGCTTTTGAGGCAGTAAAAAGACACTTTTCAACTGCTCCCGTTCTTCAAAGACCCGATGAGAATAAGCCCTTCCTCTTAGAGGTTGATGCCTCTTCAGTGGGTGCTGGTGCGGTCTTGTATCAAAAGAACGGTGCAGGTAGAAAAAGGCCGTGTTTCTTCTTTGCTAAAACCTTTTCACCCGCAGAGAGAAACTATACCATTGGGGATAGGGAACTGCTCGCCTTGAGATTAGCCTTGGAGGAGTGGCGTCACTTGCTGGAAGGAGCGAAACATCCTTTCCAGGTCTATACAGACCATAAGAATCTGACGTACTTACAAACCGCTCAGCGTCTGAATCCTCGCCAAGCCCGCTGGTCCTTGTTTTTCTCCCGCTTTCACTTCTCCATCAACTATCTGTCTGGGAGTAAGAATAACAAGGCAGACGCCCTGTCTCGCTCTATGCTTTCTACCCAGGAAGAGATTGATGAACCTTGTCTTATCCTTCCCTCCAGGGTTTTTCATACGCTCTCCCCTGTGACGTTAGACCAAATCCCACCGGGCAAGACCTTTGTTCCGCCTGATCGACAGAATGATATACTGTCATGGGCCCACACCTCAAAGGTGGGTGGGCATTTTGGTATTAGGCGGACACGAGAGTTACTGGAGAGGTGGTATTGGTGGCCACACTTAGCCAGCCACGTCAAGAGATATGTCGGTTCCTGCTACTCGTGTGCTCGCAACCGTCCATTACGGCAGAGACCGGCTGGGCTCTTGCATCCTTTACCAGTGCCAGATAGACCATGGGAGGTGGTAGGCATGGACTTTGTGGGTGATCTTCCATGTTCACAGGGACATAGATTTGTGTGGGTCATTACGGACCATTTCTCCCGGATGGTTCATCTCGTACCGTTATCGAGAATCCCCTCTTCCAGGGTACTAGCCAAACTATTCCTCAAGCATGTCTTTAGGCTTCACGGGATGCCAGATCGTATCATTTGTGATAGAGGCCCGCAATTTACTTCCCGTTTCTGGCGAGATCTTTGTAGCCTTCTGCAAATTGAGTTGAATCTCTCTTCGGCATACCATCCGGAGACTAATGGTTTGGTTGAACGTACCAATCAATCTATGATTATATACCTTCGACACTTTGTTGCTGAGAACCACGATAACTGGTCCTCCCTCCTACCCTGGGCAGAATTTGCCCTTAACAATTCGCTGGCTGAGGCCACTGGGCAGACACCGTTCGTACTCAATAATGGGCAACACCCTAGGGTACCGGTACTGTTTCCCGCTGCTGCACCTCCTCCTCTTGTGGCCGACTGGGCAACTAATGCCATAGAGGTTTGGGATCGGACTCAAGAGTCGATCCAAGCAGCTAAGGACCGTATGAAGACGGTGTCCGATCGGTTTCGTCGCCCGGCTCCTGTCTTTTCTCCAGGGGACTTTGTGTGGCTCTCTGCAAAACACGTGAGACTTAAAGTGAGCTCTGTCAAATTCGCTCCTCGCTTCCTGGGTCCTTATGAGGTTCTTCGACAGGTAAATCCTGTAGTCTATCAATTGAAGTTACCTGTCCATCTTAGGATTCATGACAAATTCCATGTCTCACTGCTAAAGCCGGCTATTTTACCTCACGCTCGTGAAGTGCACTCTCCTGCCTCTGATTCCTCTCGCTCTAGCTATGAGGTACGAGCCATAGTTGGTTCTAAGATGGTTAGAGGGCGCAGGTTCTTCTTGATAGATTGGGAGGGCTATGGCCCGGAACATCGCTCTTGAAAGCCTGAGGAGGCTGTCCATGCTCCCGACTTAGTTGCCGATTACCTGCGTCGCCGGGAGGGGGGCCCTTGAGGGGGAGGTACTGTTACGGTTGCTGCGAGCACTGGAGACTATGTCCAGATTTCTTGCTACTGCACATGTGCGAGCGCTGGAGACTAAGTCCAGATTTCTTTCTACTGCACATGTGCGAGCGCTGGAGACTAAGTCCAGATTTCTTGCTACTGCACATGTGCGAGCGCTGGAGACTAAGTCCAGATTTCTTGCTACTGCACATGTGCGAGCGCCGGAGACTAAGTCCAATCTTGGAGCCATTGCACATGTGCGGGTGACATCATCGCTGACACGAGGTCACATGTCTCTGACACCTTCTATGCCGATTGGTCGCTGGTCATGTGCTTGTGACGTCTTGCTCGGTGATAGGCCAGCATGACGTCACTCCTGTCGTTCTGGCAGCGGATTGGCTCTGGTGTCCTCCATCTTGGATGAGGCACAGAGTCTATATAAGACCCTGACACACGCCGCATGGTGCTCAGTCCTCTTGGTTCATGCATATGAGTAGACGCTCTGTGCGCGTTCCTCTAGGCATTCCTCTGTCTATGCTAGGTGAGCGCTACCGGCAGGGTAGCGTTCTTATACCTTACAGCTTCGGCTGCTGTCCGTATCCTTACCTCTTAGGGGAGCGGACATAGGCAGGTGCCTGAGGCACATGGTCTGGCTGGGCCTTGTGATTCTACTCGTAGGTGGACGTTGCCGCTAGGGTAACGTTCCTTATACTGCGTCTGGCAGTTGTTCGTATCCTCGCACACTAGGGGAGCGAACAGAGGTAGGAGCTTTGTGCGGCTTACGCTGCTGTTCGTCTCTTTTGCACCACTAGAAGAGCGGACCTAGGCAGGTGCCATATCTAGTGGTTCGTGTCCTCGCACACTAGTGGAGCGAACGCAGGTAGGAGCTTTGTGCGGCTTACGCTGCTGTTCGTCTCTTTTGCACCACTAGAAGAGCGGACCTAGGTAGGTGCCATTTCGCACACATTGCCTTTGTCTCTGTGATTATTAACAGAGATCATTCCACACACCCTCCAAGTAAGGGAGGAATTGCTTTACTTACTTATTATATCCTTCTGTGAGTTAACAGAGGTATTGCACTCTGCCATAGTCTGCAGCAAAGTCTTTGCACGGTGGACCCTGACTGTCTGATACTCCTTTCGGTTATTATCAGACAGCCCCCCGTAACATTAGGACTGAGCCAAGGGTCTGGCAGTTATGGCAGAATATCAGCAGTTACACCGTTACATACAAGTACTTGAGTCACGGCTCAAGAGTATAGAGGATAAACCTCAGACCATGGTGATATCTGCACATGATCCTCGACTTGCTCTGCCAAACAGATATTCTGGCGATGCCAGATCATGTCGTGGTTTCATTAGTCAGTGTCAGATACACCTAGAGGTCAACTCTTCTCGCTTCTCTATGGAGAGGTCCAGAGTAGGCTTTATCATCTCCTTACTTCAGGACAAAGCCTTAGAATGGGCGACTCCCCTATGGGAGCGCTCTGATGTGGTTACTCTGAGACATCAAGACTTTCTTGATGCTCTTAAGGCGGTATTCATGGGTCCGCAGGTTACCCATGATGCGGCCCTGAGACTGTTAGATCTATCTCAGGGTTCGTTATCCACTAGTTCTTATGCCATTGCTTTTAGAACTCTGGTGGCAGAACTAGATTGGCCAGAGAAGGTGTTGATTCCTATCTTCTGGAGAGGGTTGGCAGGCTATGTCAAGGATGCCCTTGCTACTCGTGAGGTCCCTGCTTCTCTGGAGGACTTGATCACAGTAGCAACGAGGATCGATGTACGCCATAAGGAACGTAGACTCGAGGTCTCTTCCTCACGCCCTAAGCATCGGGCTATTCCAGTTGTTGAGGGTCCACTACCATCTTCCTCAGCATCTGAAACATCTCCCACTCCTATGGAGTTAGGTCATACGTTCTCCAGACTACGCAAGTCTGGTCCTCCTATATGTTACGTATGTCGTCAGGCTGGGCACTATGCCAACAAGTGTCCTAGTCGTCAGGGAAACTCCCTGGCCTAGTAACCATTAGAGGGGGGTTACTAGAGACGTCTTCTGCACCCTCTAAGTGTTGTATCCCAGGTCAGCTCTCGTTATCTGAGAATACATGGCCTATTATGGCTTTTGTGGATTCCGGAGCTGACGGGATTTTTGTGTCCTCAGGATTTGTAAAGGGACACAATATTCCCTCTATCATGTTAGAGGCGCCTATTCCTGTCCGTGTTGTTAATGGAACTATGTTGTCTGACTCCATTACATTGAGGACAGTTCCCTTGCGCCTTTCCCTGTCTCAGGGTCACATAGAGGAGATATCTTTTCTTGTTTTGCCTGAGGGTATAGACGACGTCCTTCTGGGTCTTCCATGGCTTCGGACTCATGCTCCTCACATTGACTGGGAGTCTGACAGCATTATTAGTTGGGGTTCGAAATGTCAGTCCCGATGTCTTCCCTTACCACCTAAGGTCGTTGCGGTTGCATCAACTGATCTCTCTCCCATACCTACACCCTATTTGGATTTCGCTGACGTGTTCTCCAAACAGGGTGCTGAGGTTCTTCCACCCCATAGGCCGTATGACTGTGCCATAGACCTTATCCCAGGTTCGGTTCCACCTAAAGGCAGGGTTTACCCCCTGTCGATACCTGAGTCGGAGGCCATGTCGACCTATATAAGAGAGAGTTTAGAGAAGGGGTTCATTCGTAAGTCTGTCTCTCCCGCGGGAGCTGGGTTTTTCTTTGTTCGGAAGAAAGAGGGTGATTTGCGTCCCTGCATAGATTACAGGGGTCTCAACGCAATCACAATAAAGAACAAATACCCATTACCTTTAATTTCGGAGCTGTTTGACAGACTGAGAGGAGCTCAAGTTTTTACGAAGTTGGATCTGCGGGGTGCGTATAACTTGGTACGAATTCGAAAGGGTGACGAATGGAAGACCGCTTTTAACACCCGAGACGGTCACTATGAATACCTCGTCATGCCTTTTGGGTTATGCAATGCACCCGCAGTATTTCAGGACTTCGTAAACGATGTGTTCAGGGATTTACTGTTATCCTCAGTAGTGGTGTATCTGGACGACATCCTGATTTTTTCTCCTGATCTGGAGACTCATCGTCAGGATGTCGTTCGTGTCCTTTCCCGTTTAAGGGAGCACTCATTGTTTGCTAAACTCGAGAAATGTGTATTCGAGCAGTCCTCATTGCCTTTTTTGGGTTACATTATCTCACAAGAGGGTCTGGCTATGGATCCTGCGAAGCTCTCTGCTGTCCTGCAATGGTCCGAACCTCATTCCTTGAAGGCGGTGCAACGCTTCTTAGGATTCATAAATTATTACAGGCAGTTCATACCCCATTTTTCTACTTTGGTGGCCCCTTTGGTGGCCTTGACTAAGAAAGGTGCTAATCCCAAAGCCTGGTCTACTGAGACATCTCAGGCTTTTGAGGCAGTAAAAAGACACTTTTCAACTGCTCCCGTTCTTCAAAGACCCGATGAGAATAAGCCCTTCCTCTTAGAGGTTGATGCCTCTTCAGTGGGTGCTGGTGCGGTCTTGTATCAAAAGAACGGTGCAGGTAGAAAAAGGCCGTGTTTCTTCTTTGCTAAAACCTTTTCACCCGCAGAGAGAAACTATACCATTGGGGATAGGGAACTGCTCGCCTTGAGATTAGCCTTGGAGGAGTGGCGTCACTTGCTGGAAGGAGCGAAACATCCTTTCCAGGTCTATACAGACCATAAGAATCTGACGTACTTACAAACCGCTCAGCGTCTGAATCCTCGCCAAGCCCGCTGGTCCTTGTTTTTCTCCCGCTTTCACTTCTCCATCAACTATCTGTCTGGGAGTAAGAATAACAAGGCAGACGCCCTGTCTCGCTCTATGCTTTCTACCCAGGAAGAGATTGATGAACCTTGTCTTATCCTTCCCTCCAGGGTTTTTCATACGCTCTCCCCTGTGACGTTAGACCAAATCCCACCGGGCAAGACCTTTGTTCCGCCTGATCGACAGAATGATATACTGTCATGGGCCCACACCTCAAAGGTGGGTGGGCATTTTGGTATTAGGCGGACACGAGAGTTACTGGAGAGGTGGTATTGGTGGCCACACTTAGCCAGCCACGTCAAGAGATATGTCGGTTCCTGCTACTCGTGTGCTCGCAACCGTCCATTACGGCAGAGACCGGCTGGGCTCTTGCATCCTTTACCAGTGCCAGATAGACCATGGGAGGTGGTAGGCATGGACTTTGTGGGTGATCTTCCATGTTCACAGGGACATAGATTTGTGTGGGTCATTACGGACCATTTCTCCCGGATGGTTCATCTCGTACCGTTATCGAGAATCCCCTCTTCCAGGGTACTAGCCAAACTATTCCTCAAGCATGTCTTTAGGCTTCACGGGATGCCAGATCGTATCATTTGTGATAGAGGCCCGCAATTTACTTCCCGTTTCTGGCGAGATCTTTGTAGCCTTCTGCAAATTGAGTTGAATCTCTCTTCGGCATACCATCCGGAGACTAATGGTTTGGTTGAACGTACCAATCAATCTATGATTATATACCTTCGACACTTTGTTGCTGAGAACCACGATAACTGGTCCTCCCTCCTACCCTGGGCAGAATTTGCCCTTAACAATTCGCTGGCTGAGGCCACTGGGCAGACACCGTTCGTACTCAATAATGGGCAACACCCTAGGGTACCGGTACTGTTTCCCGCTGCTGCACCTCCTCCTCTTGTGGCCGACTGGGCAACTAATGCCATAGAGGTTTGGGATCGGACTCAAGAGTCGATCCAAGCAGCTAAGGACCGTATGAAGACGGTGTCCGATCGGTTTTGTCGCCCGGCTCCTGTCTTTTCTCCAGGGGACTTTGTGTGGCTCTCTGCAAAACACGTGAGACTTAAAGTGAGCTCTGTCAAATTCGCTCCTCGCTTCCTGGGTCCTTATGAGGTTCTTCGACAGGTAAATCCTGTAGTCTATCAATTGAAGTTACCTGTCCATCTTAGGATTCATGACAAATTCCATGTCTCACTGCTAAAGCCGGCTATTTTACCTCACGCTCGTGAAGTGCACTCTCCTGCCTCTGATTCCTCTCGCTCTAGCTATGAGGTATGAGCCATAGTTGGTTCTAAGATGGTTAGAGGGCGCAGGTTCTTCTTGATAGATTGGGAGGGCTATGGCCCGGAACATCGCTCTTGGGAGCCTGAGGAGGCTGTCCATGCTCCCGACTTAGTTGCCGATTACCTGCGTCGCCGGGAGGGGGGCCCTTGAGGGGGAGGTACTGTTACGGTTGCTGCGAGCACTGGAGACTATGTCCAGATTTCTTGCTACTGCACATGTGCGAGCGCTGGAGACTAAGTCCAGATTTCTTTCTACTGCACATGTGCGAGCGCTGGAGACTAAGTCCAGATTTCTTGCTACTGCACATGTGCGAGCGCTGGAGACTAAGTCCAGATTTCTTGCTACTGCACATGTGCGAGCGCCGGAGACTAAGTCCAATCTTGGAGCCATTGCACATGTGCGGGTGACATCATCGCTGACACGAGGTCACATGTCTCTGACACCTTCTATGCCGATTGGTCGCTGGTCATGTGCTTGTGACGTCTTGCTCGGTGATAGGCCAGCATGACGTCACTCCTGTCGTTCTGGCAGCGGATTGGCTCTGGTGTCCTCCATCTTGGATGAGGCACAGAGTCTATATAAGACCCTGACACACGCCGCATGGTGCTCAGTCCTCTTGGTTCATGCATATGAGTAGACGCTCTGTGCGCGTTCCTCTAGGCATTCCTCTGTCTATGCTAGGTGAGCGCTACCGGCAGGGTAGCGTTCTTATACCTTACAGCTTCGGCTGCTGTCCGTATCCTTACCTCTTAGGGGAGCGGACATAGGCAGGTGCCTGAGGCACATGGTCTGGCTGGGCCTTGTGATTCTACTCGTAGGTGGACGTTGCCGCTAGGGTAACGTTCCTTATACTGCGTCTGGCAGTTGTTCGTATCCTTGCACACTAGGGGAGCGAACAGAGGTAGGAGCTTTGTGCGGCTTACGCTGCTGTTCGTCTCTTTTGCACCACTAGAAGAGCGGACCTAGGCAGGTGCCATATCTAGTGGTTCGTGTCCTCGCACACTAGTGGAGCGAACGCAGGTAGGAGCTTTGTGCGGCTTACGCTGCTGTTCGTCTCTTTTGCACCACTAGAAGAGCGGACCTAGGTAGGTGCCATTTCGCACACATTGCCTTTGTCTCTGTGATTATTAACAGAGATCATTCCACACACCCTCCAAGTAAGGGAGGAATTGCTTTACTTACTTATTATATCCTTCTGTGAGTTAACAGAGGTATTGCACTCTGCCATAGTCTGCAGCAAAGTCTTTGCACGGTGGACCCTGACTGTCTGATACTCCTTTCGGTTATTATCAGACAGCCCCCCGTAACACCCTTCATGTTTTTCTCATTCCATAATGTCACCTTACTATCTCCACACTCATCTCCACCTTGCTCCCCATACCGTGGCCTCAAATTTGCCCACTTGCTCCATATATGTCCTCAAATGTCTTCCATTCATTTTCTCTGCATACTGTGTCTTTATACACTCCCCACCACTCTATATCCCCATATTCAGTCCATATACATTTCCTCCACCCTCTTTAGCCATACTGTCACACATGGAGTTGCACAAAACTCGCCAACTGTCATGGTGACATCAGGCTCTATTCATATTGCAAAGTCTGACACATTTTCCGATGGTTTCTCTGGTGTTTCTGATCAACTCAAGCAGGCTCGGGCGTTGACCTGCTTTCTGCTCGTTCATATACAGGCTAGCAAGAGTTAACCTCTACTAGCCTCCTCATTAGGATTCTTTGATCACATGTTGTAAGGAAGCCAATCACTTCTGCTCCTCTCATTTTTAGGCTGAAGGAAATCGTCTACCTATGCCAACTATATTTTATGCTGTGTTGGTCTGTGAATTGTGGTATCTCAGACTTGCTGGAGAAATAGTTGCTTTGTGCTTTGTGTTGTTGTGGAGTTACTCCTTGTATTGTTGTTTCCACCTTGCTCTTGTTTGCCTCCTAATTTCTTATTGTCTTATACCTCTGTGTGTGTGCTGTGTGACAGAGTTTCGGTTTCTTCCGTTTGTCTATTTCTGTGGGTTAAATCACACTGCTGTCCCGGCCTCCACTGGGGGAAGGGGGTATAAGATCATGCCTGGTCAAGAGCAGGGCCAGGAAGGAGACTCAGACATCCCCTTCATTAGGGGTGTCTTTGAGAATAGGTCTAGCACAGGGGACCCTAGTCTAAGGGTCAGTTTAGGGGCCCCGGATTCCCGCTAACCGCATAGTCCCTTGTGACACATACTCTGTCCATATACATTCTCCGCACCCTCTCTACTCACATTGTGTCTGCATAGATTCCCCCCACCCTTTCTCTCCATCTGTGTATGTATACGTTCCCCCATATTCTCTCCCTGTAGTATCTACTCAAATTTCTTCCCCTTTCCCCTAATTACAATAAATCTTTGATTTCTTCACCTCCAGTGGAGCACTTGCCACACCAAAGTTCTGCTGTCGCTGTTGCACTGAGAAGTTAGGTCAGCTGTGTGATTAGCTGATCTGAGCACACTGCTGATGTTGCCCTGACCCAGAAGTGCCGGTGGTCAGGGTTTCAATTGTACTCACATCTGAAAGACAATTGATTGCTGGGAGTCAGCGCACTGCACCGTCTCTGAGACGGTTGTCAGGTTGACTGCTGGCTCATAGAATGACTGACTGCCACTAAGGAGCGTGGTAAAATGCAGCTGATAGGGAGACACTTCGGACCGCTGCATCAGGTAGCCCAAAAGCGTCCCCCCAACCAGCTGCCTCCAGTACACATGCCCCATCTGCCCCCCCCAAATACACCCTACTGAACGATAGATATCTGACATGAATTTTCAGTTCAGCTTAATGTTCATGGGTTTACAAAGCTCAGTAGGGAGACAGCTAATGCCAGATCCTCTGTCTCCAGCATATATTCCCTAAAAACAAAAGGATTGGGTGTTTAAATATCAAATGTTCAATCTGATGTGTCAGGAGGCCACCATACACATTAGATTCTATCAAATCAGTATATGCAGTCAATATTTTATCTAATGTGTATGGGGCTTCGAAACAAACTTCCAGGGGTTAGATGATTGATTGATTGATTGATTGATTGATTGAGAGAAGTTGCAAATGGGTACAAGGAAATAAGAAAGTAAGGAAATTACAAATTGACAAATATAAAATCTTTAGCTATACTACAATAAAGGCAGTCAGCCATTGTTACATGTCCCTTGTTGTGTGTTGTTATAGCAATAGCATCTGAAGTTAATTTGTCATCAATGAAAATATATAAACTACTGGGCGTAACTAAGGATTTCCTGCCTCGTATTTATGAAATCTTCTCTCTGCTTTGTTGTATTTAATCCCATATGTTGTGGTTGTACAAATGATTTTACAGCCTCATAATTCCACTAATATAAGATGAGAAGCTTTAAATCCTCACCCTCTGTAGAATAAAGAAACTTGAGATATCAATAGAAAAAAAGAAAACATTTCTATTAGTTAAAGGGAACCTGTCAGGTCCAATATGCACCCAGAACCTTGAGGAGTTCTGGGTACATATTGCTAATCCCTGCCTAACTGTCCCTGTATACACTAGCATAGATAAAGAGATCTTTAGAAAAAGTATTTCTAAAGCTCTTTTGCCGTATGCTAATGAGCAAGGAGCCTAGTACCCTGGGCGTTAGTTCCCCGGCCAGTTGCCCCTCATTAGCATGTTAGTACGCCCCTTTGGGTGTGCTATCATGCCAATAAATACGCAGCGTCACAGAATGACCTCACTCACCTCTCCACCGCCATCATGTCCGACCGAGGATTTCGGCTCAGTACGCATGACCCCCAAGTTTGGGTCATGCTCACTACTTCAGTTTGAAGCCAGGACGTGTTCACCCGACTTCATAGTGCGCCTGACCCAATCTACGGGGTCATGCGCACTGAGCCGAAATCCCCCGTCGGACGCGATGGCGGCGGAGAGGTGAGTGAGATCATCCTGTGATGCTGCGTATTCATTAGCATGATAGCACACCCACAGGGGTGTACTAACATGCTAATGAGGGGCGACTGGCCGGGGAACTAACGCCCAGGGGACTAGATCTCTTGCTTATTAGCATATCGTAAAAGATCTATAGAAATACTTTTTCTAAAGATCCCTTTATCTATGCTAGTGTATACAGGGACGGTTAGGCAGGGATTAGCAATATGCATCCAGAACTGCTCCTGGATCTGGGTGCATATTGGACCTGACAGGTTCCCTTTAAGAACATTTGGTTTTGAGATATCCAGAAACAGAAATTAAGCATTTTATACCACATTTTGACTACAGGAGCCCTTACATCACATTTCCATTACAGGAGTCCCACAGGAGCAATCTGTGCAAAGAAGAGTTCACAGATTCAACAGGACAATGCTGGATTATGGATGTTCTTTTTATTACAAAGGATAGAATAAATTTTGAAAAAATATGAGCACATGCAGAGAGTGTCTCATATTGTATTTATATATATATATATATATATATATATATATATATAGTATAAATAAAATGTTTGCAGGCGCTTCCGGCAAAGACTTAAGGCTGCTTTACACGAGTCGATATATTGTGCGATGCATCGTTGGGGTCACGGATTTTGTGACGCACTTCCGTCATTCGTAACGACATCTCCTCATGTGACAGCTCCTTGTGAGTCCAACCGATGCCTAATCGTTTGAAATTCGGCCATCGTGTACTCATCGTTTAATTCCATAAAATCGGTCAGTTTAGTCTTAATGAACGACACATTGCAAAGTGTGACACCGTGTAATCGGCCATCCTCGTAGTTGTTTGTGACGTCAGTAAACGTTCAGGGCGTATTTGTGGTTTTAATTAATCACGCCTAATCTAATCGGATTGGTTGTAGCAGATGCGTTTTGATTGGTTATTACTGTTATAAAATACGGAGCTGTAGTCATGATGTGTGAACATTCAGCCTTGGCGTCATGCACAGTGTTTTATAGTGCATTATTCCTAATTTTTCTTACGTTTGTTTGTTCGCTGGATTTTCCGCCCTCACTCCTTGTTATCCCTTTTTTGTGGTAAGTTGTTATATGCTAATCTTTCCTTTTTGGATCAAAATCGACATTAACCAGACCACAAACAACAAACAAGATTGATGCTAAGGACACACGAGGCAACAAAGACAGACGCAGAAGAGAAACAATATATATGGGATCTAACCAATCAACCACATTAGCAGAACTGGATTGAGCAGGTCAGAAGAATTCAGGGCGTGCAACAATCCAGACAACGTCACGGAGGGCTGTATAGTTTGCCTAATTACGCCCATACAAAAGACAGATTGACCAAAGGAAAACATGTGTGAAGCCTTTTGGACGTCCGCCATGGCCAATCAATATATCGATGAGCGCTTTGTGGTCGTTTGACAACACTCAACGTGTGACACATGGACAACTACCTATCAGCGATACAAACAAAAAAAAAAAGACTTTGCCAAATAAATCGCACGATGGATTGACTCGTGTAAAGCAGCCTTAAGCCTTTGACCTTTGACGTCACTGCTTGGCATGCTGTTGTGGTATACTCCATAATGTCACACCGTTGGTTTCCTGAGGTGCTGATATAACATCATAATGTGTGCCTCGACGTCACAGCATATGGTGATATCAGTGGCCTAGTTGGTGTCAGAAGCCCAGTTATATGGTCAAACAGGCTAAAAATGAAGCATCCAACAGGGAATGGGGAAAAGAAGAGGTATGGATCCCCTGATGGCAGGCTGCAGAACAAATGAGCAGTGAAGTTGGGTTTTTTTCAATCATTTGGCACCTATTTATGGTTCAGCAAAATGGCAGCCACAATTTGTCTCCATTTTTCTGAATTTGCATGAAGCGAATTGCAAAAAAATCATATTCAAGTGAATATGAATTTACATGAGATTCAAGGAGAATTCAATTCCACTTTAATAAACTTGCTCATCTCTACTTTTGACTGCAATTTTCTCCAGCATTACCTATGTTCTAGCTTATCAGATTATATTGTCTTGTATGAATGAAGGAGGGGGTCACCCAGCTGCTTGGGTGCCGGACTCCTTCACCAAGGAAACTCTGTGTGCGGATGTGACTTCGGGAGGCGTGCATGACACTTACTGGTTTCTTCAGGCCGGTGTCCCTCACTCCACTGCAGTCATCATCGTAGACAGTTAGTAACACACGCAACACCAATTTTTGCTTGGCCAACCAGAATAGTTCATTATTATTCATCCCACTGTTATAACAGACATGTTGTTCCTTTCCTTCCTTACCTCAGTGTGGGGTACTACTCCTCAACCTGTCCCCCCACTATTTTGCATCTTGTCCTCAAGCTCCAGGGTCTGTGACTCCTTCCTCCTTACTTCTTTCACCTTTGTCTAAATCTGGGCCCTGATGGCCTTTTAGCCAGATGACTCTCTAAGCTCGTCGGAGTGAGCCGTAGGCTCTGGAATGCTCGAGGTTACCTCAGACTGACTGGCCCTAGCATTGAGACCATGTCTTCTTTAATAAAATTTCTTCATCAGGCCATATCCCTCAAGAAATGCTGCAAGCGACAATCTCATTAATCCCTAAGCCAGGTGGAGATAGTGCATTAGTTGGTAATTATAGACCCATATCCCTAATCAATACAGACACAAAAATATACTCTAAATTAATAGCAAATAGGTTGTCAAAGATCATCCCAAACATCATTAATGTAGATCAACTTGGTTTTGTTGAAGGGAGGCAAACATCTGATGGTACGAGGAGAACAATCAACCTTGTCCATCAGATGAGTAAAAATAATATACCATCCGTATTGCTGGCACTTGATGCTGAAAAGGCTTTTAACCGTGTTAACTGGCAATATCTGATGGCGACTCTGACGAAATTTGGCTTCAATGACAGTTTTATTAATATGATTATGGCATTATACTCTGCACCAACTGCTAGGGTATATGCGAATAATCAGTTGTCATCTCCCTTCAGCATAACTAATGGTACAAGACAGGGTTGTCCTCTTTCTCCTATCCTTTTCAATCTTTCTATAGAACCCCTAGCTGAATACATTAGATCGAATGTAGATATTAAAGGGATTTTCACCAAAACAAAAGAACACAAAATTGGCTTATATGCTGATGATATTTTACTCTCCCTTTCTGACCCCATGTCTTCTGTCCCTGAATTGATTACATCCCTAGAAAAATTTTCACATATATCTTATTACAAACTAAATCCCCAAAAATCCAATTTTTACATTTCCACTTAGATGATGTTTCGATAGGCTGTATTAAAAATATTACTTCCTTTTCACAAGAGACAAATTCTATTCCTTATCTAGGCATTACTATTACGAAAACTCTTCACGATATGCTGGAAACCAATATAAATCTCTTAGTTAACAATCTTGAAAAAGATACATTACATTACTCGAAAACTGAAATGTCTTGGCTGGGGAGGATAACAATTTTTAAAATGATGGTTCTTCCCAAAATCATTTATCAATTTAGATCCATCCTTCTATATGTTCCCTTGCACCATATTTTAAAATTAACAAAATTAATGAATGACTTTATATGGGATTCTAAGCGCGCCAGAATTTCTAGATTAACCTTAACTAAACATAGGAAAAAAGGAGGTATGGGCGTGCCGGACCTTACCAATTATTACATGACTTTCCTTATTCAACAAAGCCAACAATGGTTAAAAAATTCACATCCCTTTCCATGGCTAGACTTAGAACTATCAGCTAACAACTATAGACCTCTCAAGACCCTCCTTCTTTCCCACATAATTAATCCTTCCCTTCCTCCTCCAAACACTCCTACACTCTGGGCCACAATTAGTGCATGGAAATATTTGTTGAAACAATCTCCCAAAATTAGTAAATACTCTCAAATAAAGAATTTTTCTCTCAATTTTTTAGCACTATTGGCTAATATAGAACTTCCCAAAGCTTGGCATTCCCTGAACTTAAAAAAGGTTTCTCATATACATGACGGCAATGATTTCATTTCCTTTCTTGATATCAAAATCAAGCATAAAATTCCCGATATAGACTTCAAAACCCTAATGTCTTTAAGAGATACTCTTAGGAAACTTTTGGCTAACAAGAACTCGCTTTATGAATTGGTTGATTCTCTCTTTTGCAAATTGGATAATGCCCTGACTTGGTGCACAAAAAATATTTATCATCACCTTTTAAGCGATTTGAGCTTTAATAAGCTGAAATACATGGTGGAGTGGGAAAAAGAGCTTGGGATGGTGTTTTCAGAGGAAGATTGGTTTCACTCTCTTAAAGCAACTAACTCTTCTTCCTTGTGTGCTTCTCTTCTGGAAACTCATTTCAAGATAACTTCTCGCTGGTACTACACTCCAACTAGGTTGCATAAATTTAATCCTTCCATTTCCCCATTATGTTGGAGAAATTGTAAAGGCATTGGGAGTCTGTTACATATCTTCTGGGAATGCCCAGTGTTGAAGCCTCTCTGGGAAAAAATATCAAATCTAATCAATAGAGTTACTCATTTAGATATTGTTTTGACACCCCAGTTAGCTCTCCTTTCTCTTGATCTAGATTCATTAAGCCCTTCCTATAAATCTTTAATCATCCACATTTTCCTAACTACAAAATCATTAATTGCCTCTCATTGGAAAAACCCTCTGCCCCCTGATATAACCCTAGTAACAAACTCAATAAAACAACATAATGAATTTGAGAGAAGACACGCCACTTTAAATAATTGCTTTCCTAAATACCATAAACAGTGGAACCTCTGGAATGAGTACCTCCAGAGTATTACGTAACTTATTTGTCTTATCGCTATGGATAATTAGCTTATTTTCGGTTTTTAAATACGTGTTCATTATATGAAATACCTTCTTGCCTACTATTCCCATGATTTAATTATATATTGTGGTCATTTACTTTATGGGTTTTTGTAACTCAACATAGTTATTTAAGGTTATATAAAGGTTAGTTTGTGCACTATTGTATTGTTAGTTGTTTTTTTTTAATATAGTTCTCCTATGTCCCTCTTTTCTTTTTCTCTCCTTCCCCCTTCCACTTAACCCAACCAATAAAACTATTTGATCTCCAACTTCCTATTTCCTTTCACTCTCCTCCCTTCCTTATGATCTAGGTATAGATTATATTAAATGTGTTATTAATCTGTAATTTATGTGCATTATTTAAATAATTTCTATGATATTACTTTTCCCCCTTTAATTGTTAAACCCTTTAATAAAAATATTTTAACACTGAGACCATGTCTTCTCCCACTTGAACCCTATTTCTACTGGTCCCCTCTCAAGACTTCCTTCTTGTTTCTCTTCCCTGCCATCTGCCACTACTCCATTCTCCTACCTTAACCCTATCTTATCTAACATCTAATTCTAAAGTCGACTCATCGCTAGATGGCAGCAGTTGGTGCAAACATATACATCTTAAGCTGGGTTTACACACTGCAACATCGCAAAGGACATCACTGTAACGTCACCGGTTTTGTGACGCAATAGCGACCTCCCTAAGTCTCTGTTAAGTCTCTGGTGAGCGTTCAAACAGGCAAACCTGGCCAACAACACAACAGCGATCCGGACTTGCAGAGCGACCTAGCTGGTTGTTGGGGACGTTGATAAGCAGCCTTTTGAAAGGGAAGTTGCTAACAAAGTCGCTGCAAAGTCTTCACACACTGAAACTTCATACTGCACAGCGGGAAACAAAGGACCTAGGAATGGTCCTGAACGATTTGTAACGATTACAACTTCACAGCAGGGGCCGGGTCGCTGATAGGTTTCACACACTGCAACATCGCAAACAACATCGCTATTGCGTCACAAAACCGGTGACGTTACAGCGATGTCGTTTGAGATGTTGCAGTGTGTAAACCCAGCTTTATAGTATTCAATATTCTATAAGATATGGTACATGTACACAGGAGGGCAGCCCCCTTACTACATGTACATGAGGAGTAGTAATACTTCTCGCCATAATATGACTTACATGTGAAATTGATAGTCAGTTTTTAACTCTTTATACTTCAACTCTACTTATCAGTTATCTCTGAACTCAAAAAGGTGCAGACTAACTGTTAAGATGTCTTCCATAAATTGAACACAAAGAAAAGGAGTTTGTTACACCACACCACCAGAAGCATCAGCGTCATGGAGGGCATTATGGTTTAACTGGGAGAACAGCTCAGGGTTAAAATAATACACAGACCGCACTAGAAAATAGCACACCGACTTTGTGTGTCTGTCTGCTTCCCTCTCTTAAGCGGGCTTTACATGCTATGATATATCTAATGAGATGTCGGCGGGGTCAAGTCGTAAGTGAAGCACATCCGGCATTGTTAGTGATATCGTAACGTGTGACAGCTATGTGCAACGGTGAACGAGCTGAAATACTCACCTTCTCGTTCATCGTTGACACGTAGCAAATTTTCTAAAAATCGAAAGTTCGGTTGTTCATTGTTCCCGAGGCAGCACACATCGCTCCGTGTAACACCCCGGAAATGATGAACTGCAGCTTACCTGCGTCCCGCCGGCAATGCGGAAGGAAAAGGTGGGCGGGATGTTTACGACCCGCTCATCTCCGCCCCTCCGCTTCTATTGGGCGGCCGCTGTGTGACATCACTGTGACGCCGAATGTCCCTCCCCCTTCAGGAAGTGGATGTTCGCCGCCCACAGCGAGGTCGTTTGGAAGGTAAGTACGTGTGACGGGGGGTTACAGCATTGTGCGACACGGGCAACAAATTGCCTGTGCCGCACAAACGATGGGGGCGGGTGCGATCGCAAATGCGATCACATGATTAATTGCAGCGTGTAAAGCAGGCTTTACTCAGCAGTTGCTTATTCCTCACCCCTCCTATTTCACTTCTCCCATTTCCATTCACTTTTATGGCAACCAGATCCTTGATTAAGCATGCATATTAACATCTGACTTGTAATTTAAAGGGAACCTGTCACCAGATGTTTACAATACTTACCTAAAGGTCGGTGAAGAGCAGACTGGTTCGATGGGCATCTCCATTCTCCGGCTCCCGCACCTCATCTTTCGGCCATCTTTGTCCTCCTTCAGAAGCTAGTGTGGATGATGCGATCTATGTCACCTACACTAACTGACAGTGGGGTCCTGTGCAGGCACACTTTGATCTGCCCCTGCCCTGCCTTGAGGACAAAGATGGCCAAAAGAGGAGACGCGGGACCCAGAGAACGGAGACGCTCATCTGACCAGTCTGCTTCGCACCGACCATTAGGTAGGTATTATAAACATCCGGTGATAGGTTCCCTTTAAGGACATTTAAATTCAGCCACTAGAAACACTGCAAACAAGATATAAATGTCTACTTTTAGGAGGGGTTTTACGCAAACCTTTTTCATACTAGGATATGCTCCAATTTGATGGGATTTTTCTAAAAATTCATGAGCCCCTCAAAATTTATGACTGTTGGAAACTATGAGTGCACTAAAAGTTGTTGGAATGTATCAGATATATTACAAATGTTCTTATATTCGTTTGTATTATTTACTTATCACAACAAATTCCATAGTTTACAATCAATGTGTTTAGTAGCTTGTTTTTAGGGCCCTCGCTGTAGAATCTGATTTTGAGCATACTGAATATTTCACCAATGATATACACATGAGTGAATCGCTTACGTTTTTTAACACAACAGTATACATTCACAGCAACCATTTTTTTCAAAGCGAAAATACAATAGTTCTATAAAATAGACCTTGCAGCCATAGCAACATCTAATTAGCCAGCTGCTTGTGGCTGAAAATTAAACAATACCCATTTCACTTATACTTTAGATTTGCAGTTTTCTTAAGCTATGGTTCTTATAATGTCACTTTATTCAGTATCTAAAAGAATAAACAAGAAAAATTGCATTGATTGAATGTCTACAATTATAGCAGCAAACATCCAGACGATCACTAGGAGCAAGATTTACATTTTCTGTGATATTAGTCCACTGGTCTGTGACACTTCTTTCCTATAACCTTATCTTAATGTCATTGTTTTATCCTCAGGTGTGTTTCCTAATGAAATGTCAAAGCAGTATGACTTGAAGTAGTCTGTGTGACAGCTTTTGGGTGTATAAAATCTTACATGCCCTTTATAGATTTGGTACTTTCTTGTCACAAATCAAAATTAAGCCCCCACATGCAAAAATGGTGATCCATCGCTTAAAAAATAGAACACATGCCCAAAGGTATTACAGATTTATTGGAACAGACAGGATATGCTAATTTACACTTCTATTTAAATGAAAACTTCAATATGGTATAAAAAAGATTTCTTAGCTGAAAGAAATTACTTTCCTTTATAACTACATATCCTACAACCTTCTTCCCTTACTATCTGTGCTCAAAATTTGGAGTGTATTAAAGGGAATCTGTCAACAGGTTTTTGCTACCTCATCTTAAAGCAGCATGATATAGGCAAAGAGACTCTGAATCTAATGATGTATCACTCACTTATCACTTTCTGATATAATCTGAGGTTTTACATTTAGCAAAGCAGCAGAGCTGAAAGAGCTGCCCCAGCTCGCACCAGGCTCTCAGTAAAGATTAGAGTTGAGCGCGGTTCGTGGTTCTCCAGTTCTAGGCTCGAGTGATTTTGGGGCATGTTCTAGATCGAACTAGAACTCGAGCTTTTTGCAGAAGCTCGATAGTTCTAGAAACGTTCGAGAACGGTTCTAGCAGCCAAAAAACAGCTAAATCATAGCTTGGTTTCTGCTGTAATAGTGTAAGTCACTCTGTGAATCAAACTATTATCACATTTCAGTGTATAGTGTGCGTGAACAGCGCCTTCAGATCACTGCTGTTTCTATAATGGCGATCGCCATTTTTTTTTTTTTTTTCTTGTCTTCCTTCCCTAAGCGCGCGCGTCTTGTGGGGCGGGCCAGCATGTCAGCCAATCACAGACACACACACAGCTAAGTGGACTTTGAGCCAGAGAAGCAACGGCATGTGTGATAGGATCTGCATGTCACATGTCCCTGCATTATAAAACCGGACATTTTCTTCACGGACGCCATTATCTGCCTTCTGCGTCTTGGGTGTCAGACATCACTGTCGCAGCTCCGTCATCCTGAGTCCTATAGCCGATACAGCTGTATGCGCTGCATACACAGCGTTAGACAGCATAGGGAGAGCACTTTATAGCAGTCCTTTTAAGGGCTCAAACCGGCAGGGTCAGAGTTAAGGTGACAGGTCCTGAAAACAGCGCCAGCGTCTGTGCAGCCAAGGTCAGGGATTTCCTCCCTGCATTTCACCATTAGGAGGGAATAGAAAGGCAGGCTTCCATTCCTCTACCCAGAGCACCACAATCCTGCCACTGTACCCTCTTGTCCTCTGCACACTCCAACTCATAACTAAGCCATTATACTAGCAAACACTCAGTGTACCTAGTGGCATCCTATCTGTGGCTATTGGACTTTGCTATAGTCCCACTAGTGCAAAGACATTTGCAGAGCACGTCTGCCTGCATTGCACACTACAACTAATTATAACTAAGCCATTATACTAGCAAACACTCAGTGTACCTAGTGGCATCCTATACGTGGCTATTGGACTTTGCTATAGTCCCACTAGTGCCAAGACATTTGCAGAGCGCCTCTGCCTGCGTTGCACACTCCAACTAATTATAACTAAGCCATTATACTAGCAAACACTTAGTGTACCTAGTGGCATCCTATACGTGGCTATTGGACTTTGCTTTAGTCCCACTAGTGCCAAGACATTTGCAGAACGCATCTGCCTGCGTTGCACACTCCAACTAATTATAACTAAGCCATTATACTAGCAAACACTTAGTGTACCTAGTGGCATCCTATACGTGGCTATTGGACTTTGCTATAGTCCCACTAGTGCCAAGACATTTGCAGAGCGCATCTGCCTGCGTTGCACACTCCAACTAATTATAACTAAGCCATTATACTAGCACACACTCAGTGTACCTAGTGGCATCCTATACGTGGCTATTGGACTTTGCTTTAGTCTCACTAGTGCCAAGACATTTGCAGAACGCATCTGCCTGCGTTGCACACTCCAACTAATTATAACTAAGCCATTATACTAGCACACACTCAGTGTACCTAGTGGCATCCTATACGTGGCTATTGGACTTTGCTATAGTCCCACTAGTGCCAAGACATTTGCAGAGCGCATCTGCCTGCGTTGCACACTCCAACTAATTATAACTAAGCCATTATACTAGCACACACTCAGTGTACCTAGTGGCATCCTATACGTGGCTATTGGACTTTGCTATAGTCCCACTAGTGCCAAGACATTTGCAGAACGCATCTGCCTGCGTTGCACACTCCAACTAATTATAACTAAGCCATTATACTAGCACACACTCAGTGTACCTAGTGGCATCCTATACGTGGCTATTGGACTTTGCTTTAGTCCCACTAGTGCCAAGACATTTGCAGAACGCATCTGCCTGCGTTGCACACTCCAACTAATTATAACTAAGCCATTATACTAGCACACACTCAGTGTACCTAGTGGCATCCTATACGTGGCTATTGGACTTTGCTATAGTCCCACTAGTGCCAAGACATTTGCAGAGCGCATCTGCCTGCGTTGCACACTCCAACTAATTATAACTAAGCCATTATACTAGCACACACTCAGTGTACCTAGTGGCATCCTATACGTGGCTATTGGACTTTGCTATAGTCCCACTAGTGCCAAGACATTTGCAGAGCGCATCTGCCTGCGTTGCACACTCCAACTAATTATAACTAAGCCATTATACTAGCAAACACTTAGTGTACCTAGTGGCATCCTATACGTGGCTATTGGACTTTGCTTTAGTCCCACTAGTGCCAAGACATTTGCAGAACGCATCTGCCTGCGTTGCACACTCCAACTAATTATAACTAAGCCATTATACTAGCACACACTCAGTGTACCTAGTGGCATCCTATACGTGGCTATTGGACTTTGCTATAGTCCCACTAGTGCCAAGACATTTGCAGAACGCATCTGCCTGCGTTGCACACTCCAACTAATTATAACTAAGCCATTATACTAGCACACACTCAGTGTACCTAGTGGCATCCTATACGTGGCTATTGGACTTTGCTATAGTCCCACTAGTGCCAAGACATTTGCAGAGCGCATCTGCCTGCGTTGCACACTCCAACTAATTATAACTAAGCCATTATACTAGCACACACTCAGTGTACCTAGTGGCATCCTATACGTGGCTATTGGACTTTGCTATAGTCCCACTAGTGCCAAGACATTTGCAGAGCGCATCTGCCTGCGTTGCACACTCCAACTAATTATAACTAAGCCATTATACTAGCACACACTCAGTGTACCTAGTGGCATCCTATACGTGGCTATTGGACTTTGCTTTAGTCCCACTAGTGCCAAGACATTTGCAGAACGCATCTGCCTGCGTTGCACACTCCAACTAATTATAACTAAGCCATTATACTAGCACACACTCAGTGTACCTAGTGGCATCCTATACGTGGCTATTGGACTTTGCTATAGTCCCACTAGTGCCAAGACATTTGCAGAGCGCATCTGCCTGCGTTGCACACTCCAACTAATTATAACTAAGCCATTATACTAGCACACACTCAGTGTACCTAGTGGCATCCTATACGTGGCTATTGGACTTTGCTATAGTCCCACTAGTGCCAAGACATTTGCAGAACGCATCTGCCTGCGTTGCACACTCCAACTAATTATAACTAAGCCATTATACTAGCACACACTCAGTGTACCTAGTGGCATCCTATACGTGGCTATTGGACTTTGCTTTAGTCCCACTAGTGCCAAGACATTTGCAGAACGCATCTGCCTGCGTTGCACACTCCAACTAATTATAACTAAGCCATTATACTAGCACACACTCAGTGTACCTAGTGGCATCCTATACGTGGCTATTGGACTTTGCTATAGTCCCACTAGTGCCAAGACATTTGCAGAGCGCATCTGCCTGCGTTGCACACTCCAACTAATTATAACTAAGCCATTATACTAGCACACACTCAGTGTACCTAGTGGCATCCTATACGTGGCTATTGGACTTTGCTTTAGTCCCACTAGTGCCAAGACATTTGCAGAACGCATCTGCCTGCGTTGCACACTCCAACTAATTATAACTAAGCCATTATACTAGCACACACTCAGTGTACCTAGTGGCATCCTATACGTGGCTATTGGACTTTGCTATAGTCCCACTAGTGCCAAGACATTTGCAGAGCGCATCTGCCTGCGTTGCACACTCCAACTAATTATAACTAAGCCATTATACTAGCACACACTCAGTGTACCTAGTGGCATCCTATACGTGGCTATTGGACTTTGCTATAGTCCCACTAGTGCCAAGACATTTGCAGAGCGCATCTGCCTGCGTTGCACACTCCAACTAATTATAACTAAGCCATTATACTAGCAAACACTTAGTGTACCTAGTGGCATCCTATACGTGGCTATTGGACTTTGCTTTAGTCCCACTAGTGCCAAGACATTTGCAGAACGCATCTGCCTGCGTTGCACACTCCAACTAATTATAACTAAGCCATTATACTAGCACACACTCAGTGTACCTAGTGGCATCCTATACGTGGCTATTGGACTTTGCTATAGTCCCACTAGTGCCAAGACATTTGCAGAACGCATCTGCCTGCGTTGCACACTCCAACTAATTATAACTAAGCCATTATACTAGCACACACTCAGTGTACCTAGTGGCATCCTATACGTGGCTATTGGACTTTGCTATAGTCCCACTAGTGCCAAGACATTTGCAGAGCGCATCTGCCTGCGTTGCACACTCCAACTAATTATAACTAAGCCATTATACTAGCACACACTCAGTGTACCTAGTGGCATCCTATACGTGGCTATTGGACTTTGCTATAGTCCCACTAGTGCCAAGACATTTGCAGAGCGCATCTGCCTGCGTTGCACACTCCAACTAATTATAACTAAGCCATTATACTAGCAAACACTTAGTGTACCTAGTGGCATCCTATACGTGGCTATTGGACTTTGCTATAGTCCCACTAGTGCCAAGACATTTGCAGAGCGCATCTGCCTGCGTTGCACACTCCAACTAATTATAACTAAGCCATTATACTAGCACACACTCAGTGTACCTAGTGGCATCCTATACGTGGCTATTGGACTTTGCTTTAGTCCCACTAGTGCCAAGACATTTGCAGAACGCATCTGCCTGCGTTGCACACTCCAACTAATTATAACTAAGCCATTATACTAGCACACACTCAGTGTACCTAGTGGCATCCTATACGTGGCTATTGGACTTTGCTATAGTCCCACTAGTGCCAAGACATTTGCAGAGCGCATCTGCCTGCGTTGCACACTCCAACTAATTATAACTAAGCCATTATACTAGCAAACACTCAGTGTACCTAGTGGCATCCTATACGTGGCTATTGGACTTTGCTATAGTCCCACTAGTGCCAAGACATTTGCAGCACGTCTGCCTGCGTTGCACACTCCAACTAATTATAACTAAGTTACATTGTCAGGGATATTTATTCTTTATTATTCTGCTGTTAATAAAGCTAGACCAACACTGCAATCTTCACCACCTCTCAATTTTTACTACCACATTTTCAGTCCACAATCTTGTCGCAATCAACATGAGTGGCAAAATGACAGATGCTGGTGGAAAGGGGAAGAGGCGTGGTGGAAAAGGCAAAAAAGGTTTTGTCAGTGGGGAAGGTGGCAAAGCTCCATTATCATCTGCTGCAGATAGACCATCTACTAGCAAAAGTAAGATGTCTACTACTTATTGTGGACAATCCGATGTGCTCCCTTTTTTACGGACACGAACAAGAGGAACAAAGGTAGATGATGGGCAAAAAAGGAAAATGCTTGAATGGATCTCAAGTGGTCCAACAAGTGCCCTCTCAGCCACTTCAAGTACCGCATCCAAAAAACACCAGTCCTCTGAGTTGTCATCCCAATCACACTTGATTTCTCCCAGCTCTGAAGTCTCCATCAGCCCTGCACAGTATGGTGGAACTGAGATGGCTGAGTCTGCAGAGCTGTTCAGTCACACTATAGCCTGGGAATCAGAGGTCTGCTCCCAAGCTACAGTGAGTACAGAACAGGAAATGGTCTGCAGTGATGCCCATAACCTTTGTGACTCTGATTCATGCCGTGAGGACCAAGTTTCTGAGCATAATGTTGACCCTTTGTCACAAACTGTAACACCTGTGGTTATAGACAATGAGGAACATACTGATGAAGATGAGACGCAGATACCCGATTGGGATGACAACTTAAATATTCGGTCAGGGCAAGAAGAGGCTCGGTCTGAGGGGGAGAGGAGTGCAAACACAACAATTGATGATGATGTTCTAGATCCCACCTACTGTCAACCCCCAGTCAGGCACTCGAGGAGGTCAACAGAGGCGGTGGAGGAGGATGCAACCGACGACGAAGTTACCTTGCGCCTTCCTGGCCAGAGTCGGAGCACTGGTAGCATGTCTACAACTGCATCCTCAGCCACCACTCTGCCTATGAGCATTATTCGGGGTGGATCAACAGGTCGCATGGCCTCTAAGCCTTGCCTAGCCTGGTCCTTTTTTCACATCGAAAAAGATCGCCCAACTCATGTGATATGTAACATTTGTCATGATTCTGTTAGTAGAGGTCAAAACCTCAGCAGTTTGACAACTTCTTCCATGAATCGTCACATGACTAAATATCATAAGTCCCGGTGGGAAGCTCACCGTGCTGCAATGCGGCCTAGCGGAGCGAACCATCCACCGCCCGCCCCTTCCAGTGCATCCGCGCGCTCTTCATCTTCTAGGACTGTGGGGACAGCTGTCACACCTGTTTTTCCACGCAAAACTTCCACCACTGTAACCGCAACAGGCAGTTTGCTTGTAAGGTCGTCAGTTGGTTTGGAAGGGGAAACAAGTGAGTGTGTACAGCTCTCTCAGACATCGATAGCACCAACGTTGGATGAAGGCAACATCATGTCTCCGCCTGCACTTTCCTCACAAACCTGCATTTTTCCAGGGACACCCTACTCAACACCGTCTACACACAGCAGCCAGATCTCTGTCCCTCAGATGTGGTCAAATAAAAGGCCACTTCCTCCGACCCATGACAAAGCTAAGAGGTTGACTCTATCCCTCTGTAAGCTGTTGGCTACCGAAATGCTGCCTTTCCGCCTAGTGGACACACAGGATTTTAGAGACCTTATGTCTGTCGCTGTGCCCCAGTACCAGATGCCTAGTCGCCACTACTTCTCTAAGAAAGGTGTGCCCGCGCTACACCAGCATGTCGCACACAACATCACCGCTTCCTTGAGAAACTCTGTGTGTGAACGGGTGCATTTCACCACCGATACTTGGACCAGTAAGCATGGACAGGGACGTTACATGTCGCTGACTGGGCACTGGGTAACTATGGTGATAGATGGTGAAGGGTCTGCTGCACAAGTCTTGCCGTCCCCACGACTTGTGTGTCAATCCTCTGTCTGTCCAAGTTCCGCCACTGCTTCTGCATCCTCCACCTCATCTGGGTCCTCCACCTCCGCCCCAAGCCTGCCTGGTCAGGCCACCAGCGTTCTCACTGCGCAGAAGGAATCACGCACCCCTCATTACTATGCTGGCAGCAGAGCGCAACGGCATCAGGCGGTCTTTAGCTTGACATGTCTTGGGAATAAGAGTCACACAGCTGAGGAGTTGTGGTCAGCTCTGCGGTCCGAGTTTAATAAATGGTTGTATCCACTCAACCTGCAGCCTGGTAAGGCCGTGTGCGACAATGCTGCAAACCTGGGTGCGGCCCTTCGCCTGGGCAAGGTGACACACGTACCTTGTATGGCTCACGTGTTGAATCTTGTCGTGCAGCAATTTTTAACACAGTATCCCGGCCTAGATGGCCTTCTGAACAGGGCACGAAAACTGTCTGCTCACTTCCGCCGTTCAAGCGCCGCAGCTGAGCGACTTGCATCGCTCCAGAAGTCTTTCGGCCTGCCGGTTCATCGCCTGAAATGCGATGTGGCGACACGCTGGAATTCAACTCTCCACATGTTACAGCGACTGTGGCAGCACCGCCGTGCCCTGGTGCAATACGTCATGACGTATAGCCTGGGCCAACGAGATGCAGGGGTGGGGCAGATCACCCTGATGGAGTGGTCTCAGATCAAGGACCTATGCACCCTTCTGCACAGTTTCGACATGGCGACGAATATGTTTAGCGCTGACAATGCCATTATCAGCATGACGATTCCAGTCATTTACATGCTGGAACACACGCTAAACACTATTCGGAGTCAGGGGGTGGGACAACAGGAAGGGGATGAGCTACAGGAGGATTCATATGCGCAAGACACAACAACATCACCAAGGTCCAGACGTTCATCATCACCAAGGCGCCAGGCATGGGAGCATGGGGTACAGGGATCAACAAGGGCGCATGGTAGCAGGCGAGATGTTGAGGAAGGTGCAGGAGGACATGAAGAAATGGAGGACGAACTGTCCATGGACATGGAAGACTCAGCAGATGAGGGAGACCTTGGTCAAATTTCAGTTGAAAGAGGTTGGGGGGAGATGTCAGAGGAAGAAAGAACGGTTAGCACCTCTATGCCACAAACACAGCGTGGACTTGGTCCACATGGCTGCGCAAGACACATGAGTGCCTTCTTGTTGCACTACCTCCAACATGACCCTCGTATTGTCAAAATTAGAAGTGATGATGACTACTGGCTTGCCACACTATTAGATCCCCGGTACAAGTCCAAATTTTGTGACATAATTCCAGCCATAGAAAGGGACGCACGTATGCAGGAGTATCAGCAGAAGCTGTTACTCGATCTTAGATCTGCTTTTCCACCAAACAACCGTGCAGGTCCAGGGAGTGAATCTCCCAGTTGTAACTTGACAAACATGGGACGGTCTCGTCATCTTCAACAGTCTACACGTACCAGTAGGACCGTATCTGGTGCTGGTAACAGCAATTTTATGGAATCTTTTCATAATTTTTTTAGACCCTCCTTTGCAAGGCCACCAGAGACAACAAGTCTGACACATAGTCAACGGCTGGAGAGGATGATACAGGAGTATCTCCAAATGAACATCGATGCCATGACTGTGCAACTGGAGCCTTGCTCCTTTTGGGCTTCAAACCTAGAAAAATGGCCAGAGCTCGCAACTTACGCCTTGGAGATTTTGTCGTGTCCAGCTGCCAGCGTTGTCTCTGAACGTGTCTTCAGTGCTGCTGGGTGTGTGCTGACAGATAAGCGCACGCGTCTGTCCAGTGACAATGTGGACAGACTGACGTTCATCAAAATGAACAAGTCATGGATCCAGAAGGAATTTACAACCCCTGTGTCATCCTGGGGAGAGTAAATGCTTGTGGATTTTGAATGTGCTTGATGCAAATCTAGCTGTGAAGTGTACAACTAGGGCACAAGTGCTGCCACTGAATGGGTGGGTGTGTGGGGCCCAATTTTTTGAAAAAAAGGGAGACTCCGCTTGGAGTAACCCTTGCTTGATGTGTTTTTAAAAGAAGCCAAGATGAACAGAGCTGGGATCAGGAAAGACTTTGCTACCTACCCCGGTGTAATCCTGGGGACGGATAAGAATGACGTATTTTTGAATGTGCTTGATGCAAATCTAGCTGTGAAGTGTACAACTGGGGCACAACTGCTGCCACTGAATGGGTGGGTGTGTGGGGCCCAATTTTTGGAAAAAAGGGAGACTCCGCTTGGAGTAACCCTTGCTTACATTGTTTTTAAAAGAAGCCAAGATGAACAAGTCATGGGTCAGCAAAGACTTTGCTACCTACCCCGGTGTCATCCTGGGGATGGATAAGAATGGCGTATTTTTGAATGTGCTTGATGCAAATGTAGCTGTGAAGTGTACAACTAGGGCACAACTGCTGCCACTGAATGGGTGGGTGTGTGGGGCCCAATTTTTGGAAAAAAAGGGAGACTCCGCTTGGAGTAACCCTTGCTTGATGTGTTTTTAAAAGAAGCCAAGATGAACAGAGCTGGGATCAGGAAAGACTTTGCTACCTACCCCGGTGTCATCCTGGGGACGGATAAGAATGGCGTATTTTTGAATGTGCTTGATGCAAATGTAGCTGTGAAGTGTACAACTGGGGCACAACTGCTGCCACTGAATGGGTGGGTGTGTGGGGCCCAATTTTTGGAAAAAAAAGGGAGACTCCGCTTGGAGTAACCCTTGCTTGATGTGTTTTTAAAAGAAGCCAAGATGAACAGAGCTGGGATCAGGAAAGACTTTGCTACCTACCCCGGTGTCATCCTGGGGACGGATAAGAATGACGTATTTTTGAATGTGCTTGATGCAAATCTAGCTGTGAAGTGTACAACTGGGGCACAACTGCTGCCACTGAATGGGTGGGTGTGTGGGGCCCAATTTTTGGAAAAAAGGGAGACTCCGCTTGGAGTAACCCTTGCTTACATTGTTTTTAAAAGAAGCCAAGATGAACAAGTCATGGGTCAGCAAAGACTTTGCTACCTACCCCGGTGTCATCCTGGGGACGGATAAGAATGGCGTATTTTTGAATGTGCTTGATGCAAATGTAGCTGTGAAGTGTACAACTAGGGCACAACTGCTGCCACTGAATGGGTGGGTGTGTGGGGCCCAATTTTTGGAAAAAAAGGGAGACTCCGCTTGGAGTAACCCTTGCTTGATGTGTTTTTAAAAGAAGCCAAGATGAACAGAGCTGGGATCAGGAAAGACTTTGCTACCTACCCCGGTGTCATCCTGGGGACGGATAAGAATGGCGTATTTTTGTATGTGCTTGATGCAAATGTAGCTGTGAAGTGTACAACTGGGGCACAACTGCTGCCACTGAATGGGTGGGTGTGTGGGGCCCAATTTTTGGAAAAAAAGGGAGACTCCGCTTGGAGTAACCCTTGCTTGATGTGTTTTTAAAAGAAGCCAAGATGAACAGAGCTGGGATCAGGAAAGACTTTGCTACCTACCCCGGTGTCATCCTGGGGACGGATAAGAATGACGTATTTTTGAATGTGCTTGATGCAAATCTAGCTGTGAAGTGTACAACTGGGGCACAACTGCTGCCACTGAATGGGTGGGTGTGTGGGGCCCAATTTTTGGAAAAAAGGGAGACTCCGCTTGGAGTAACCCTTGCTTGATGTGTTTTTAAAAGAAGCCAAGATGAACAGAGCTGGGATCAGGAAAGACTTTGCTACCTACCCCGGTGTCATCCTGGGGACGGATAAGAATGGCGTATTTTTGAATGTGCTTGATGCAAATGTAGCTGTGAAGTGTACAACTGGGGCACAACTGCTGCCACTGAATGGGTGGGTGTGTGGGGCCCAATTTTTGGAAAAAAAGGGAGACTCCGCTTGGAGTAACCCTTGCTTGATGTGTTTTTAAAAGAAGCCAAGATGAACAGAGCTGGGATCAGGAAAGACTTTGCTACCTACCCCGGTGTCATCCTGGGGACGGATAAGAATGGCGTATTTTTGAATGTGCTTGATGCAAATGTAGCTGTGAAGTGTACAACTAGGGCACAACTGCTGCCACTGAAGGGGTGGGTGTGTGTGGGGCCCAATTTTTGGAAAAAAGGGAGACTCCGCTTGGAGTAACCCTTGCTTACATTGTTTTTAAAAGAAGCCAAGATGAACAAGTCATGGGTCAGCAAAGACTTTGCTACCTACCCCGGTGTCATCCTGGGGATGGATAAGAATGGCGTATTTTTGAATGTGCTTGATGCAAATGTAGCTGTGAAGTGTACAACTAGGGCACAACTGCTGCCACTGAATGGGTGGGTGTGTGGGGCCCAATTTTTGGAAAAAAAGGGAGACTCCGCTTGGAGTAACCCTTGCTTGATGTGTTTTTAAAAGAAGCCAAGATGAACAGAGCTGGGATCAGGAAAGACTTTGCTACCTACCCCGGTGTCATCCTGGGGACGGATAAGAATGGCGTATTTTTGAATGTGCTTGATGCAAATGTAGCTGTGAAGTGTACAACTGGGGCACAACTGCTGCCACTGAATGGGTGGGTGTGTGGGGCCCAATTTTTGGAAAAAAAGGGAGACTCCGCTTGGAGTAACCCTTGCTTGATGTGTTTTTAAAAGAAGCCAAGATGAACAGAGCTGGGATCAGGAAAGACTTTGCTACCTACCCCGGTGTCATCCTGGGGACGGATAAGAATGGCGTATTTTTGAATGTGCTTGATGCAAATGTAGCTGTGAAGTGTACAACTAGGGCACAACTGCTGCCACTGAAGGGGTGGGTGTGTGTGGGGCCCAATTTTTGGAAAAAAGGGAGACTCCGCTTGGAGTAACCCTTGCTTACATTGTTTTTAAAAGAAGCCAAGATGAACAAGTCATGGGTCAGCAAAGACTTTGCTACCTACCCCGGTGTCATCCTGGGGATGGATAAGAATGGCGTATTTTTGAATGTGCTTGATGCAAATGTAGCTGTGAAGTGTACAACTAGGGCACAACTGCTGCCACTGAATGGGTGGGTGTGTGGGGCCCAATTTTTGGAAAAAAGGGAGACTCCGCTTGGAGTAACCCTTGCTTACATTGTTTTTAAAAGAAGCCAAGATGAACAAGTCATGGGTCAGCAAAGACTTTGCTACCTACCCCGGTGTCATCCTGGGGATGGATAAGAATGGCGTATTTTTGAATGTGCTTGATGCAAATCTAGCTGTGAAGTGTACAACTGGGGCACAACTGCTGCCACTGAATGGGTGGGTGTGTGGGGCCCAATTTTTGGAAAAAAGGGAGACTCCGCTTGGAGTAACCCTTGCTTACATTGTTTTTAAAAGAAGCCAAGATGAACAAGTCATGGGTCAGCAAAGACTTTGCTACCTACCCCGGTGTCATCCTGGGGATGGATAAGAATGGCGTATTTTTGAATGTGCTTGATGCAAATGTAGCTGTGAAGTGTACAACTAGGGCACAACTGCTGCCACTGAAGGGGTGGGTGTGTGTGGGGCCCAATTTTTGGAAAAAAGGGAGACTCCGCTTGGAGTAACCCTTGCTTGATGTGTTTTTAAAAGAAGCCAAGATGAACAGAGCTGGGATCAGGAAAGACTTAGCTACCTACCCTGGTGTCATCCTGGGGACGGTTAATTATGGCGTATTTTTCAATGTGCTTGATGCAAATGTAGCTGTGAAGTGTGCAACTGGGGCACAAGTGCTACCACTGAAGGGGTGGGTGTGTGTGTGGCCCAATTTTTGGAAAAAAGGGAGACTCCGCTTGGAGTCACCTTGCGGTGTTTTACATGATTTTAGAAGGGCGTGCCATGCCTATATCTGTGTGTCCTCCTCTTTTTCCTTGTCCAGCTGTTTTGTTTTCGCATGAGTATATGTCCTTGTCACTTTCCAATGTGTTTGAGTTGTTTGTCACCTTTAGGACACCTTTGAGGGTGTTTTCTAGGTGTTTTTCTGTGTTTGTGATTGCCTGCCATTGTTTCCTATGCAGTTCGAGTTCGGTTCGTCGAACGTTCGACGAACCGAACTCGAACGGGAGGTCCGTTCGGCGAACCAACCTCGAGCCGAACCGCGACCGGTTCGCTCATCTCTAGTAAAGATTGTACATTTACACTGAATTGTCAATCACAGAAGGGATCATGTCGGACAACATTGCACGAGAGACCCAGTCACAGCAATGCTAATCAGAAAGCTGGCTTCAGCTTACATAGCAAAAACCTGCTGTCAGATTTCCTTTAGTGGAGGAAAGAGGATGTTTTATCCATCATTTCTGAAAAAAAATACTACCCTTTCCTTGCATCCACATTGTATGAATCACATCAGAAAGTTTTAACTATAGAATGGGCTCAATTATGTACAATGTCATAAAACCTAAATATCAATAAGGACTCTAGGACCGCCCATTTGACTCTTAACCACTTTACCCCAGAGCACGGTTTTCACCTTAATGGCCATTTTTTGCAATTCTGACTGGTGTTACTTTGACACGCTATAACTGGCACGCTTCAACGGATCCTGGCGATTCTGAATTGTTTTTTCATGACCTATTGTACTTCATGTTAGTAGTAAAATTATGACAATACTTTTTGCTTTTATTTATGAAAATATCAGAAATTTGGCAAAAATGTAGCAATTTTAAAATTTTATGCCCATAAATCCGAGAGTTATGTCGCACAAAATAGTTACAAAATAACATTTCTGACAACAGATTTTTTTTGTTAGGAAATTAGAAGGGTTAAAAGTTCATCAGCAATTTCTCACTTTTCCAGCAAAATCTACAAAACCATTTTTTTAGGGACCACATCACATTTGAAGTGACTTTGAGGCTCTTAAGTGACAGAAAACACCCACAAAATAACATGTTTCTAAAAACTCCACCCCTCACACTGCTCAAAACCACATCCGAAAAGTTTATTTTTAGGTGCTTCACAGGAACCAAAGCAATGTGGAGGGAAAAATGAAAATTTTACATTTTTTACACAAAAATGTTACTTTAGCCATAAAAGTTTGCATTTTCACAAGGATATCAGGAAAAAATGCATCATCAAATTTGTTGTACAATTTTCCCTTGAGAATGCAGATGCCTTATATGTGGTAAAATTCTACTATTTGGGCACATGACAGGGCTTGGAAGGGAAGGAGTGCCCTTTGACTTTTTGAACACAAAATTGGCTTGAATCACCAGCGGATGCCATTTCGCATTTGGAGACCCTTGAGGTGCCTAAACAGTGGATCTCCCCCACAAGCGACCCCATTTTGGAAACTAGACCACTAAGAAAATTTTTTGAGATGCGTGGTGAGCGACACGAACCCCCAGGTGTTTCACAGTTTTCCCGTGAAAATAAAAAACACATTTTTTCCACAAAAATGTTCTTTGAGCTCAATTTTTTTTTATTTTCACAAGGGTAACAGGAGAAAATAGACTCCAATATTTGTTGCGCAATTTCTCCTGAATATTCTTATACCTCATATGTGGTGGAAAACTACTGTCTGGGCACATGGCAGGGCTCGGAAGGGAAGGAGCGCTATTTGACTTTTCAAACACAAAATTGGCTGGAATCATTAGTGGATGCCATCTCGCGTTTGGAGAGCCCCTGATGTGCCTAAACAGTAGAAACCCCCACAAATGACCCCATTCTGCAAACTAGACCCCTCAAGGAACTTTTCCTGATGTGTGGTGAGCACCTTGAAACCCCAGGTGTTTCATAGTTTGTCCGTGAAAATAAAAAAAAAATCAAATTTTTTTCACACAAATGTTCTTTGAGCTCAATTTTTTTATTTTCACAAGGGTAACAAACCCCAAAATTTGTTGTGCAATTTCTCCTGAGTATGCTCATACCCCATATGTGGTGTAAAACTACTGTCTGGGTACGTGGGAGAGTTCCAAATGGAAGGCGTGACATTTTTGGAGCACAGACTTTGATGGAATGGTCTGCGAGCATCATGTCGCATTTGGAGAGCCCCTGATGTGCCCAAACAATAAAAACCCCCCAATAAGTGACCCCATTTTAGAAACTAGACCCCCCCAAGCAACGTATCTAGATGTGTGGTGAGCATCTTGAAGCCCCAGGTGCTTCACAAAATTTTAGAAGGTTGTGCTGCAAAAATGAAACAAATAATTTTTTTCCACAAAAATGTTGCTTGAGCTCCAAAATATTTCATGTTCACAAGGATAGCAAAAGATAATGGACCCCTGAATGTATTGTGCAATCTTCATCTTCTTCTGATTACACAGAGCTCCAAATTGAAGGAGTGACGTTTTGGAGCGCGGACTTTGATGGAATGGTCTGCGTGCTTCATGGATCTGATCTACAGTTTCCTGGTATGTAGTGGCATATGTGAGTTATGTAGAGTATATGAGGTTGGCATATATGAGTTGGATGGATTACTTCAGGTTTACAAATGTGAGTTGTGTATAAATACATTCAGTAGGACATGGATATGTGGTACAGTTTGAAGCAGAGTCTAGATTTGTTGGGGCAGGAGTCACATTGCCAAATGGTGTCCTTCCATATCCCTCTTTTCTAGCATACCCAACACCTCTTTTATAATATATAATAATATTTATTCATTTATATAGCACTATTAATTACATAACGCTTTACATACATTGTCAATACTGTCCCCATTGGGGATCACAATCTAAATTCCCTATCAGTATGTTGTTGGAGTGTGGGAGGAAATCGGAGAACCCGGAGGAAACCCACGCAAACACGGGGAGAACATACAAACTCCATGCAGATGTTGTCCTTAGAGGGACTAGAACCCAGGAGGACCCCAGCTCTGCAAGGCTGCAGTGCTAACTGTGAAGCCCAGGTGTAGCGATGCAATACCTTCAGGGACTCCACATGGAGGGACAGTCTGGTCACAGGTAGGTTGTCTTCTTAGGATTCGTGATGTCACTCTCAGTATTGCGATCAAGGGACCGCCACTGCAGGTTAGGGGACACCTGGGGCTGTTGGTAGAGGCAGTTAGATGATGTGGCCCCCCGAGAGTGGGTCTGGCCCCAGGGCTCGGTTTGAGTGTGTGGAACCACAGGCCTCAGAATGACTCACATACCGTCCAGACAGTCTTTCAGGGTTTTTACTCCCATTAGGTGGCAGGGTAAGTAACCCGGGCGTAGCTGGGATGAACCAGAGGAAACCAGGAACTCCTTCAGGCTGACTTGTGAGGGTGACTACCGATTCGCCTTCCTAGCCCTTGTGTTTTTTGGGGTGACCTCGACTTGTAGTCCTGCTGGGGCTGCCAGGGAAGTTGCTGCTACCTGTTCTCCCCTTTTTCGGCCCGTTTGCTTGTAGCCTGGACCAGGTAACTCCGGCTGCTTGCCTCTTGTGAACTATGGGCCCTCTCTTTGCTACGTGGCTCCGGACTCTGTGGTGTGATGGTGAGGGTATGAAGTGCCTCCACCTGCAGGTTGAGCAGGCCAACTGAATGGGCCCCTGCTCTGGGAACCTGTAACCTGTGAGGGCCTGGTACCTCCCTGGCAGTCCCCGTACTCAGCCACCGCTCTGCACTCTAGCCTCGGGTGGTTTTCGGGCGGCACTACCAGGTGACCGTTCTCCTCTGTCAGTAGTCACTGCACGTGCGTTGTCAGGATCATGACAGCCTGCAGGGTCTGCTTCTTGCAACTGCTCAACCTGAGCTGCACTAACTGACTGGTTCACTACTCCTTCTCCTCTGTGCCTGCCTATGCAACCTAGCAACCAGGCTCTCTACCACACCCCTTGAGTGGAGATGGAGGCCACGCCCCCTCCTGGATTCCCCAGGGGTCCTTTCAAAGGTCCATGTGGGAGACCTTATTAATATGCACCTGTGTAACCACACCTCGGTCAGCCTTCTGGATTACCTGTGTTGTACTTCCCCCAGCATGGGTGCAGTACTCAGTGGTGCCTGACCAGGTCAGGGGTGCCATACTAACCACTGAGCCACCGTGTCGCCCATACTCTTTCGTGACCTTCCCTTCCTTCCTATTTGAGGGACCTCACCTGGGAAATGTTGCTTTGGTACAATATGAGAATTTTCAGTTTCAGAGGTACTGGGGCCCGCTCCTTCCTCACTTCAAAATATCAGGGCCTTCATCACCACCTTCTGGAACTGAAGGAAGGCACCAGTCTGGCCTGCACATTGTGCTAGCATGAAAGCGTTGTATAGTGCCATCTGTACAATGTGCACAGCCAGCTGGACAGGACTTGATCAGAGAGATCAACTCTCCCCATATTTTTATTGTACCCCAGGACACAGTCTGGTTTCATTACCTGTGCAGTGGTACCTCGCACAGTGGCGGGGGTGCTGCTATCACCATGGATTGTGGTCAAGAAAAGGATGTCCCTTAGTCCTTGTACTTAACCACAAGCAGGTCGTTGCTACATTGGGTACTGATCTCACCCTTTCGGAGCAGCTGACCAATTAGCCTCTTAGGGAGGCCCTTCTGGTTTTTCCGCACAGTAACACAAGCTGCGGTAGCTCTGGTAGAGAGGGATTTGAACAGTGGTATGCTGGTGTAGTAGTTATCTACGTAGAGATGATAACCCTTATACCAGCAGTGGGTGCACCAAATCCCACACAATGTTCCCATTCACTCCCAGGACAGGAGAACATTCAGGGAATTGAATCCGCTAAATCTGAGGTTGTACCCTGAGGTACTCTCGCACAGCTTATAGAGTTTGATTACATACCTAGCCCTCTTGGTGGGCAGGTACTGACGAAATCCCAACCTCCCATTGAAGTGGATGAGGGACTCATCCACACAGATCTCTCTTTGGAGAACATACAATTCAGCAAACTTGTTGATGAAGTGATTGATGACCGGCTTAACTTTGAAATGTCGGTCAAAGTTGGGGTCATCTCGGGGTAGACATTGTGTATTATCGTTATAATGCAAAAATTTGGTTATAGCCTCAAAGCGTGTCCGGGGCATAACCATGCGGAATACTGGAGTGTTATACAAAACATCAACACTTCAATATTGGCAAACCTCTGGCTTCATCACTAACCCCACATGAAGAACCAGGCCCCAAAATGTCATCATTTCCACTGCATCTATGGGAGTCCAGTTGGCGGGGCGGTACACATTGACTCTTCTGGCATCTGCGAACAGGATAGAACCGTCCACTTACCTGTGGAAGTGCTCCTGAAAATTATCGTTAGCGGCGTCCCGCTGAAAAATTGCAGAATCCTCCATCTTGGGCGCGAAAAGTTCCCGCCCGAGCCGTCTTCCCCGAGCAGAAAGGGCGTAAAAAGCGAAGCACCACCCCCCGAGAGCTCAGCGGTGCTGAAAGCAAGTAGAGTGCCCGGAAAAGACCAAGGGGGGCGGGTGAAGATCCAGCCTCATGTGACTGAGGAGATAAAAAGGCAGGGACTCCAGGACTCTGTCACCCGTCTGGTTCCTGGACAAACAAGTTACAACATGTCCGCCCCGCCTGAGAAGCCCGAATTCCTGGAGCCTGCACTCGGAACAGCGGCGTGGCTGAAGATCCA
The DNA here is from genome assembly GCF_048569485.1 of Anomaloglossus baeobatrachus. Classification (NCBI taxonomy): domain Eukaryota; kingdom Metazoa; phylum Chordata; class Amphibia; order Anura; family Aromobatidae; genus Anomaloglossus; species Anomaloglossus baeobatrachus. Next base: position 247,076,279 of record NC_134353.1, read on the forward strand.
GATGGCATTGCTGTGCTGCCGCAACCGGGCCAAAGTGCGTCTCTTGCTGGAGATGGCCAGCTGAAATGGAGGAGCTGACCATGGGCGCATGGAGTGGAGACCATTTAGGAGGAGCTGGTAGGTGACCCACACCCCTATGTGTGGCCACTGCGGCTGAGGGACCCCGCCTACCCCCGGCCCCTATATGGCCTCCACCATTGCCCGTGTCGGCCGCCCTTGCTTCCCCGCTCACCCCGCTGCCACCAGTATCGGTAGCAGAGTCCGCGATGCTGCCCCGCGACGTCCCAGGTGCTTGAGAGACCACCGGCCAGCAAAAAGCCGAAGTTCCCATGTGGGCTGAAGGAGCGGCCAGCATGGAAGTACCGGTAGCGACCCCCTGTGCGACAGCTGGCGGTGACCGCCTGACACCAAGAGGGCGTTGGCCGCGGCTAAGATGGAGATGGGGCCCGGTACACGAGACCCTGCCACCGGCCGCCTGGAGTCAGATGATAGCGGCTCAGGGTCCGACACGGAGTAAGTCTCAGAGGATGAGGCCATTGGTACTGTCGACATGGAGGCTACTTACATCCCGCGGAATGGTGGGAACGGGTACCGGATGGCCCTCTCCCACCGCACCTGTTGTGTGCTGGAGCTGTACGAGGGTGAGGTAGAGTCTGCCTCAGAGGATGAAATCCCTCGCCCCCGACCAGATGAAAATGAAGATACGGAGTAAAGGCAGCGTAACCCGGCTGCCAAGTTGAACAGTCCCCGTTGGGACCCTACTGCCCGTCCCCGTTGGGACTTTGTTTTTCCCCGTTTACCTAAAGACAAGGCCGAGAACTGGCAGGCCACACAAAAACTATTGGGTTTGTAAATAATCCCTTCCCTTAACCGGCCTTCCGGTTTCACAGCCTCCGGAGAGGCAGACTGGAGGATGGGCCTGTGGGAAAAAGATGGCCGAGGCCCGCCACCACTACAACCGGTGGCCATCCTCCGAGTCAGGGGTCCCCTTGGACGTGGGGCCTCTGAAAAGACAGGCAGATGTGAAACCTGCACCCATCCTGTTGGATAACACCTGGGCCCGTTCCTGGACTGGGGAAAAGAGGTGCTGCCCACTTCTTAGGGGCAGCATCAAGGCTCAGGTTGTTTGGGTGGGTGATTGAAGGACCCGGTCCCATTTCCCATATTAATAAAAATGTTTTTATGTTCGTAACGTTCAAGTATGTGCCTCCCATAAGGGAAGATCTGAAAAGTTAAAAATTTGAAGTTGTACATCTGTTAGTATACTTGTACTGTGTTCCCGTTTTTATCTTTCAGAAAACAAAAATAAACCGATGATGGACGGGCAGCCCGCGGACGGCCTGCATTAAACCAAGGGGGAATGTGACGCCCTGGACTAGTCAGGTCGTCCCAGGTAGTCTCACACACACACACCCCTCCCCGAGTAGGTGACAGCAGCCAACCAAGAACCCCTTGTCACCACCCTCCAGGTTTGATGTCTACACCAGGGGGGCAGAGCCAGGCAGTTGGCTCCGCCCACCGATGAGTTCACAGGCCTGGAGGTGGGAAAAGGACACAAGTTCTAGAGCAGTATGAAGAGTAGCCTTGACAGTGAAGGAGGGAGGACGAGTTCAAGGGCAGACCTGTGACCAGGCCTGCCAATAGTCTACTTAGGTGGCTGGTTCGAAGCCCAGTCATCTCTGGCAGAGAACAGAAGACAATAGAAGTTGGTGTTTGATGCCGCGCCAAAGGATCACTAGTTCAGATAGTCAGACCAATGTCACTTTATTTTCATCCAGGTCTACGCGTTTCAGGAGCCCCTGCTCCCTTCCTCAGGACCGTCAGTATACAAACAACATCAAATCTCATTTGACATCTGATTTGATGTTATTTGTATACTGACGGTCCTGAGGAAGGGAGCAGGGGCTCCTGAAACGCGTAGACCTGGATGAAAATAAAGTGACATTGGTCTGACTATCTGAACTAGTGATCCTTTGGCGCGGCATCAAACACCAACTTCTATTGTCTTCTGTTATCTGCCACTGGGTGGCTGCAGCTGTGGATCGATTATTCATGCTGATATAGTGGTTGTGTCTTTCACAACCACATCTGGTGAGTAGCATTACTCCCCCCTCCCCTCCCTACATTTTGTTGGGTAAGACCCTATTGGCGCTTTTTTATCCACAGCTTTTTTATTCATCTCTGGCAGAGAGGCAGATGGTGGTGGCCACCTGCAGGAGCTGGGATTACAGCCAGTGGAACCATAGGGACCGGGGTCGGGCGGTGGCCCGCCGGTACCAAACCGGGGAACCGATTGGAAACCGGAGCACCAGGAGGGGTACTCAGACCCAGTACAAAGCCCTGAACCGACAGGGCCAAGTCAAATCAACTGATTGAGGACTGGGCTTAAGGACCTATCCCACACAAGACCCGTTAGAAGACAACAGCCCAACCATACAGGGTAAAGCCACCACCAAGGCATAGAGACCCAAAGGGCCAGCGTTTGCACTGCAGGCAAACAGGGCTCTTCCGACAATCAGTAAGCCGGGGAGCGGCCTACCGTTGCTTAGGCATAGGAGTCAAACATTCATATAACAAGGTGCAGGAGAAAGGCGGAAACCACCAACCCGTTCAGGGAGAAGCTGCAGCCGGCTGCGGGCCCCATTCATCATCCCGTTTGGTTTACCAGAGACTCCAGTGAATTGTGTCATAGTGAGTACACCAGTGCCTTCGGGTCGCGCACCGCGCCGCACCGCACCAGCATACTCCCGCGCTCGCTCCCATGCCTCCGCACTTCTCCTGGGTCCCCGGGACCATCACTCCCCTACTCATGGAGGGGTCAACACCAACCTGCGCAACACCGTCCCCGGGAGGCCTAGTTAACGGCAGCGGTGGTGTCCATCTATTCACCACAACCCGTGGGTGGCATCACGAACTTACATCCTAAACTAAACCACCGCGGCCCTGGCCGTGGATCTCCCCGTCAAGTCCCTGCGTTTAGCGCCAACCCCATTGCAGAGCGACGTGACCCCCGGGTCCGTGAGGAGCTCGAGCCACCACCCACCGTACGAGCACGGATCCGAGCGGCTCGGCGGTCGCATCCGAGCCCGCGGGGCGTTACACTCACATGGAGGTGGTGGAAAAAAAAACATGACAAAAATCGAGCAATCATGTACTAATCAGTGATCATGTACTGATCAGCACTCAGCGGCAAAGGGAGGGATGGGAAAGGAGGATGGAGAGAGGGGGGAAGGGGGAAGGGGGAAAAGGGGAAGAAAAGGTGGAACAGAGAGAAAGAGTATGGAAAAGACAAGAACAGATCAGAGATAGAATAGAAGATCTTCTTTCTTAAGTCAGGAACAGCAGCAGGAGCAGGTAGGAGCAACAGCAGTGGTAGCATAACAAGGCCCAGCAGATCAGCAGCAAACCATCAGTGACCGTTCTGCAAGTGTCTCAAAACTGGAGTGAGGTGGTGCAGAATAGTCAAAGTCAAACTTCAGTGCTTTGGGATTGGAGTGATCAAACGTCACAGGATGACTGCTGGGGTCAGGATGTTGCTCTCTCCTAGCTCCAGCCCATGATCGGCGCTGTTATACACCAATCATAGCTGGACATCAGGGTTTAAGGTAACTTCATTGCCTGACACCCTGAAAGCACTGCGATTTGCTGTTCACAGCAATCATCTCTGTGGGGGATAACAAAAATCCGATGAGGGCAGGTGCCAGGCTGACGGAATCAGGAACGCGGCAGGGCAGTCACCTAGAGGACAGGAGCGGTCACCGAGGGGTTAAACCTCAATGCTGCTAATTGATTGGAGCAATCGCACGTCACAGGACAATCGCTCCAATCAATGGTGGAGGGGGCGTGATGCTGCGCTTTTCTAGCTTCAACCTATGATCGGCGGTGTTATAGAACCGATCATAGCTGGACATCAGGGTTTCAGTTAATTTCATTGCCTGAAACCAATGCAATTGGCTCTTCAGAATTGAACAGCTAAACAAAGCGATCGTTGCTGCGGGGGCTGGGTGACAAAACCCCATGGCGACGAGGGCAGGTGCCAGGCTGACACACTCAGACAGCAAATGCAGAACTACAAGGCTCAGCATACTCCATCCAGGACTGTATGCAGGAGTTTTTTGCCCACCCCAAAAAATTACGTGGGCTTCGCCATGTTTTTGTATGCTAGCCAGGTACAGCAGGCAGCTACGGGCTGCCCCCAACCCCCAGCTGCCTATTTGTACCCGGCTAAGTACCAAAAATATAGGGAAGCCCTTTTTTTTTTAATTATTTCATGAAATAATTAAAAAAAAATTATGTGGGCTTCGCCCAATTTTTGTGCAGTCCGCAGCCACCCCAGAAAATGGCGCTTTCATAGAAGCGCCATCTTCTGGCCCTGTATCCAACTCTTCCAGCTGCCCTGGTGATGGGTGGCTCGCTGGGTAATAATGTTGTTAGGGCTAGCTGTATATTATCAACTGGCCCTAAGCCCGAAATTCATGGTGTCACGTCAATATTAGACATGGCCACCATGAATTTCTAGTACAGATAAAAAAAAACACAACACACAGAAAAATATTTTTATTAGAAATAAAACACAACACAATTAGTGACTCCATCTTTATTGAAATAAAGAACCCCCCTCCTGACATCGCGATTTACTTCATTGCTACGTGGAGCTGATACAGTGCGATTATGTTCTACGGTGCTGCTGCAGCTTCATGTAGCCGAGCTGACAGTGTTGTGTGGATTATGTCAGACCTGGAGGGGTATTTGGGGATTAATAAAGAGGTAAATGAGGGTGGTTTTTGTCTTTTATTTTTTTTCACTGTCGGTGTTTCTTTATTTTCACTTTCAGTTTAATTATAGAAGGTGTCTCGGGGAGACGCCTGGCATGATTAAACTCATTATTACCCCGATTGTCACTGCACCAGGGCAATTCGGGATGAGCTGGGTGGAGTCCCGGGACTGTCGCATCTAATGGATGCGGCGATTCCAGGCGGCTGCCTGCTGATATTGTTAGGGTGGTGGGCTCCCGATAACGTGGTGCTCTCCATCCTGACAACACCAGCCTCCAGCCGTGTGGCTTTATACTGGCTGGTATCAAATATGGGGGAACCGCATATTTTTTTTATTATTTATTTATTTATTTTACTGCACGATATAGACCAGCCCGCCAGCGGCTGTGATTGGTTGCAGTGAGACAGCTGTCACTCAGCCTGGGGACGTGTCTGACTGCAACCAATCATCGGCACCGGTGGGCGGGGAAAGCACGGAATAACTGATTGACTAATGAAGCGGCAGCCATTTTCTAAAAAGGAAAAGACACTGCAGATCTGTGACAGACGTGCAGCGAGGCGCCCGTGATCGGTGAGTAGGAAAGAGAGAGGGATTGTGCTGGGGACGCAGGACGCATGCAGATAGCAACATGTGCACATAGCCTTACTGTGAAAAGTCACGTTTTTGGTGCTTGAACCATTCTTGAACCTAACTCGAACTGTCGAGCTTTTAGCAAAAAGCTCGAGTTCGAGCTCGAACACCCCCCAAAATCACTCGAACATGAAATTGGCGAACTTCGAACATTGCTCAACTCTAGTACCGACCTGTCCTGATGAAGGATCTTGAGACGTTAGAGTTATAATTATATATAATTGTATATTGTAATCCATCAGTTTGTATCAGAAAACAAATGTCGACTTTCAATTGCGTGTTTGTTACTGCTTATACTTTGACATAAGTAGAAAATAAAACCGGGTGTCACATGTATGTTAACTGAGAAATACAATATGTCAAAAAGCATTCCAAAGTACAAAGAGGCATTTGTGTGATACTGATAAGTGAATAGTAACAGGGTAACACATGCATCAACACTGATTAGCCATCACATGCAAAATGTTACATCTGTCAATGGCTCTAATAGGTGGAACATTATGAATTGGGAATGACCACTATTGCTTTTCCACTCTTCTGTATCAGCTTCATAATTAAAATCATGATATAACAATATAATAATATATTTATTCATTTATTTAGCGCTGTTAATTCCACAGCGCTTTACATACATTGGCAACGTAAGTTGCTAAAAAAAAAATACTAAAGCTTAAAAAAACTATTTTGTAAGCTTTATGCATGTACAAATTGGAAGTAATTAATGACCCTCACATGCCTCATAATTTGTAAGATGATATTTCTTTGAAGTCATAAGTTTGACTTCACTCATCAAGTGCTTTCCTCTAACCAAAACATGCAGGACAGGGAAACAGATGGCTCCACGTCCACTGGAACAACAGCTTGTTTTATCAACCGGGAGACTTGAACTCAGCAACAGGCTTCAGCTTTTGGGTAACATCCAAATAAATCTGGAATGCAGAAATATTAAGGCAGCCTCTTGGGGAGTAGGTTCAATGAGGAGCTTTCTGTCAGTGGAAATATCTTAAAAAAGCCATACAATACTCTTGATAGAATGAGTAGAGCTTTAAAGGGACTCTCTAGCATCAAAAATTCTTCAGTATCATGAAGAGAACTACTTTGCAAAAGAAGATTGCCTGGAAATCAGCGTGTGACGTCTCTGACTCATAGTGATCAGCTGTTATCTTCAGGAAAAGCTGTGCCTGGCCATAAAATTAAGAGAGGTCAACCATGTAATACATAGACTGAAAGAGCTAGTGGAAAAGCTGCCCTTGCTTAATGAGTCTGTCACGGCTCATGGAGAGGTTGTCTGAACAGTCCCAATAAATCCACAGGACATGGTGAGACATGTGGAAAGGCCTTGTATTAAACTTGTACAATTTGGAAAATTACTTTAAGTGTTACAGATGTGTTTTAACCAACATGTACGTTACGTTACACTGGTTAGTTTTTTAATGCAATTTCATATTTTTTTCTGCAGAAGATGAGGAAAGATCGCATTGTCCTAAATGACATCAGTATATGCCTAGTATATTAGTTGCACGATCGGTGGTCAAGCTGGGATCAGGACCCCCTGAGCTCTGCAAGCACCTGTATTCTGGCCCAGAACAATGGTTCTGACCTGAGACATCATCGGGACCTGATTGTCTCAGGTCCTAATGATATTAAGGCTATGTGCGCACTTTCCATTTTTTCCTGCGTTTTGAGCTGCAGCGTTTTAATGCAAAATTGCATGAGGTTTGATTTCCAGTCAAAGTCTATGGAAAATAGGGCTTTCTTGTGCACACGATGCTTTTACAAACGCAGCGTTTTAGTTACTTAAAATTTTTCAAAAACTCTGCGTTTGAAGAAACAACATGTCAATTGTTTTTGCCATTTTGGCAGCATTTTAATAACATTGAAGGCAATGTGAAATGTCAAAACGCATATTTTTCTAAAAAGAATGCATATCACTTGCTTTTTACTAGCAATCTGCATGTGTTTTTGACATAATAAATACAGGTCTTTTGGTCTCTCTCTCTCTCTGTCGGTCAGTCTCTCTCTCTCTCTGTCTCTATCTCTCTCTCTGTCCATGTCAGTCTCTCCCTCCTGCCCCCTCTCTCACACTCACCGATGCACGAATACCGGCACGGCGCTGCACGGCGTTCACACTGTGGTGGCTTCTCCTCTTTTGAAAATGCCGGCCGCTCATTAATCTATCTAGTATTCACTGCTTCCTCCGCCCACCGTCACCTATGATTGGTTGCAGTCAGACACGCCCCCACGCTGAGTGACAGCTGTCTCACTGCAACCAATCACAGCCGCCGGTGGGCGTGTCTATATTGAGCAGTAAAGAAACTAAATAAATAATTGAAAAAAACGACGTGCGGTCCCCCCAATTTGGATACCAGCCAGGGTAAAGCCACACTGCTGAAGGCTGGTATTCTCAGGATGAGGAGCTCCACGTTATGGGGAGCCCCCCAGCCTAACAATATCAGCCAACAGTCGCCCAGAATTGCCGCATCCATTAGATGCGACAGTCCCGGGACTGTACCTGGCTCATTCCGAATTGCCCTGGTGCAGTGGCAAACGGGGTAATAAGGAGTTAATGGCAGCAGCCCATAGCTGCCACTAAGTCCTAGGTTAATCATGGCAGGCATCTCCCCGAGATACCTTCCATGATTAACCTGTAAGTTAAAGAAAATAAACACACACATCCAAAAAAATCCTTTATTTGGAATGAAAGACAAAAAAACACCCTCTTTCACCACTTTATTAAGCCATCAAAAACAACTCCAGGTCCGACGTAATCAACGCAAGGTCTTACGATGCTTTCAGCTCTGCTACATCGGAAGCTGACAGGAGCGGCAGTAGAACACCGCTGCTCCTGTGAGCTCCATGCAGCAACGCAACTGAAGTGAGTCGCGCAATCAGTTATGCTGTCACTGAGGTTACTCGCGGCCACCGCTCTCAGGTGGAGGACTGCAGCTGTGGCCGCGAGTAACCTGAGTGAAAGCACAGCTGATCTCAAGGCTCACTGCAGTTACTCAGGGGATTTGCGATCACAGGTGAGTCCTTCACGTGTGACCGCAAATCAAGTCGCGGCACACACACAGAGCTGCGCAATCACACTGAAGTCGGATGAAGTTCATCCGAGTTCATTCTGATTGGGCGGCACTGTCTCGCAGCCAACCATGCTCTTTTTGACAGTGTGGTCCCACTTGGCTCTGCTGAAAGTCTATGTGGATGCGGCAGAGCTGAGTGGGACCGCACAGTGAAAAATGTGCACTCTGGATGCTTTTCCCACTCTGTCTATGGCAGAGAAAGCATCCAGAACGCATGAATTCTCCAGGAATGGGCGCACGTTGCGTTCTGCCGAATGCGTCTCAGAACGCAGCTTTTTCGGCTGCGTTCTGAGACGCACAGGCAGTGACTTACATGCTGTGGAATTGAACGCAAAGTGCGCACATGGCCTAAGCCTGTGTTATTGTCACGCTCCCCGGGTCCTCGGCTCTCCTCCCCGGGTCCTCTGCTCCGCTCCCCGGGTCCTCAGCTCCGCTCCCCGGCTCACCTGCCACGCTCCCCGCCCTCCAGCCTCCGGTGCCCATCCTTCCCAGGCCCCCTGGTCTCCGATCCCGGCGCCCGACGGCTTCCCAGGTCCTGGCCGGCTCCCCTGCGTCCTCCTCTCAGCTTCCTTCCCTGGCTTCTGGCACCCGGGCCGCGCGCATGCGCATTAGGGCGCGCGCGCGGTCACTGACCCTTTCTTAAAGGGCCAGCGTCCATTAACAGGAAATGATGCAATACAGTTACAGGGTATAAAGGGGTTTATTGTCCAAGGGGGCGGGGCCTGATCTTCGTGTTTCCTAAGCTAGGAGTCAGGTCTCCTGGTGTTTTTGTGATATACTCACCTATCTCTCTTGTAGAGCCGTGCCTGCCTCGCCATCCGGTCCTGACCGAATCCCGAACCCCGAACGCTGTCCATCTGCCATCCTGACAGTCCGTACCATCTCGGATCCCAGCGGTGACCCGTCATCTCGCTCCAAAGGTTCCGGACCCCGCTTGACATCATCTCGGCTTCCGAACCTGAGCTGCGTCACCCGGACTACCACCAGTGACTCCGTGGTCCCAGGGACTTCTCCGTTATCCTCGTGTGCACGGACTGTTCTGCTGTCTATAGTGCTCCAGCTACCGGACCCCTTACCAACATCTAGGAGTTCGGCCCAGTGGATCCACCTCCTGGGTCTGCCCGTCCACCTGGCCCTGACAGTAAGATCAGGCCATGGATCCCGCTGCAGCACTAGCAGCTGTACAGGAGGAACTCCAACGCCAGCGTGAGACTCAGACCCGCATGCTGCAATTCATGTCTTCTGTGGACGCCCGCCTGAACACGCTACAAGCGGCAGTTACGTCTTCAGCATCCCGGGCTTCCACTAGTCAGTCCACGGCTCCAGCTCCCGTGGCGACATCTTCAGATACTTCCAGACTTCGTTTGGCCTCACCACCCCGGTACGCCGGAGACCCCAAGACCTGCAGGGGATTCTTAAACCAATGCTCCCTTCATTTCACGCAGCTGCCGCATTTGTTTGCCTCCAATCAAGCCAAAGTCGCCTTCATCATGTCCCATCTAGAGGGTGAGGCACTGGCGTGGATGAACCCCTTGTGGGAGAAGGGGGATCCTGTGACCACGAACATCCAGGAATTCCTGCAGGCATTCCGTGGCACCTTTGATGAGCCCGGACGCGCCTCCGCGTCCGCTTCGTCTCTTCTCCGGTTACGTCAGGGGACTCTGACGGTGGGCCAATACGCCATCCGGTTTCGCACCTTGGCTTCGGAACTCGGGTGGAACAACGAGGCCCTAACCGCCGCCTTCTGGGAAGGACTCTCGGGGCGAATTAAAGACGAGCTGGCGGGTCGTGACGTACCGACCACCCTGGATGCCCTGATCGCCCTAGCGACTCGAGTGGACATTCGTTTTCAGGAGCGATTCAAGGAAGTGTCCCGTGAGAGACGTCCGGTACGGCATTCCTCTCCTCCGCAGAAGCCCGCCGTACTTCAGTCATCGACAGCTGGGCTTCCCATTCACGAGCCCATGCAGATCGACAGAGTGCGGCAGTCTGAACTACGTTGAGCTGAGCGGCTCGCCAAGGGCCTCTGCTTTTACTGCGGAGAGGACACACACCTGCTACGCTCCTGTCCAGAGAGGCCGGGAAACTCCAAAGCCTAGGGTTGGTAGGAGAGGCCACCCTAGGTGCTGGGACTCTCTCAGACCCGGTTACGTGGACTGTGCAAGTGACAACGGGAGAGACGCGGTTCACGGCTGAGGCATACCTCGATTCCGGGGCAGCAGGCAATTTCATCCAGCAGGCCACGGTGGACAAGTACCAGGTGCCTGTTACTCCACTCAACAAGCCCCTCGTGATTGCCTCTGTGGATGGGAGACCCCTCTCTGACACCATCTCCTGGATCACCAAGCCGGTGGAACTGCGTATCGGTGCCCTGCACACCGAGAACATCGCTTTCTACGTCCTCCCACACATGTCCCATCAGATCCTGCTGGGACTTCCCTGGTTACGGACACACGAACCGTCAGTCAGCTGGGGCACTGGCGAAATCACCCGATGGGGCTCTTCGTGCCATGAGAAGTGCCTGAAGACTATACAACCCATCCGACGACCTCCGGTTCCAGAGAACCTACCGGGGCTGCCCTCGGCCTATTGGTCCTTTGCAGACGTCTTTGATAAAAAGGAATCCGAGGTACTTCCGCCACATCGTCCTTACGATTGTGCCATCGACCTGCTCCCTGGAACAACACCACCTCGAGGACGGAAATATCCATTGTCTCCAGCCGAAACAAGGGCCATGTCTACTTACATCACAGAGAGCCTGGCAAGGGGATTCATTCGGAGATCCTCCTCTCCTGCTGGAGCAGGTTTCTTCTTCGTCAAGAAGAAAGAGGGCGACTTACGCCCATGCATAGACTACCGGGGTTTGAATCAAATCACCGTAAAAAACAAGTACCCTCTGCCGCTCATCCCCGAATTGTTTGACCGGCTTAGAGGAGCTCGTGTGTTCACCAAGCTGGATCTTCGGGGTGCTTACAATCTGGTACGCATCCGCTCTGGGGACGAATGGAAGACCGCGTTCAATACGCGCGATGGGCACTATGAATACTGCGTGATGCCCTTCGGCCTGTGTAACGCCCCAGCCGTCTTTCAAGAACTGGTGAACGACGTTTTCCGGGACCTTCTTTACGTCTGTGTAGTAGTGTATCTGGATGACATCCTTGTCTTCTCACCGGACCTCCAGACCCACAGAGAGAACGTACAACTGGTTCTACAAAGACTGAGAGAGAATCGCCTGTACGCCAAGTACGAGAAGTGTGTCTTTGAGCAGTCTTCTCTCCCCTTCCTGGGGTACATCATCTCTGATACTGGACTACAGATGGATCCAAAGAAGGTCTCCTCCATTCTCAACTGGCCTCCTCCTTCTGGACTGAAGGCAATCCAACGCTTCCTGGGATTCGCCAACTACTACCGCCAGTTCATCCCTCACTTCTCTGCTCTGACTGCTCCTCTCTCCGCTTTGACCAGGAAAGAGGCTAATCCCAAGGACTGGTCCCCGGCGGCCGACGCCGCGTTTGGCTCTCTGAAGCGGGCATTTGCCTCCTCTCCTGTACTCCACCGTCCGGAGTTAAACCGCCAGTTCACCCTGGAGGTGGATGCCTCCTCCTCAGGAGCCGGAGCAGTGCTCATGCAGAAGTCCTCCTCCGGGAAGATGGTGACTTGCGGATTCTTCTCCAAGAGCTTCTCAGCGCCTGAACGCAACTACACCATCGGTGACCGAGAGCTCTTGGCAGTCAAACTGGCTCTGGAGGAATGGCGCTACCTTCTAGAGGGAGCAGTGTACCCCGTGATCATTTACACGGACCACAAGAACCTGGAATACCTGCGGTCTGCTCAGCGACTGAACCCACGGCAAGCCAGGTGGTCCTTATTCTTTGCCAGGTTTGATTTCCAGCTCCATTTCCGACCCGCGGACAAGAATGTACGCGCTGATGCCTTGTCCAGGTCTTTCATGCCCATGGAGCAGGAGGAAGAGACTACCCAACCCATCATCTGTCCTAGCAAAATCATTCCGGTGGCCCCTGTCACCCTGGCCCAGATACCGCCCGGGAAGACCTATGTCTCTGAGACAGACAGGCAAAAAGTGTTACACTGGGGTCATGCCTCGAAAACAGCCGGTCATGCTGGTCAGAGGAGAACTTGGAGTGCGATTGTACGTCACTACTGGTGGCCATCCCTTCGCACGGACGTCGCTGCTTTTGTCTCTGCCTGCTCCTCTTGTGCCAGGAACAAGACGCCCAAACACCTCCCATATGGCCGTCTTCTGCCTCTGCCGATACCCTCAGTTCCGTGGCAACACATAGCGATGGACTTTATTACGGACTTGCCATTGTCCTCCGGGCACACAGTCATATGGGTCGTGGTGGATCGGTTCTCTAAAATGGCTCATTTCGTCCCTATGGCAGGACTGCCCTCTGCTCAAGAACTCGCGGATGCCTATATACATCACATCTTCCGCTTGCATGGCTTTCCATTACACATCGTATCCGACAGAGGAACTCAGTTCACCTCCCGCTTCTGGAGGGCTCTCTGCAAACATCTGGGAGTGACTCTGGACTTTTCATCTGCATACCATCCTCAGTCTAATGGCCAAGTGGAGAGGGTCAATCAAATCTTGACCTCTTTTTTACGTCACTATGTCAACGCCCATCACGACGACTGGTCCACGCTTCTTCCTTGGGCTGAATTCTCCCATAACCACCACATCAGTGAGTCGTCCTCCAGCTCTCCCTTCCATGTCGTTTACGGACTCCAGCCCTCCGTCCCATTGCCGGTATCCCCTTCTTCGGATGTCCCTGCTGCTGATACTGTAGCCCGTGACTTTGCAACCATTTGGGACTCTGTCAAGGCGTCCCTTGGGCGTGCTTCCCTACGGATGAAACGACACGCAGACAAGAGACGTCTGGACCCTCCGTGTTTCTCTCCTGGAGATCTCGTCTGGCTTGCTTCCAAGTACGTCCGCTTGAAGATACCATCATACAAGCTGGGTCCTCGCTACATCGGGCCGTTTAAAGTCCTCAACAAGATCAATGAGGTCTCCTACAAGCTACAGCTCCCGGCCACGATGAGGATACCCAACTCATTCCACGTCTCCCTGCTCAAGCCGGTTGTCCTTGGTCCCTTCTCTGCTGCTGACAGTCCGGCTCCTCCACCTATTGCCGATGACGACATCTATGCGGTAAGGGATATCGTGGCCATGAAGACCGTACGGGGTCGACAGTTCTTCCTGGTGGACTGGGAGGGGTATGGTCCTGAGGATAGGTCCTGGGAGCCCAGGGAGAACGTGGGCACTCCTCTGATCCGTGCCTTCATGTCCCGGTTGCGGGGAGGGGGGCGTGGGGGGGGGGGGTACTGTCACGCTCCCCGGGTCCTCGGCTCTCCTCCCCGGGTCCTCTGCTCTGCTCCCCGGGTCCTCAGCTCCGCTCCCCGGCTCACCTGCCACGCTCCCCGCCCTCCAGCCTCCGGTGCCCGTCCTTCCCAGGCCCCCTGGTCTCCGATCCCGGCGCCCGACGGCTTCCCAGGTCCTGGCCGGCTCCTCTGCGTCCTCCTCTCAGCTTCCTTCCCTGGCTTCTGGCACCCGGGCCGCGCGCATGCGCATTAGGGCGCGCGCGCGGTCACTGACCCTTTCTTAAAGGGCCAGCGTCCATTAACAGGAAATGATGCAATACAGGTACAGGGTATAAAGGGGTTTATTGTCCAAGGGGGCGGGGCCTGATCTTCGTGTTTCCTAAGCTAGGAGTCAGGTCTCCTGGTGTTTTTGTGATATACTCACCTATCTCTCTTGTAGAGCCGTGCCTGCCTCGCCATCCGGTCCTGACCGAATCCCGAACCCCGAACGCTGTCCATCTGCCATCCTGACAGTCCGTACCATCTCGGATCCCTGCGGTGACCCGTCATCTCGCTCCAAAGGTTCCGGACCCCGCTTGACATCATCTCGGCTTCCGAACCTGAGCTGCGTCACCCGGACTACCACCAGTGACTCCGTGGTCCCAGGGACTTCTCCGTTATCCTCGTGTGCACGGACTGTTCTGCTGTCTATAGTGCTCCAGCTACCGGACCCCTTACCAACATCTAGGAGTTCGGCCCAGTGGATCCACCTCCTGGGTCTGCCCGTCCACCTGGCCCTGACAGTTATCTGCTGGATGTTGCAGTTAACAGCAATTGCAACATTAAGAAGTTTGTGAGAGGGAGTGGGCTCCTTCTCTCAACCCTCTGCCACCTCTGCCACATGATCACAGGGGAAGGAAAGCGTTGTCATCATATCTGGAGGTCAAATTATGACCCCCTGCTCTGCCAGGTACGGTGGCCTGTTAGACCAGCTGGAAGCAGGGTCTGACAAGCAATCTGCCAGTGTGACACTGACAGGTGTAACGTATTGCAATCTTTGTGCATTGCAATACACATTATACTTACACCAGCAATCAAAGTAATAAAAGGTAAAGTACCATAGAGGGACTAAGTAAAAAAGTGTAAAAAGATTTTTTTAAATATCACAAAATAAAGACCAAAAAAATGAAGAAAATATTATACTAATAAATACATATATTTATGCAAAATCACAAATAAACAAAAAAGTACACATACAGTATTTGGTGTTGCTGCATCTTAAATGACTGAATCTATAAAATTGTCATACTAGTAAACCCCTTCAGTGAACAGCGTAAAAAAAATCTCAAAAACCTAGGATTTTTCATTATACCACTAAAGAAAGTACAATAAAGCATGATCAAAAAGTTGAACGTAAAGAAAAATGATATAGCTGAAATGTCATCTTGTCCCACAAACGAATACCGTAAGTTGCCATGCAGCTTTGTCACCAGAGAATTGAGAATAAGGTTGTGAAAAAACTATTTTTTTTCTATAAAATTGTTTTTATTGTGTAAAAAAAGCAAAACATAACAACAACTACATAAATGAGGTACCGCTGTATTTGTAATGACTCGAAGACTAAAGCTGTCATTACTTTTACCGCACAGTGAACCGCATAAGAAAATAAACCAAAAAGCAAATACCAGTGCCAGAGGCACCAAAACAACCCCCCAAAATTTGTGAACCTCCACCATATTTGACTGTAGGTACTGTGGCTTTTTTTTTTTGGAGGCATCATTACGTTTTCAGTAAACAGTAAAATGATGTGCTTTACCAAAAAGCTCTATCTTGGTCTCATCTGTCCACATCATACTTTCCCTAAAGGATTTAGGCATCTACCAAGGCCAGAAAGGCAGACAGAGGTTAGAATAGATAGCATCCGATCTTTACGATCTTTCAACAAAAGGTTTACTTGTATTCAGCATTCGAGAGCCAGTATGGTACTGCCATTACTTTATATAGCAAAATCCTGGTGGTTCGTTCTTTTTAACTATAAACAATTCTGGATATGTATAACCACACATACCTGCTGAGATTCTACTCTAACTTGAGATAAAATGGTTGCTCTTTCGACAAAAAACATATTTATTTATTTTAAGATAATTGAGGGAGATATCACAGTTCAAGATCCTTACCTCCTTGGCCTGTGGAGAGCATTTAGGCTATGTGCGCACTTTGCGTCGAGGTAGTTGCAGTTCAAAAAGCATCCTCTGGCAGAAAGGACAATGCTTTTGGCTTTAAAAATGCATGTAAAACGCAAAGAAAGTAGCCTATGCGCACCTTGCGATTTCATGAGTTTTTAGTGCTTTTTCGGTGCTTTTAGAAACGCTGCAGTTTTGTATTAAATTGAATGGATGGGAAACGCTGCCAAAATGGCAAAAACAATTGACATGTTGCTTCTTTAAACGCTGAGTTTTTGCCCAAATTTATACAAATTAAACGCAG
Organism: Anomaloglossus baeobatrachus; assembly: GCF_048569485.1. Taxonomy (NCBI): domain Eukaryota; kingdom Metazoa; phylum Chordata; class Amphibia; order Anura; family Aromobatidae; genus Anomaloglossus; species Anomaloglossus baeobatrachus. Next base: position 247,092,580 of record NC_134353.1, read on the forward strand.
CGTTTTGAACAGCAAAGTGCGCACAAGAAAACTCAATGTCCCATTGGCTTTGCTTGAAAAGCATAGCGCAAGCATTTTGGCATGAAAACGCTGCAGTTGAAAAAGAAGTGGAAAAGCAGGTAAAAAAGCAAAGTGCGCACATAGCCTTTCAAAGAGCATCTCATGCTAAAAAGGACAACCTATTTGATTTACTAGGCATTGTTGTTCGCTAAGTGTAGTCTCAATACACAATTTTTCATCAGTCACTTATTTAGGATTTAGTTTAATCGTAAAGGGCACAATTCTCTTCCACTCAATATTGTCAAGTTATCTTGTATTTTACATAACATTATAGCTCATTTAGGCAACCTTTAAAAATGTAGGTACATTTTATAAATGTAGTTTAACACTGCTGTGCTGTCTTGAACCTAGGAAGGTTTACATATATAATCCTCTTCCGTCCCACACATTAGGGTTATTGCTATAATAAATAGACTATATGTGAGTATAATTACAAATCGTGAGGCTGACTAAATGGATGCTGAGATGTGGTTTAAAGCTGATGATTTCTATAGTACTGTTTGGATTTGAGCTCACAGCTCAGTACAGTGATAGTCATTGACAAGACCTCTTAATTTATGTGTTTTCATATAACCCTTTACAAGTGTTGCCATCATTACCACTATGCAGTTCACAGTGTGCAGATGAAATATTGAGCCCAGTAAAGAGATTAGCTGTGTATGCATAAATCTAATTCTTTCAATTCTGCCAATTGGCACAGTGTTCAATTAGTGTATGCCAGGCTGTAAATGTGTGTTGCTTACAAGCTCCTGGTTTATGCTTTAAAGCAGTGGTGGGAAACCTTTATTCTGCCAAGTGCCATTTGGAAATTTCTACCAACCTTCGGGGTCCGTACAAAATTATCAATATGAAAATGACCCTGCTATATTTGGTCAAACAATATATTAACTCACCCTTACTGTGGTGGCTAGAGCTGCTTCTCTTTGGTGCAGCTGTGATGTTTGGTGATAGTAATCATGTTTCTTTTCACAACTGCTTTTTCAGGTTTGTCACAGTCTGGAGCGCAGTCATCTCTTTGTAATAATAAGATTTGTAAATCATATACATCACGTAACAGAAGCTGTATATACATCACAGGAGACACAGGAGGCACATATATCACATAAGAGACACTGGGCTGCTGTATATACATTCCAGGAGACAATTGGGGCACATACATCACTGGAGGGGCTGAGGGCATATATAGCACATAGGCGATGCTGGGACTGCTGTATATGTAACGCCCCTGGACTATTGAGTCGTCACAGGGCATTGCACAATCTGCCCTCCCATGCAGTATCCACCTCCTTCTTGGTTTAGGGTCCCTAACTACATGGTGTTGCCTACATCATCTAATCAAATCCTAGATACACCCTGCACCACATTCACCAACGGAGTCTTCAAGAGCCGTTCCCACCCGCTCCAAAATCGGGGCATTAGCACAACGAGGGGGATAGGACTTTCCAATTCAAAACGGTCCAGAAAATCTCAAGCGTGAGCCCTGAGAGCAAGCTCCCACACTTAGTCATAGTGGGGAGCGGGACCCGGCGAGTTTCACACTACTGGGACCGAAGAAGTAAACTTAGTGCCAGGAGGCAGGTCACGGATCACCAGGCAGCACCATTGGGGGTGGGACCTGAACTAAGCTCCCCTCAGCGGCAGCAGTGTCCAGAGACTTGTTTGACCAGTTGTCGGTGTCAGCTTAATGGACTGAGTGAGTACCACAGTTATCCCCTTGCATCCAAAGGCACTCCCCTACCATCACCGAGTCCCGGGATATGCCCCCTGCCCGTGGAGGGTCACAACACCTGGCTACCCCATTCCATCATCCCCGGGTGCTCCCAACTGCAGCGGTGGTACCCCTAATTACCACATACCACGGGTGGCGTCACGAACTCTATAAAATCAGTTGTAAATAACCTTTTTCATTTGAGTGGCCGCACGACCCCGGGTCCGGAGACCCTTTAGCCACTGAGAACCCAGATTCGAGCAGCTCGACTGCTAGTACGGGGGTGGCACATATATACTTCACAGAAGAGATGCTGGGACTGCTGTATATGCATCACAGGAGACACTGGGGTCACATACATCACAAGAGTGGCTGGGGACATGTATGTGCTCCCAGCCCCTCCTATGATGTTAATGCCTCCAGACCCTTCTGTGATGTATATGCCTCCCGCCCCTCCTGTAATGTATATGCTCCCAGGCCTTCCTGTGATGTATATGCCCCCAGCATCTCCAATGTGATGTATAAGTCACAGGATACGCTGGGGGATACACATCATGGGAGATGCTGTGGGCATAAGCATCATGGGAGATGCTGGGGGCATACACATCACAGGAGATGCTGTGGGCATAAAAAAGACAGGAAATGCTAGGGGCATACACATCACAATAGGGGTTGGGGAAAAAACATCACAAGAGGGGCTGGGGCATATACATCACAAGAGTGGCTGGAGCACAGACATCACAAGAGGGGCTAGAGCACAGACATCACTGTGGGGCACAGATATCACTGTGGGGCACAGACATCACTGGGGGAGCACAGACATCACTGGGGGAGCACAGACATCACTGGGGGGCACAAACATCACTGGGGGGACTGGAGGCACGGACAGCACTTGTGGAGTACAGACATCACTAGGGGGCACAGACATCACTGGAGTGATGCACAGCCTTGGGAGGGCACACGGTACTGGGGGGAGCTGCACATGGCACTTGCAGAGCCCTGACATCACTGGTGTAACACAAACCAGGGATAATACAGAGAATTGGGGCAGCAAACAGCACTGAGGGTTTCACAAGACTGTGGGGGAGGTACACAGAACTGGGGGGGCCACAAAGCACTGGACAGGGCACACAGCACTAGAGGACGGGCACCGGACATACAGCACTGGAGGGCAGGTATAGAGCCTCTGTTGCTGATTGCTATAGGGTATATCATTATATCCTTCCCTGGCAGGTCAAAATGTTAATCTAGTAAGTTCTACACACACCTCACACCACCATACAGTAGGGAGAAGCAGTCACTAGGAAAGAGTTAACAATGTTTCTTCAGACACAGGAAGTGACTCAGCCAGTTCTTAGCAGACCCAGGTTGCCATAGCAACTTGCAAAAGTGGTGGGGGCATTAGCAGTTAGGAGTAAAAAACAGTTTAACTTTACCTCAGAATAAGCTTGGACATGAGACAGAGCAGACGCACAGTGGTGCAGCTCCCTGAAGGGGAGGCTGTCAGGCCTTCAGGGAGGCAGAACAGAGCTGTCTGGATGTAACACCGAACAGAAAGCTCCACCAAGCTGGGGGCCAGTAACATCTAGAGAGACGGGACCCAGTACCTGTAATCATGGACCAGAAGAGAGTAGTCGCCAGAGAATGGGACTGTGCACAAGAGAGAGGTACAGAGCCCTAGTCAAGGTGGCCGCAGCGTGACAGCAGAGAGGGAGCCTGGGGAAAGGGATAGGAGACTGATCCACGAGAGGCTCAGGCTGCCGTCCGTTCGGGCCAGGACCAGGGGAGAGTACAGAGTTGTGCATGGAGTAGAAAGGTCACAGCTTATCAAACCGGATCCAGCCTCTGACCTGCCCGGGAAGCGACCGGAGTCTCTGATGGCGAGGACCAGCACCCGGGGTGCGATACCACCTGAGCCAGTAAATAAAGTGACTCGAACCCACACCTGGTGACTCTGTGAGTAACTGCCGCCGCCCTGCGCTCCGGCGCTCCCATGGACTGCCACCCCCATTCTCACTAACCTTCCGGGGCACCCCGCTCTGCCCGTGGGGAGCGATACCATCCAGGCTGCACATAACACCTGCCCCGGAGAGAGACTGTGCAGCGGCGGCTACTTCCTGGCCGCATACCGTGGGTGGCGCTGCAAAGCATCCTCATTCCCCATCCAGTACTGCCCCTGGGAGAGGACTAGTTGCAGGAAGGGTCGGCAGCGGAGGAGGCCAAGACCCCAGTCACCGCTGCAACTGGTGAGATACTTCCCAGGGGCTTGTCACCCTCCTTCCATCCTCATCTGTATTAGACACTTGTCCACTTGCTGTCCTTATTTAGCATGTAGCAGATGGGGTCACAAAACCGGGTCAGGCCAGTCACAGCTACCCCAAGGAGCCACTGGTCCGGTGACGAGTACCCTAAGGCCCCATGGACGCTACACAGGCACTGGACACACATCACCGGAGAGTAGGCACTGGACACACAACACCAGAGGGCAGGCACCAGACACACAGCACCAGAGGGAAGGTGCTGGACACACAGCACCAGAGGATCGAGGTGAGTCCATTGGTACGGACAAGCAGTGCACGTAGGGATCTAAAGGGCTGGCAGCCTGCAAGACCGTTGCGGCGGCCTAAGCACTGCCATCCTACGAAATCTGCCCAGAAAAGGTCATCAGGGGCCGCATGCAGCCTGTGGGCTGGAGGTTCCTTACCCCTGCTTTAAATAGACCCCTTTTCAAACCAAGGGCAGCATGAATCACAGCCTGGCAGTGTGATTGACTTATAAGTTTCAGAGTAACATATTGGAGCAGATTCCCAAAATGGCAGGGTCAGAGAGCCAGAGGCTTTCTCAGCTGTTTCTTATTCATAGGGTATACAGAACACCTAGGTTTCTGTTCAAGATTGGACTTAGGCTAAATGCGCAATGTGTTAGATGTGGACAAGAGGGGGCTCACTTGATGCATGTAATGTGGGAATGTGGACACATAGGCGAATTTTGGAAGCAAACCTTGGGACTCATAGAACAGGTGTATAATATCAAGATTCATCCCTCACCCTGTCATTGTTTGATGAACCTGTGGGAGGATGGAGTGGATCCGGATTCCCCGGTAGCTCTGGGTATATCTCGCATCCTATACCAAGCGAGAAAGTTATTAGCATATCACTGGCTTGATCCCTCGCCTCCGACTATAGTAGTGCTAAAAAATAAATTGAATAATTTACTTCGACTGGAGAGAGGAGTATATCTGAAGAGGAGGGCACTGGGCAAATTCTATAAGATCTGGCAGCTGGATGTTCCTGGTCTTCCTTCCAATGTGCTAATACAGGATAGCATACTGGATAATTTGTTGTTATGTTTGCAATAGGGGGGCACCACTGAAGTACTGGGAGCTTGGAAATTCCATATGGTATCGGAGCCTCTGGGGGGCATTGAGAAGAGCAACAGAAATAATTTTGGTGTACCGAAAAGAGAGGGAGGGAGATGTGATTGAGCGGAAAATGTTGTGGAGTAACATGGTTGGAGAAGGAGTGTTGACCGGGACAAACATAGTAGGAAAAACAACTTTTATCCTTAATGACTTTTTGTTATTTTAAAGAAATTAAGTAGTTCAATTGGTTAGTTTATGGAAAATCAAAATACTATCATAAATGTGTATGAGGAGTAATTGTATAGCTCTGTATAATATGATGACGTTCAACCTACTATGATAATGTACATTTATGTTATGCAATGATCATTTCTCTGTTTTGTACCCTTGTACCAGAGTTTAATAAAAATGATCTGATTAAAAAAAAAAAAAAAAAAATTTCAGAGTAACACATATCTGGCTGCAACCAGGGACTATATGTAGAGAACTGATTAGTCTGATGATATCCCTGACTGGCTTCGCTCCACCCCATTCAAGTTGATTGACAGGTCTTTCCCTTGTGTTTAGCAAATAAGGTAAATCAGGCTCTACCACTCAGTAGGTAGGTGCTATTGAGGTAAACAAATATAGTACAATAATATCCTCAGCACTCAAATGGATAGGAGAAGATCTGAGAATTTTGAAAATGTTTTAACTTGATAAACTGCAAAAAGGTGCACAAAAGGTATGGCAAACCCGACGTTTCAGCTTTACAAGCCTTTCTTGAGGTTTTGCATGGAAAAAGAGAGGAGACACGAGTCCCTGGTGAACCGCCAAGCAAAATAATTTCAGAGGTGCCACATTTTTGCAGTACAAAAGGTTCAACCAGGGATCATGGAATACAGTTTTGGGGAAATTGTGCCACTGCTGGTGAGAGCCTGGGGTGCAGGAGACGTCCTGGTGAGGCAGAGGTGACAATGGAGATAGTGGCCATTCCCTTGTGTTTGTCATAAGGAGAGATGTGTCATGCAACTGGAGCACAGCAATCAGAAGCTTGCTGCAGAAATAGCCTTGGACTAGTCAGACCTCTCCCTCCCTATAGTCCCCAAAAGATTTTTCAAACTATTTTTACTTTAAGGCTGGAATCACACTTGCGAGTGTAAAATCGGACCGATAAAAATACATGAGAATTGTTCAGCCCTTTTCTGTTACATGGAAACAATTGGGGAAGCATACAGGGTGTATGAAGTGGTTATGCTATGATGAACAATGTTGTCAATGGTGTGGTCTAGCATTCGTTGGGACCATAAGGATATCACTTTATGGTTGAGCATGACGGCGCCTATCCGGACTGGGCAAGAAGATCAACTCTTTCCAGGGAACATTGAGAGTTCCAGAAAGTCAGGCCACTCATTGGCTATGCTTATTGTTTAATGAAATAATGAAATTTGGGACAAAATGTAAATTTAAGGATGTTTGCTTCTCATGCATTAGAAGTCATAGTGCAGCAAAACGTCTCCGGGACGGAAGGCATAAAGGGGAGAGAGCGCTAAAAAAACCTGTGATGTTGGATCGTCTGTTAGAAATGCTGCACTTTCTAAGTAGGTATCTGGATAGGTTGCCTCCAGACTTGTTAAATAAGGGTTGTAGATTCGGTTTTAGTATCCCATTCGTAGACAGTAAAGTTAAGTTGTCCACAAAAAAATTTGAAATATGGCAGTACAATTTCATGAAGTAGTCTACGAAAGGTTGTACAAGAAGATGGCATTGGGGAGAATGGTTGGACCATATGGGGATGTACTCTTTAGCAATATTAGGGTGTCACCATTCAGGGTGGTGCCAAAGAAGGAGCCGAATACATTTTGGCTGATTCACCACTTGTCATTTCTGAATGGTATTTCAGTAAATGACAGTATTGATCCAGAGTTGTGTTCATGGTTTATACGTCAATTGACTTTGCTTTTTCGGAAAGGGAGCTCTGGTAGTGAAGACTGTTATTAAGGCAGCTTTCACATTGTTAGAGTGCATTCACACAGCATGCACGGGTTATTTTTGGGATGGGAATTTTTTCATAAATGGTTATCTTCCTATGGGATGTTCCCTTACTTGTGCATACTTTGAAATGTTTAGTAACTTTTTGGAGTGGGTAGTGAAGGATTGTTCTGGTTTGAATTCGCTTGTTCACTACTTTGACAATTTGTTCTACATAGGTCTGGCTGATTCTGCCGAATGTTCAATATTGTTACACATGATGAAAGGTGTGGCCAAGAGATTTGGAGTCCCCTTAGCAGTTAAAAAGATGGTGGGGTCTGTTACAGTCTTGCGTTTCTTGGGTATTGTGATTGATGGCAATAGAATGTCTGTTGCCTTAGGATAAATTGGGGCAAAGTAACCAGGGGTAGCAAACTATGGAAGTTTACTTTGAAGAGGTTGCAATATTTACAGGGGAAACTGAATTTTGCTTGCTGTATTATGTCAATGGGTAGGGCTTGTTGCCGACGATTGCTCATGATGAGTTCCCCACATCATTTTGTCATGTAAAAAAAAAATGCAAGATGAGTTAGGTGTTTGATGGAGTTTTTGGGAGCATACAATGGGAAATACAGTGCATACTTCTTAAAGTCTATTTTTCTGCAAATTAAGGGTACAGTATATTTTGTTATGATTACCTGTCTTGTTGTCACTGCTGTGTGTGTGTTTTGAAAGGTTAGAGCTTCAAGAGCTCTATCTTCAAAACATTCTCGTTTAGTTTTATTCACCAGGCACTCTCACCACTAAATATCCACACCATCTTCAGGTCCTCTCCATAAATCCTCACTATGATATCCTACTATGTTAGGGTCTTAATAGGTTGACTAATACTCACAATGTTTACACCACACATTTTACGGTATTGGCCAAAATTGTACTACCAGACTTCTGAGGCTCACCAGGAAACTAGTTACTACAACAAACCTTAGGAATCCTTTTAAACTCACTGCAGAACCCAACCATAGCTTACATTCTGAGCTATGAACCCTAATCCACCATTGGATCTAAACCAAGTTGACTGTTTCTACTGTTTCAGTAGGCTCAGCAGAGCTAATCACTTGGATTGGCAATATACGAGGGGCTGCTGATAAGTCTTTGGCTTTGTGATCTTTTTTTCTTTCTATGGTAATAAATGTTACATCACATGAAAGCCTTATGTGTCTAATATATGTCTTCAAAATTTTGTGTTTGTTGCTTATGGCAACAGTGTTCTACGCACGCGGGAAAACAAAATGGCGGTGTCTAATGTGATATTCACAGTAACTGAGAGCAGAGGAGTGATAAAATTCTTGTTTCTGCAAGGAAAGTCTGCAAAGGATATTCATGGTGATATGTCGCAGACATTGGAGGATCAATGCCCTTCATATTTCACAGTTAAGAACTGGGTTGCCAAATTTAAAACGGGCCACTTCAGCACCAGTTATGTGGAACGTCCTGGACGACCGAGAGTGGTTGTTTTTCAGGAGCTTGTCGATGCTGTGCACAACCTCATACTGGAGAATCGACAAATTTCAGCTAAAGCAATAGCAGACATCATTGGAATTTCCCATGAATGTGTTTGTGTCATTATCCATGAACATTTGGGCATGAGGAAGCTATCTGCAAAGTGGGTCCCCAAATGTTTCATAACAGATCAGAGAAGCATGCAAGTGAAAACTTCCCGGTCCATTTGTCAGTGTTTCCGAACTGATAAGAACTTCCTGGATCAACTGGTCCCTATGGATGAGACCTAGATTTATTTGTATGTCCCTGAAAACAAGGAGCAGTCAAAAGAGTGGAGACATAGTAGTTCTCCTCATCCAAAGAAGTTAAGGGTACAAAAATCAGCCACTAAGGTGATGGCGTCTGTGTTCTGGTTTGAGGAGGGCATGCTGCTAGTGGACTACCATCAAAAGGGTTCCACCATCAATGCAAGGTATTACATTGAACTTTTGGACCAATTGAAGGCAGCTCGGAAGGCCAAAAGGTGCGGCAAGCTGTCCAAAAGAATCTTGTTCCTGCAAGACAACGCCTCCGCTCACACTGCACAAGTGACCACAGCAAAACTGGCAGAGCTGGGCTTCTAGCTGGTTGACCACCTACCTTATTCACCAGATCAAGCTCCCTCCGACTATAATCTGTTTCCAAATCTGAAGAAACACCTCAATGGTACCAAATTTCAAACCATTTCTGATGCCATGGCTGCTACAGATGCCTGGTTTGAGGCACAACTGAAATCCTTCTTTTTGCTAGGCTTAAAGATCTTGGAATACCGATGTAAGAAGTGTGTTGACATCAGTGGAGAGTATGTGGAATAAATGTAAATTTTCATCATCCTATATCTTTTCTTTCTGGGTAAAGTCAAAGACTTATCAGCAGCCCCTCATACCTGATGGACAACTGGTTATGTGGCAACCCACACAAAATAGACACACTGGTCATACTCCTCCACAGCAGGTTCACCAGATACCAAATGAAAAGCACTGCAAATAATAAAGCTGTTTTTTAATTGGCGGTGGCTGTGGGATAGGTCAGGTCATATTTCCCTGTATTAATTCCCAATTGGTAATGGAGATATTACTAGCAAAGGGTTGGTGCTTTACAAAGCAGGATATCCTATACTGATTATACAGTATAATCTAATCATGACCTTACCCATGTGTTAAAGTAAATCTAAAATTAACACTTTTAGACAATAACCCCTTCACAACTTTGGATATACCTGTACGTCCTTTTTGTCAAGGACTTCCCGACATTTAATGTACCGGTACATCCTAGTGATCATGGGGGCACAAGAGATCTGCCCTCGTGATCGCTGCTGGAGACTCAGCTTTCCCGACAACCAGGGATGGTTACTGCACTGTCCCTGGCTGGTTAACCTCCTAAATGCTGTGACTAGCATCAATCACAGCACTTGGGGCAGTGTCTCAACTCCAGTGCTCAAGAAACACCAACAGAGCATGTTTTCAAGTTGAGGAAAACCTTAAACATGATCTGTTGGTGGGTCTTGAGGACTGGAGTTGAGAAACGCTGACTTAGGGGATTGGGAGAGGGATTGCGCTCCTTCTCCCCTCCGATCGATGTCCCCGCAATGTCATGGCCCCTAGTCATGATGACCTCCAGGTCACCCAGCTATGGTAAGCCTCAGGGATCATGCCAGGAGCATGATCCGTGAAAGCTTCTTACAGTACAGCTCTGACAGCTACACTGTACTGCAATGATCTAGCATTACAGTTCAGTGTAGCTGAGGTCAAAGCAGCAAATGGTAATGTACCATATAGGGACTAAGTAAAACAAAAGTTTTTTTGTTTTTTTTTTTAAATTAAAAAAAACAAAATAATCAGAAAATAAACAACAAAAAAATCAATAAATAGTTATATTTGTGTAAAGAAAAAAATAAACAAAAAAAGTACACATATTTGGAATTATCAATTCTGTAACAACCTGATCTATAAAACTATCTCACTAGTTAACCCCTTCAGTGAACATGGTAAAAAGAATAAATAAAAAACTTAGCAAATACTATGTCTTTTCATCATATAGCTGACAAAAAAAGTGGAATAAAACGAGATCAAAAAGTCATACATAAATAAAAGTGGTACTGCTGAAAACGTAATATTTTCCAGGAAAAAAATAAGACAAATGGTTCCATCAGGAAAAAAAGGTAAAAAAAACTATAGCTCTCAGAATACAGCAATGCAAAAACTATTTTTTTGTCTATAAAATAGTTTTTAGGGTGTAAAAGTGACAAAACATAAGAAAAAAACAAATATATATATATATATATATATATATATATATATATATATATATATATATATATATATATATATACATTAAATGTGGTATAAAGCAGTCTAATCACTTTTATGACACATTGAAGGGTGTAAAAAAACAAAATCCTGAATTCTTTATTCTACCTCACAAAAAGCAAAATAGAAAGCGATCAAAAAATATTATTTGCCTAAAGTGGTAACCAATAAAAATTCTGACTCATCCTGCAAAAAACAAGCCCTCACATGACTCTGTCGTTAAAAAAATTAAAAAATATAGCCTTCAGACTTCAGTGATGCAAAAACTTTTATTTTAGGTGTCATAGTTTTTAGTGTCATAGTAGCAAAACCTAAAAAAAGATAAATCTGGTATCGCTGTAATTGTACTGACCTCATGAATACAGCCGCCTAAACACTTAAACCACATGGTGAACGGCGTCAAAAATAAATAAATAAAGCCAATTCTTCAACTGCTGTTGATTTGTCCATTCTGCCTCCCAAAGATTGCAGTATGGCATGGCTCATATTTATGCTGCACTCTGTGCTGAGCCCTTACTCCGCGGATTACGTATAAATCTCTGAAAAAGTGATTCAAAGATTCCCAACAGAAAATCCACAGTAATTAGTCAGAGGGAGTCACTTTAAACTTTCATCTGGCCTGTGGTATTGCGGTGTCCATTTTTTACGCATCTTTTTAAGTGTACACAAAAGTGCGGTCGTCAACAGTTTTGTTCACCTTTGAGAAAAGACGGGCACCGCTGAACAGAGGCCAAATAAAACTCAGAATAACTCTGCTGCTTCATTAGTGAATGGATCCGTTGGAGGTTTCAACTGAATCATGTATTTTGGAGATGTACATAAACACCCAGATGTCAGTGCTTAGCATAGAGCACAGGATAAATGTGAACTGATCCAAAATGGTCTGTACACTAATAGCCACCAAATAGCATTCAACTCAACCCACGAAAATACAAGTCCCCACTCAGGTTTATCATATGTTAAAGGAAATATAGGGTACTTCCATGTTACATGTAACACAAAAGCTTTGGAAAAACTATATGGCTCACCCCTCAAAAAAGAAAGCCGCAGAATCCGTGCTCCCAAATCTAAATGCTGTACTCCCTTTTGAGCCTGATAATGTGCCTAAAACACAATCAGCAATTAGTCCACATGTTTGGCATTGTTGTAGTGGCTTAATGTACGGGGTGCAGGTTTCCAGAACCACAATGTACAGGCACTACAATGTACTGAGCTTGACAAGGACTTATTTTTAATTCTGCAACATCATGGGGCCTTTAATACCTATTTCCCTATATGTGGTTCAAACAACATTTTAGTAATAAAAATGTTATTTTTTGTTCACCGCTAAATAGTATAAACGTTTGTGATACATTTGTAATGTCAATATGCACTGTAAAATGGGGTCACTTGTGGGTCATTTCTGAACTGTTGGGCCACCTTAGAGGCTATGCCAATGTGACATGGTACCCGCAAACCATTCCAACTAAATCTGAACTTAAATATGGTGCTTCTTCCCTTGTTCACTTTGCACTGTACCTCAAAAGTAGAGAATTGGCGAACTCAGGAGAAAATTGCACAACAAATTGTATGGTGCACTTTCTCGTATCATCTAGATAATTTTGTTGAAGGGTCTAGGTTCCAACTTGGGGTCACTTGTGGGGGAGCTTCACTGTTTAGGCACATCAGGGGCTATAAAAAAAAGACGATGTCAGCAAATTTTGAGTTAAAAAAATCAAATGGGGCTACTACCCTCCCGAGCTCTGCCGTGCACTCAAACAGTAGATTTCCACCACATATGAGGTATCGGCATACTCAGGAGAAAGTGCACAACAAACTATACAGTGCATTTTCTCCTGTTACCCTGTTACACTTAGTTTACAGAATACAGCAGTTGTGACACCCACATCACTGCTTTGTCTGTACATTGTATAGTGTATAGTAACAATAAGCTGTTATTCAGTGCTAGAGCATTGTAGGTCTAGCTTCCACTGTCAAATACTCATTGTATGGAAACAATAGCACACAGCCTAATAAGTGACATGTTTCTGAGTTCAGCGTCTCAGAGCTGAACTAATGCTGTCTTCAGATTACATAGCAATATCTTGCTTACTTTGTTTTTAAGAAATCATGCATTTCCTACATACTGTAGGAGGGACAGGTGAAGCATTATTATTTGTATATTTTAAAAGGATCCTGTCACCAGATTTGAAGACTATAAGCTGCGGCCACCACCACTGGGCTCTTATATACAGCTTTCTAACATGCTGTATATAAGAGCCTAGGCCACTGTGTAGAACGTAAAAATGACTTTATAATACTTATCTAAACGGTCGGTATGGTGCAGACTGGTCGGATGGGTGGCTCGTTCTCCCGTTCTGTGCAGGCGCACTACAATACTTTATAGTGTAGATCATAGTGTGTCTGCGCAGGACCTCAATGCCGGCCTGTGTGAATGACGTAGTATGTGTCATGCACCCAGGCTTCAGAAGAAGGAGGACAAAGATGGTTGAAAGAAGAGGTGCCGAGGCCGGAGAATGGAGACACCCTTTTGACCAGTCTGCACTGAACCGACAACTCAGGTGAGTATTATAAAGTCATTTTTACGTTCTGCACAGCGGCCTGGGCTCTTCTATACAGCATGTTAGAATGCTGTATATAAGAGCCAACTGGTGGTGGCTGCAGCTTATAGTCAGCAAATCTGGTGACAGGTTCCCTTTAATAGCTTGATTTCTGTGGAGAGTTGTTATACTTCACATGGCCTAAACTGAAAGTCTAAAACCCATAGAATATAGAATTATACATACATTTCATGCTCTGTATGCTACAATAAAGGTACAAATACATTAGATTCACTGAAATGATGGATTTTTAGATGTTTGTGTAGTGCCCCTGAACCCATCAGGGTGCTACAAGGTTCTGCATCCCCACCTGGATGCAGGGCCTACCCCTTTAGGGACCCAGAACCTTAGTGCCGGTACCACCAAAAACCCAGATAATCTCAGTTTTCCCCAACAATCCCTCATACAATGGTACCTAGGTAGGGTGGGACCATGGATGGATGCCTAGAGGTGGAGCCACTCCAGTCCACTAGTCGACCAGGTGGGAGAGGCAGACTGTGGAGAGTAGTCGGGAACACAGGAAGTCAGTAGTGAGTCTAAGGTGGGCTTTACACGCTGCAACATAGCTAGCAATTGCTAGCGCTGTCGAGCGCGATAGCACCCGTCCCCGTCACACATACGATATGTGGTGATTGCTGCCGTAGCGAACATTATCGCTACGGCAGCTTCACACGCACATACTTGGTCGGCGACGTCGCTGTCACCGCCGAACAATATCTCATTCAAGGGGCAGGTGCGTTTGGCGTCACTGCGATGTCACTATGCAGCCGGCCAATAGAAGCGGAGGGGCGGAGATGAGCGTGACATAACATCCCGCCCACCTCCTTCCTTCCGCATTGTCGGTGGAGGCAGGTAAGGAGATGTTTGTTGTTCCTGCGGTGTCACATACAGCGATGTGTGGTGCTGTAGGAACGACAAACAACATCGTACCGGCAGCAGTAACGATATTATGGAAAGGAGCGACATGTCCCAGATCAACGATTTTTGACGTTTTTGCGATCAGTGATTGTTGCTCCTAGGGTTTACATGCTGCGATGTCGGTAACGGCACTGGATGTGCGTCACTAACGACGTGACCCCGACGATATATCGTTACCGATGTCGCAACGTGTAAAGCCCACCTAAGTTAAAGTAGGAGAACTGTAATGACTGCACAGGTGTAAAGGTGTAAGTGAAGTGACTCCATGACTCGGGTTAACGGTGACCTGATACCCAGGAGAAGTGGTTGCCGGTGGAGTACGGTGGAGTAATCCCGGAACTATGCACCGACGGGGTACAGGACCCTAGGACAGGAAAAAGCTTCAAGCCGACCTGTTAACACCTGCACAGCAAAGGGGACCATCAAGGACCTTGCTGACCCTAAAGAATCCAAAGACTCAGTAGCAAAGTGAGAACCGGGGACAGGACCAGAGACTCCATCCCTACAGGGTTCACACCACAGACCGGGGACCCCAGTGTTTCAAACCATGGGGACCCACTTACCAGAGACAGGTGCAGGGGAAGAAGGTACACAACACCACACTCGTACTGGGACGAAGGGGACCTGGAGGCAAAACCAGCCGGTCTCGGGCAACCAGTTAACACCTAAGGTGAGTAAACTAGTTGCACTGAATACCTGTCTGGACTCCTTCTTCCGACGCCCACCGCACCATACACCCGCTGGGGCAATACCCTACTTGCGGAGGGACTACCATACTAGCTGCTAATACCTTCAGCCCCAGTAAAGACATTTTGCAGAGGCGGTTCCCTACATATAGCCGCGACACCGCAAGTGGCGTAACGAATAAACTTTATTCACCAATTCCCATTACAAAAAGGGCCCAGGGCACGGAACCGGGTAGCGGCCAACATCGTGACATTTCCAATAGAGACACTGTCCGGAACCGAGTACCCCATATCCCTGGGTGCTACATTTGCATAAAGAAAATCTTTTTTTTTATTTTTACTTCTTACTGTCTTTTGTCGAAAGGGTGTTAATATTTACAAAAAATTTAATATTTTGTTCATGCAGTTCAACCACTATGAATAATTATTAATCTGCATTTAACGTAATACAGATTATATAGCTACACTTGGGGTGAAAGACATTTCAAAGTCGGTAATACAAGGATAGGGATCTTGTATGTTGTTCTATAATCCTACCATTATTTCCTAGATTTCTGTCCCTAGGTTAAAATAAACTAATTATTCAATAATGGATGAATAATTTATTATACTTTGAAGCTAAAACCATTTTTATATAGAAAACATTGATTTGTGGAATAAGAGGAGGAAACTTGTACCTACAGATTGTTAGTATGTATATATCACAAACAAATGTCCTAGTAATTACGGAACTAATGCTGATACCTAGATTAAATTACACTTCAATATTACAGTTTAGCTGTTTCTGCAACTAATACAGCCAACACAGATGGGGTGTTGGCGTTGTCTGAACTGGTGGATTTTATTTTTGCATTTCCCAATAAATTGTGAAAGATTTTATCAATCACCTAGTTCTGCTGTTAATAGGAAAGGGAGGGAGGCCACAAATGCATCTATTAGAAGGCCATTAAGATGGGGTTCACCAAGCCGTCTCACCATGCTAAGTCATACTGCACAGCTACTTCTTAAAGGGAACCTGTCATGTTGTTTTTTTGCTAGTCACTAACACTGGTTTGGGTTTTTTTTTAAATTCCATGTATTCATCTTAACCCCTACACCCCCGGGCGATTTTCCGATTTTGTTTTTTTTGTTGTTTTTTTTGCTCCCTTTCTTTTGAGAGCCGTAACTTTTTTATTTTTCTGTCAATGAGGGCTTGATTTTTTGTAGGACGAATTGTACTTTTAAATGAAACTATAAGTTTTACCATATAGTGTACTGTAAAATGGTGAAAAAATTCCAAGTGCAGAAAAATTGCAAAAAAAAGTCTGATTGCACAATTGTTTTGGGGGTATTTTATTCCTCGTGTTCACTATACGGTAAAACTGATGTGTTGCTGTGATGCCTCGGGTTGGTATGAGTTTGTCGACACCAAACATGTATAGGTTTACGTTAATCTAAGAGGTTAAAAAAATTCAGAAGTTTGTCCAAAAAAGTGGCAGTCCTTTTGCACCATATTCCAAGACCCATAGCGTTCTAATTTTTCAGTATATGGGGCTGAAGGGCGCTTTATGTCGCTAGCGATTGCACCTGCCCTCGTCGGTTGTGCATCATGGGCAAATCGCTGCCTGTGGCGAACAATATCGCCGGTACGCGTCACACATACTTACCTTCCTAGCGACGTCGCTGTGGGCGGCGAACAACCTCTTTTTTAAGGGGGCGGTTCGTGCGGCATCGTCAATCAACGGGCCACCAATAGAAGCGGAGGGGCAGAGACCAGCTGCATTAACGACACGCCCACCTCGTTGCCGGAGGACGCAGGAACACTGTTGTTCGTCAT
The DNA here is from genome assembly GCF_048569485.1 of Anomaloglossus baeobatrachus. Taxonomy (NCBI): domain Eukaryota; kingdom Metazoa; phylum Chordata; class Amphibia; order Anura; family Aromobatidae; genus Anomaloglossus; species Anomaloglossus baeobatrachus. The sequence continues at coordinate 247,109,530 of NC_134353.1, forward strand.
TCCCAGGGTGTCACACATAGCGATGTGTGCTGCCTCAGGGACGACGAACAACCTGCGTCAAGCACCAGCAACGATATTTGGGAAAGGAACGACGTGTCAACAATCAACGATTAGGTGAGTATTTCTGATTGTTAGCTGTCTCTCGTAGGTGTCACACGCAACGACGTCGCTAACGAGGCTGGATGTGCGTCACAAGTTCCGTGCCCCCAACGATATCTCGTTAGCGATGTCGTTGCGTGTTAAGCGGCCTTTAGTGGTGGCTTATTTTTTGCGTCTCAAGCTGACATTTTTAATGGTGTAATTTTTGCGCAGATGCTACTTTTTGATCGCCTGTCATTTTGCGCGAAATTTGCAACGACCAAAAAACGTAATATTGACGTTTGGATTTTATATTTTGATAGATTAGGCATTTCTGAATGTGGTGATACCAAATATGTGTATATTTTTTATTTTTTAACCCTTTAATTTTCAATGAAGTGAATGATGGGTGATTTGCACCGAAACATTTTTTTTATTTCTTAAAAACAATTTTTGTTATTTTTAAGTTACTAGTCCCCTTAGGGGCTATAAGAATCAGCAGTGTGATCACCCATTCATTTCTCCTGATAGAGCAGCTCTGATCAGCAGAAATGCTGCAAGTCGTGATAGCCACAGGAGTCATCACATGACCCGTGGCTACCATGACAACCATTGGCTCCCAGTGCTAGTGTGCCGCTCCCGTGCCAGCAGCTGGCGCTGCTCGGGTCCGAGCCTTCCGGGGTGGTGGCTCGAGGGTCTCTGGACCCGAGGGTCTCGCGGACACGCCAAATAAATGGGGGGATGCCACCCACGGTGTGTGGTGAGTTGGGACACCACCGCTGCTGTTATGGGGCACCCGGGGAGATGTTGTGCAGCAAGTTGCTAACCCCTCCGTGGGCAGAGATGGAGGCCCCGGGACCCGGTGGCTCCGTGCAGGGGGATGGCGACCGCAGGGGGTGCTGGTGTACTCACTGTTAGTAAAACACACAAGTCTCTGGTAAACCAAGGTGATGGTGGCCGGTGCCGCGGCCGGTTGCGTTCAGGTCCCCCACCCGGCTGGTGGTCTCTATCCTTTTCCTGCACTGCTTTGTGTAAGGTGGACTTTCCTAGTGTGAAACTCAGGAGTCCGCTCCCGGCTGGATTTGGCCTAAGGAGCCTTGCCCACAAACGCTGGCCCGTGGGATCTATGGGCCCTGGCGGTGACCTCTTATTTTCTAATCGGTGGCCTGTTGTCTTCTATGAGGGACTTTGGGTGGGACAGGACCTCTAGTCCTGGCCTCAATCGGTTAATTAACCAGTCCGCTTGTTTCCGGTTTCTGGCTTCAGGGTCTGAGTACCTCCCTTTGTGCTACGGTTTCCGGGTCGGTTCCCCGCGTCGGTACCGGCGGGCTACAACCCTGTCCCGGTCCACCTCGGTTCTGCCGAGCCGTCTTCCCATCTCTTGCTGACGGAGACCACCGTCTGCCTCCTAGCCAGTGGCACCAGGGCTCCTACCCTGATACCGTTCAACTTGAACTCTCTGCTGGAGCTACTCTTAGCTCCAGCCCACACTCCTCTCCAAACTGAACTCTAGACACTCTCTCCTTGTTTTCCCGCCCTGGGCTGTCTAGACCCCTGGGTGGGTGTGTCCCAACCACCTGGTCACGCCCACTGGTGTGTCTAGCTTTCCCTAAGGGGGTTGACTAGGATATTAGGTCGGCTGTGTGTTTGTTAGTGAGGGAACGGTGTTGTGCAGGAACCTAACTGTGACTACCTGGCTTTGCCAGGGCGTCACAATAGTATCATGGGGCCTCCGATGGCAGCAGGAAAAAGCAATTTCCTTGCCGCAGCCATTTAAATCAAGCAAAAAAAGTTAAAAAACACATTTGGTATCGCCGCATTCAAAAATGCCTGATCTATCAAAATATTAAAATCAATTAATCTGATAAGTTAACGATGTGGAGAGAAAAAAAAATTCCAAACACCGAAATCACTATTTTTGGTCGCCGCAACATTGCATTAAAATGCAATAACAGGCAATCAAAACATCGCAACTACAGAAAATTGGTATAATTAAAACGATCATCTCAAGCCGTAAAAAATAAGACATCACTGAACTCCAGATCCCAAAAAATGAGAACGCTACTGGTTTCGGAAAATGGTGACAAAAGCACTATTTTTCTGGGGACAAACTTCTGAATTTTTTCACCACTTAGATAAAAGTATACATGTTTGGTATCTATGAACTTGCACCGACCTAAGGCATCATACTGATGTCACTTTTACCATATAGTGAACATGGTGAATAAAAAATACCCCCAAAAAAATAACCACCATTGTGCAATTTCACTTTTTTCACTATTTTTCCCTTTTTCCAGTATACCATATGGTAAAATGAAAAAGTTTATTTTGTCCCACAAAAAATAAGCCCTCATATGACAATATTGACAGAAAAATAAAATTTATGGCCCTCGGAAGAAGGGGAGGAAAAAACTAAAATGAAAAATGGAAAATCGCCCGGGGATGAAGGGTTGAAACCAGAGAGTTATGTCACCCAAAAATGTAATAACTTCCCAGAAGTCTACTTTTCTACAATTTGTTGTGCAATTTCTCCTGAGTATGATGATACCCCACATGTGGTGGAAATCTACTGTTTGGGAGCACAACAGGGCACAGAAGAGAAGGAGCGCCATTTGAATTTTAGAGCGCTAAATTGTCTAGAATAGATAGCGGACGCAATGTCGCGTTTGGATTGCCCCTGATGTGCCTAACCAGTGGAACTCCCCCAAAAGTGACCCCATTTTGGAAACAAGACACATCAAAGATTTTATCTAGATGTTTGGTGAACATCTTGAACCCCCAGGTGTTTGACATAATGTTATAACATTGAGCCGTGAAAATAAAAAAATACATTTTTACCACAAAAATTTTTACAAGGGTAACAGGAAAAAAATACACAGTACAATTTGTTGTGCAATTTCTTTTAAAAACACGGATACTCCATATTTGGTGGAATTCTACTACTTGGGTGCACAGCAGGACTCGGAAGGGAAGGAGCACCACTTGAATTTTAGACCACAAAATTGTCCGGAATAGATAGTGGATGCAATATCGCGTTTGGAGATTGCCTGATGTGTCTAAACACTGGAGCTCCCCAAAAGTGACTCCATTTTGGAAACTACACCCCTCAAGTAATTTATCTAGATGTTTGGGGAGAACCTTGAACATCCAGGTTTTCACAGAATTTTATAACGTTGAGCTTTGAAAATGAAAAAATACATTTCTTTTACCACAAACATGTTGCTTTAAACGCAAATCTTTCATTTTCACAAGAGTAAAGCCCGCTTTACATGCTGCAATATATCTTACAATGTGTCGGCGG